>NC_089842.1:138145218-138474906 GCF_035609145.1 Eleutherodactylus coqui
GATATATACACACAATAACATGCAGGTACATGCTAGCTGCTGGGAGCTGTAGGTTTACATGCTAAAGGTAAGGTATACTTGTGTTTAGTAAATGGCTGGATGAACTAGAATTTTCTTTTTAGGCATCACACACAAGGCTGAACCATATGCATAGAAGCAGTGAAGACAAAGCTTATGAATTTGTGTAGAGCCATAGACGCATGTGCCCAGAGGCGTAACTTGAAGCTCCTGGGCCCCAATGCAAAAACTGGAACGGGGCCCCCAACTATAATGCTTTATTCATAATACTGGGCTCCCTATATGGAGAAGAGAGGCCTTATGGGCCCCCAAGGCTCCTGGGCCCGGGTGCAACCGCATCCCCTGCATCCTCTATAGTTACGCCCCTGCATGTGCCTCTGTATTACACTACATATAACACCATAGTATAAAGTCATTCTTTCCTAGAAGCAATGCTTTTAGGTGAAAATTTGTATGTAAATTCATTGTCAAAAAGATAAGGCATCTAGAAGAAGTTGCTGTAATCCAATGAAACTTTCTATGTGTGATTGTAATGTTGATATAAGTGATTACAGAACCAAAGAATAATGTATTGTGGAAAACTGACCCCTTGAAGGAAGGCTCTAGTACCCTGTTGGGCCGCCTCTAGCTTGGATACAAGATGTTATATGGGTAGGCATGGAGGCATACAGGTTCCATATGGCATCCTGCGGCATATCGGTCTACATTTGCTGTAAGTGTGCCTCTAGATTATGCACACTCATAGCCTGTCAAAGTTGGCATCCCAGATGGTCCATGCATGTTCTATTGGTGATAAATCTGGTGATTGGGCAGCTACAGAAGTGGGGCAATGTTGTGGAGGCTCCTGTGACACCCTTGCTGTGTGCAGCCGAGTGTTATAATGCTGGAAAATGCCTCTTTGAAGCCGCCATGAGAGGAACACTTGTGGCTGCGGGATGTCCTCAACATGTGTCTGAACTGTCCTTGTCTCTCATATCACTACTAAGGGGTGACCAACTGTCATATGCGATGCCCCCCCCAGACCATCTTGTCAGCAGTGGGGGACAGTAAGTCTCCAGACACGAACACAGCTGTTATCAGGGCCCACACGAAACCTGGATTAGTTGCTGAAGACAATCCGGTTCCACTCCGTAGCAGTCCAGTTTATTTGTTCATAACAACGTTGCAAATTGAGGTAATGGTGGGTGGGTGTCAAAGGCAATAAAGATAATGGGCGCTGTGAGACAAGCGCCTGGCAATGGTTCCAATAGACACGTGCTGAAACAATGATGCCATCTGTCTCTGGATATTCTAAAATGGAAAAAAATTCCAAAGGCGTGATGTAATTACATGAGATGGTTTTTCCTAAACTTCTCCGTTTATTTATTAAACCAGTAAGTATATGCATTACAAGGTAAGGCTGCCTGTCCAAGGGCGTAGGGGTATCCTGTAGTGGATCTCCCCCGTGGGATACCGCTGCCCAGGAGCAGGAGCCGACAGACGGATCTCCGCTGTCAGCCTTTCTAACAGATAGGCTGACTGTGGAGAATCGCGGCAAATCGCAGCATGCAATGATTCTTCGCTTCTGGACATGGGGGACGCGCTCTCCATCACAACGTGATGGAGAGCTTTCAATGCATTCTCGACGGCCGGATTATCACCGTGGAGAACGCATTGAAAACCCGCGCGTGGACAGGCAGCCTTAATAAACCTCTTCCTCAGTACTTGCTGGGGACACACATCTGAATGCTGACGGCATGTCCTTTGGAGAATGTTCAGGGTTTCAGTGAAGTTTGGCAAATAATTCTTTGAAATTGCACATAGTGACAGAAGTGGTCATCTGTAAGATCTGTGGTGAGTATTAAAAATGTAGCAAGAACGTAAACAACCTCAACATCATATGCATGAACAGCTTCATGATCTCCCATCACCCGCTACCTGGGACAGAGGACACATCCTGCTCCATCTTCCACTGTTGTAGCTTCCTCTTCCTCCATCTCCCTCCCTGTTTACGCAGTAGCATTTAAGCACAAAGAGTCAGTTTTGTGTACGGGCTGTAGCATGCCTCTCTTCCGCAATTGATGATTGGTCTGCAGGCTTCAAAGCCAGGAGTGAGGAAAGGAGAGCAGAAATTGAGCCACCGTCACCACCATTTTCACCGACATTGACATCTACCCCATATTTCAGCATTTCCCAGGTCAGCAGCCAGCCCTCCATTCCCCAGCTATGGGAACATAAAAAAATAAATACCATCCCAACAATGCACAAGCACAGAGCCTGAATGCAAACATTGCATAGTTACTTGCAATGGAAATGCTACCCTTCAGGCTAGCTGTCAAATGGAAATGCTGCACTGCACCTTCATGTGAGCGATAATGCATTGCAGAACGCTGTCAGTGGCAGGGTGCACCTGACCATGGATATGTGGTCCAGCACGCATAGCCAGGGGAATTACATATCCTTAACAGCACACTAGGTCAATGTCCTGCAGGCATAAATCAAAAAGTGGTGGTCTACGTTTCTTGGTACCCACAAAACTTGTTGTACATTAAAGGGGTTGTCCCGCGGCAGCAAGTGGGGTTATACACTTCTGTATGGCCATATTAATGCACTTTGTAATGTACATCGTGCATTAAATATGAGCCATACAGAAGTTATTCACTTACCTGCTCCGTTGCTGGCGTCCCCGTCGCCATGGTGCCGTCTAATTTCAGCGTCTAATCGCCCAATTAGACGCGCTTGCGCAGATGGGTCTTTTCCCTTTGGCTCGGTCTGGCAGCAGCGGCGTTCTGGCTCCGCCCCCTTGTACGCATCATCGCGTAGCTCCGCCCTGTCACGTGTGCCAATTCCAGCCTCCTGATTGGCCGGAATCGGCACATGTGACAGGGGCGGAGCTACGCGATGGCGCGTACAAGGGGGCGGAGCCAGAACACCGCTGCTGCCGGACCGAGACGAAGGGAAAAGACCCATCTGCGCAAGCGCGTCTAATCGCCCGATTAGACGCTGAAGTTAGACGGCCATATGCTACAATTGACCCCTACACCACAGTACACTATTTTGACCAATTTTTGGGAGGAGCAGTGTTCTCCAGATGTGTAGCTGTATACCCATGCAATTTGGGGGGCTTTGGCCACTTTGGGGATCTTCTGAAGGGCGAATTAATGAACCTGATTTTTACTCCCATTGATTTTAATGGAGGTCGGAATCAGACGTCCCAATTTATGATGATTTTGATTAAATGGGCTCGATCCTGATTTCAACCAATTATTTCAATAGCTGCTCATCACTAGAAGTATTAATGTATTTAATTTCACTACTTTGGTCCATGCATCTATATTCATCAATGCTGATAGTAACTCCCAAATGTTGATTTCTTGATTATCAAGTCCTATAGTGGACAGCATTCTCGTTACCCAAAGGTCCCATTTACATGGAAAGATGATCGCAGTTTGTGTGATAGTTTTGAGCGATCACTTTGCATACGCTCTATATGCTAATTAGCTACTTAAGAGTTTATTAGCGTGTAAATGAAGGCAGCCACTGTATGCACAAGACAGCGGGAGTGCTGTCATCTGCATACAGCTGCTTTGTTTTTGCAACTATCAGCTGGTGTCCTGCTGATCTGATATCTCCAAAAACAGCAGGATCACTGAGGACTGCTTTGTTCTCAGAGCTGTCACTGAGAGCTATGAGTAGGATACCAGCTGAAGGAATGCTATCAGTGGTATCCCACTGAGAACTCAGCGTGCGGCGCTGATAAGAGTTATCACTGACTTTTAGCTTGCTAAAAGTTAGCGATGAATGAATACTGCACGAAAAGCGCACGATCGCCACACGTTTAGACACAACGATTATCACTCAAAAGATGGCTTTTGATCGAATTTTGAGCAATAATTGTTGTGTCTAAATGGGCCTTAACACAGAGGAGCCTAACAAGTTACAGTGTGCATTCACTGTACAGGCAGGAAATAGGCTGTTTTAGTTATAACGTACTAATTATTACATGTCACACTTTTTTCTTAATAGCTCATTTTCCTTCAGGAATAAAAACAAAATGACATGCAGTTCTTTGCCACCTTATCTACAGCTTATGCCTCTGGTCTTTAATTAAGACATATAAGTAATAGCACTGTAGTGAAGTTAAAATTAAATACAGGGCCTGGTACTTGGCAGGAGTGTAATGAATTTAATAACGTTTTAATCTGGCCCATAATGCACATAATATGACAATTTGCTATTTTAATTCTAGTACATTCAAGTCGACCTGAGACACAACTCGCATTGGACAACTCACGTAAAACCCATCCATGTGCTGTCTGATCTCCACGGACTGTACCCATTGAATGTCCTGCTCTCGTCCCTGACTAGAATGGGGAGGTGTTTTGTCTAAGGGCAGCTTCAGACTAGTATATGTGCAAATATGTTCACCTCAGTGCAACATATTTGTGCAGTGAATGAGGTTGATGAAGTAGATTTGTAGGAGTGTTTGCGCATAGTACTATACTTTTTGCGCATGCAGGGCCAATTCACATGTGCGCGCGACTCACCCTTTCCATGGTCTAAAAGGCTATTTAGCAGAAGAACGTCCAGATGTGCGTTTTTTTTCATTGAATTTCACCACATATTGTGCACATATTGGGTGCGTAATTCCACTTTTTTTGGTGTGCAAATGTGCAAGAAAATAGGGTACAAAATGTGTGTGCAAGACATGTTCATAAGAACGAACCCATGGATATCAATGGGTTCTATTCCCTGCTCATTGCATATGTATATTTTATGTGTAAAAAAAATGCGCAAATACGGTTACCTGAAGAAGCCAACACATGGCCTGAAAATATGGCCATGTAAATTGGCCTGAAAATATGGCCATGTAAATTGGCCTGAAAATATGGCCATGTGAATTGGCCCTTAACTGGAGATTTTCTAGCCCTAAACTGCGCTCAGCCATTTTTTGTTTCCAGATTCCACCATCTGGAGAAAATCTAGTTTGTATTGGCTGTGGTAGACTCAACAGCTTTTTACTTTTTAGGCTTTTTCACATGCCACCGATTTTGTCCCATTATGGAACAAAACGAAACCAACGATTTCAATGGTTTCATTTTCATCCATTTAGGCCTTAGTCAGACGGGCGATTTTTCGCGCGATTTGCGCATGCGCATGCGTCCGGCGATTTTATAAAACCATTGCTTTGCAATGGTATCGGACACATGAGCGCTTTTTATGCGCTCATCCGATAAATTCTAGAACAAAAAATCGCAGATCGCACCTATCTGCGATCTGCGATTCCTGTTCTCTTCTCTATATGCGCTCAATGGGGCCGGCGGCAGCAGCGCCGACCCCATTGAGAACATATAGAAGACAAATCATTCTTCTCTGCCACAGCTGTAACAGCTGTGACAGAGAAGAACGATGTTTGCCCATTGAATTCAATGGAGCGGCAATACAGCCGCTCCATTGAAAGCAATGGGCTGCCGGCGTGCGCGGGGTGAATTGTCAGGAAGGGGTTAAATATATAAACCCTTCCCTGCAATTCATTCTAAAATGTGTTAAAATAAAAAAAATTGTATACTCACCTTTCCGCTGCAGCCGGAGTCCAGCCGCGGCCGCTGTCAGTTCTCCTGAACTGCTTCTTGGCACTATTCAGCCGGCGGGGCTTTAAAATCCCCGCCTGCTGAATGATCTGCCTCTGATTGGTCACAGCCCTGACCAATCAGAGGCTGAAAACACTCACACACCCATTCATGAATTCATGAATGGGTGAGTGACTGCTGCCTCTCAGCGCTGAGCTCATCAGGGGCAGGTCTGACTCACATCCATTCATGAATTCATGAATGGGTGTGAGTGAGGCATGCCTCTGATTGGCTCAGCGCTGAGCCAATCAGGGGGCAGGTCTGACTCACACCCCCTTCACACCCACTGCAGGACGGCCACGCGGAGCTCCGGCTGCCGGGAGAAGGTGAGTATACAATTTTTTTTTATTTTAACACATTTTAGGATGGATTGCAGGGAAGGGCTTATATATTTAAGCCCTTACCGACAATTCATCCCGGGCTCGCCCGCAGCGCATTGCTTTCAATGGAGACGGCTGTATTGCCGTCTCCATTGAATGCAATGCGCTGGACAGCTCCGGCCCGTTTCTAATGAAACGCGGCTAGGAGCAGATTTTCGGGCGATTTGCGGGCGACTTGCGCGCACCGGTCACGCGATTTGCGGATGCCCATCCGTCATGCGATCCGCAAATCGCGCGAAAAATCGCCCGTCTGACTAAGGCCTAATAGTATGGGGGAAAAAAGATAGGACTTGCCTTATGTCTTCCACACGTAATATTAACTACATGTGGGAAAGATAGTGCAGGGCCTATCTTCTTGCTGTTTTTTTTTCCAGTTTGAATGGTCCAATAAAAAAAACTGGTTCATGTGCAACTACACTCCATAGGAAAGAGCATATTTGTGCATACACACATGTATTTGTGCCAGAGGCAGCGCTCAGCTGTCATTCAATGAATTGCTGAGCGCTGCCTCTGATTAGTCACAGCACTAAAACCATCAGAGGCAGCACATTCTGGAGGCGGGGATTTTTCAATTCCCGGTCCACCAGAACACAGATGAAGACTGACGGGGATGGGGAGAAGAGCCAGACAGCGCTTCTAGGTGAGTTATTTATTTTTTTTAACAGCTAAGGATAATTTTCATGGTAGAGCTTATTTTTCAAGCCATCTCTGGAAAATCATTGCTGCAGGGGTTGCCTTCATCCCATTGCTTTCAATGGGGTGGCAGCAGCGCCGGCCCCATTGAAAGCAATGGGATAGCATCACACTCCTCTGCCACAGCTGTGACACCTGTGGCAGGGAATTCTTTCATCCCTGCTGCAGACCCCTCATCACTGAACACTGTGACAATGCTGTCACAGTGTTTAATGATGAGGCGACTCCATGTGGGGATTAATGGACATCACACAATGCCTTTACATGCAGCACAGACCTTAGGCATGCATGTCCTATCTTTTGCGGTGCAAATATTTAGCACTTTTAAAAAATGGACATGTGAACACTTCATAGGAAACCAATAGTTCTAATAGACACACATTTATTTGCGCATAGGTGTGCAAAAAAAAATCGCTCATCTGACCACAGCCTGAGGGCTCAATCACACAGGCGCATCAGCGCCCGTGTTACTGCAGACAGGCGTACCTGAAGACGGCCGTCTCTCTGCAGCACCGGGAGGAAGAACATGTGACTGGCTCCATTGCTGGTCATGTGTTCTATGATCAGTGCTGGAGAGAGACGGCCGTCTTCAGGTACGGCCGTCTTCTAAGGCCTCATGTCCACTTGCAAATTGGAATTTTAAATCCGCAGCGTTTTTCCTGCACGCGGATCCGCGCCTCATATGAATGCATTAGACACCCGCAGGAAGTTAAATACCTGCGGATGTAATTTTCCCCTGCAGACGTGGATCCGCGTGCAAGAAAAAATCCGGACCATGCTCCATTTGATGCGGGTCTCCCGCAGGCTTCTATTGAAGCCTATGGAAGCCGTCCGGAACCGCGGGAGACCTAAAATCAGAATATACTCACCTGCTGCGAGCCGTGCGTGTCTTCCCTTCTTCCCAGACGGATCTTCTTGCTTTGGGCTGGCGGATGTGCCCGGTGCATGCGCGCGGCACGCAGCTGGCGTGCCGAGCACATCCGCCGGGCCGAATAAAGAAAATCCGTCCGCAAAGAAGGGAAGACACGCATGGCCCGCAGCAGGTAAGTTTATTCTATTTTCAGCCCTCATGTCCGTGGGGCAGGAGGGACCCGCTGCGGATTCTCCATGGAGAATCCGTAGTGGGCCTGATTTTCCCCATGGACATGAGGCCTAACTGTCAGTCACATGGGCGCATCGGCGCCGGTGTACGGGTGCCGATGCGCCCGTGTGACAGAGCCCTCAGGATAGACCGCAGCCTAAGGATAAACAAGTCAGACATGCTTTAGAAATCTCTGAAAATCCATTCCGTGCATAGGGTTATTTGTGCAGCATATGCATGGATTTCTTCAAGCTTCATTCAGATAAACAAGATAGTCACAGAAATGTTTGCAACAAACTTACGACATGTGTACATACCTTAACCCTCCTCATTACATACAAAAAATATGCACTTATGTATTTATACTATATATTATTTTCCATCATTAGGTTTAATAACTTCCAGATGAATGTTTCCTGTATCTAATGTCTACAGCCAGCTTTAGAAGGAAATGCCCCAAGAACCTGAATAATCTATATTTTATTCATATGAACAGCTCAGCAGATCTGTACTTTATCATTATATCATAATGCTTATTTTTATTTAAAAAATCCACATATAGTACATACAGCATATCAATATTTCAGAGGCGAGGCATAAAACAGTTCAAAAATAATCAGGTGTCCAAGGTCAAATATGCTAATATGATGACCTACTGTCAGAATAAATCGGGAGGTCTTTCCTATTCCACATATAGCCTAGTTATCTAGCCACATGTACACGGATGTGATAGAGTTAATCTGGAATGTTTTTCAGAACTTTATACATTTAGGGCCCAGTTTCAAGAACAAGACATTGAAGATTATCTCAGGGGTGTTTATTTCCCTACCCTGACTTCTATCCAGAGAGACACGCTGAACGCACCTATTTCCATTATTGAATTACATTTGTTCGAAAAAAGCAAGTGAAACCTTTGGAATTATCTGGTTTCTGCATTGATTACTAATAAAATGTGGTCTGATTGTTATCTAAGTCACAATTAAAGACAAACACAATTTAACTAACTTAATAACACACAAACACTTGGACCAGTCATGTCTTTTATTGAATACACTGAGTAAACATCCACAGTGTGAATAGAAAAAAATAAGTGAACTCGAATTTAATACCCTGTAGATCTTTTTTTTCCCGCAGTAATCACCTCCACCAAGCACATCCTGTAACTGCAAGTAAGATTCGCACAAGATTGAGGAGGGACTTTGAATCATTCCTCCCTATAAAAGTTTAATTTCATCAATATTTCAGGGATGCCTTGCATGCAAAATCCCTCTTGACATCATCTCACAGTATCTCAATATGGTAGAGGTCTTGACTCTGATCTGGCCATTCCACAACACAAATCATCACCTTTTTTTAACCATTTTTTGGTCGGTTTACTTGTATGCTTTGAGTCACTGTCTTGCTGCATCATCCAAAGTATCTTCAGCTTCAGATCATGGACTGCTGCTCTTACATTCTCCTGTAAAATGTTTTGACACACCTTGGAGTGTTCTCTGAATAAGGCCGCCTGCACACGGGAGGAAATCCCACGGTGGGATTATCCGCGGGATTTCTGCCACTGAAAGCCTGCATAGGAGTACAATACAATACGCACTCCTATGCAGACGGACGCGGTTTGGCCGCGCGGCAAACAAATCACGGTATGTCCTATTTCTGTGCGGGGCTCGCAGAGCCTCGCACAGAGACGTCACTCACCTGACCGCCGGCTCCGGTCTGCGCATGCGCCGGCTGCCCGGCAGCCGGCACATGAAAGAGCCGGGGCCGCCAGGCGCGGGTGAGTAGACGCTCCTCCCTGCAGGCGCTGGGGTCGGGTCCCGCGGCGAGAAGTCTCGCTGCCGGATACGACCCGCCCGTCTGCAGGCGGCCTTATGATGCTCTTTATTGATATAGTAACAACGTATTCTGCAGAACTTTAAAAATTAGAGTTTACATGTACAGACAAAATCATACATTATGGTATTGACTAGTAAACAATTTGAATGGGAGCCCAATCTATGAGAAAATAGAGGTGACACAAAGTAAAGGTTTGTTCTGTCCAATAGTCAACTATTGTTTTATAAATAGAATAGTATACATAATCGGTGAATATTTCTGTAAGCAATGATATAAAATGTGTGTTAGTGTTAAATGAAGGTGTTAGGGTTAGCAACGTAGAAGAGGGTAAACAGAGAAGAGTGAAGTCCCATTTATGTGTAACGATTGCCTCTCAAAATTCGCTCAAACGAACGAAAGTGCGGGATAATTGTTATGTCTAAACACAATGCATTGTGCAATTTTTGTTAGCTATCGTTTGACGCTCAATTTCAGCCTGCATAAAAATCATCACCAGCTCGCACACTTCCCATTAAGTTTAACCCCTTCCAGCTCCAGGACGTACATTTACGTCCTGGAGCGTCGGGGTATGTATGCAGATGCATACAGCGCAGGCATCAGCTGTTTACTACAGCTGACACCCGCGGCTATTAACCCTTTAAATGCCGCTGTCAATTCTGACAGCGGCATTTAAAGCCCCCGAACGCTGTTCAGGGGTCCTGTACGGCCCACCCGCGGTGAGATCGGGGAAGCCATGCAGGTGTCATGGCTGCTGGGGTCCTTCTGAAAGGCCCCAGGGCTGCCTTGATAGGCTGCCTGTCAGAATGCAGTATGACGTAATGCTATAGCATTACGTCATACTGCAGGAGCGATCAAAGCATCGCATATTATAGTCCCCCAGGGGGACTTAAAAGTAAAGTGAAAAAAAGAGCAATAACATTTTTTTAATTGTAAAAAAAAAGTAATAAAAGTTTAAATCACCCCCCTTTTGCCATATCTGTAATTAAAAAGTCTAAATAATAAAATAAAAATACATATTTGGTATCGCCGCATCCGTAAAAGTCCGATCTATCAAAGTAGTACATTATTTACCCTGCACAGTAAACGTCATCCAAAAATAAAAATAAAGAACGCCAGAAATGCAGTTTTTCAGTCACCCTGTCTTCTAGAAAAAACACGATAAAAAGCGATCAAATAGTCGTACATATTCCGAATTAGGAAATGGAAACTACAGACTACGCAAAAAATGAGCCATTGCTGAACTACGTTGACGAAAAAATTAAAAAGTTATTGCGCGCACAAGATGACTACAGAAAATAGTCTTTGAAAAGTAGTATAGTAAAAAAAAACTATACAAGTTTGGTATTGTAGCAATCGTACTGACCCATAGAATAAAGTTATCACGTCGTTTTTGTTGCGGTTTGTGCGCCGTAGAAACAAGACGCACTGAAAGATGGCGGAATGTGTTTTTTTTTTTTCATTTTACTCCACTTAGAATTTTTGAAAAGTTGTTCAGTACATTATATGGTACATTAAATAGCACCATTAAAAACTACAACTCGTCCCGCAAAAAACAAGCCCCCATACAGTGACGTTGATGGATAAATAAAGGAGTTATCATTTTTTTTAAGGGGGGGAGGAAAAAACGAAAATGGAAAAAAAAGGGGCCGCGTTATGAAGGGGTTAAACACTTCCTGCTCAGTGGTTCACATAGGAATGCGAAGAACTGACTGAGAAGTGAAGAATTCCCAACGATGATTTGCCTGTGTAAACATTCTGCACAAGCGCGGACAACTGCTAACAAATTAGTAGTGATGTCATTTGCTCATGTGCTCGTTCAAGCAAGAATCATCCCGCATAAAAGGGCCATTAGATGACAGAATATGATAAGCCTCCATAAAGAGATGTCTTTTTGAGGCACTCTTAAAATTGTGGACATTGGTGAATAATCTCATTGTTCAGAGTAGTGTATTTCAGAGAACTAGATTTACACGATGTGAATATAAAAAGGTTTGAAAAATGGTTGTAAACGTTTTCGCCATCCACAAGATTTTTGCTCTGCGAGTGAAAAATCACAGTTGCTTTTCGCTTGTGTGAGCGGACATGTGGATGCTGCATGGGTTTGAATTGGTGTGGAATGCTGCAGATCGTCCGCACGGGAGACTATCGTGAATCACGCAATCCAAACATGGCTGTGTGCAGACGGCCTCTATGTCTCTTTCTCTCTCTCTGTCTTTCTATCTCTGTCTGTCTCTGTTTCTTTCAGTCTGTTTCTCTGTATCTGTCTCTCACTCTCTATCTATCTCTCTCTCCTGACTGCCTCTGTCTCTTCTCACTGCTTGCCGCATGTGTCGCTGTGTCTATTCTCCCCTCACATTCAACTTCACTCTTTGCCTTGTTTCCTCCCTCCCCTTGCAGCTTCATTCTTTGTTTCGTCTGCCCCCATGCAGCTTCACTGACTGTCATCTGTCTCTCTCTCTGTTTATCTATCTTTGTCTGACTCTTTCTCTGTCCCTTTCTCTGTTTCTATGTCTCTCTTTCTTTTCTCTCTATCTATCTCTGTTTCTCTCTCCTAACTTCCTCTGTCTCTCCTCTCTGCTTGCTGTGTGTGTGTTGTCCTGTCTATGCTCCCCTCACATTTAGCTTCACTCTTTGCCTCGTCTCTCCCCTCCCCCTTGCAGCTTTATCCTTTGCCTTATCTCCACCCCCCCCCCCCACCCCCGCAGATGCACTGATTGTCATCTGTCTCTCTGTCTGCCCCCCCCTCTGTGCAGCTGCACTGATTGTCATCTGTCCCCCCCCCCCCCCCTGTGTAGCTGCACTAATTGTCATCTGTCTCTCTCTCCCCCTCATCTATGCAGTGGCACTGATTGTCATCTGTCTCTCACTCTTCCCTGCCCATCACCCCATGCAACTGCACTGATTGCCTTCTCACTGTTTGCTGGCCTCGGCTTCCTATCAAGGTTGCTTAGCAACACAACACTGCACTCTCTCTCAGAGAGAATGGAAGCATTTGGCAGCCTTAAAGACCTGGAGGGTAAAACAGTGGACCTGATTTTTACTCCTATTGGCTTCAATGGGATTTGGAATATTGTGTCCCGATTCACGATGACTTTTTGAAAATTGGGTGCGTCACTCCTGACCCGATTGTTCCAGTGATTGTTCTTCACTAATTATTATATTGTGCTCTACAATGTAAAACAGTATGTGGAATTATGGCAGTGTCATGTGCCACTTTACATCAATCTCTATAATAGAAAATTAATGTTTGTACCCAAAAGCTGAGCCTGAACTTGATGTAGGCTGTATTTATGCTTTGCATTTTTACCTCTTTTTTTTTCAAAATATTTTTCCCTTTATTAATCACTTAATGTTACAGGACGTACATTTGTGTCCTGGAGTTTTGGGGTTTGTATGGATGGGAATCGAGGGTCGATCCCGCTCCATACTATGTGAGTGCCGTCTGTTTCTTACACCTGACAACCACCCACAACAGCTTCGATCAGCAGCACCACAGATGAAAGCTGCTAAGCCTTTAAATGCCCCGATCAATGTTTGGCAGTCCCATATGGTCCCTTGCGGTTAGATCGCTGTGTGGCATGTGGTTGCCATGGCATCTGGGGCCTTCTGAAAGCCACCAGAGCTGCCATTGCAGATTGCCTATAAAACCATGACATGGCTTGATAGACCCCCTGTCAGGTATTACATCATACTGCAGGAGTGATCAAACCATTGCACGTTCTTCCCCCTATGGGAACTAGAAAAAAGAAAAATTAGTTTAAAAAAAGTATTATTATTAACTATTTTTAAAAATGAAAGGTAATACAATTTGAAAAAAAAAAAACTTTTGCCATACTGATATTAAAAAAAACGAAATAAAAAAACAAAAACATATTTGGTATTGCTGCGTCCATTAAAGTCTGATTTATCAAAGTAATGCATTATTTACCCCGCATGGTAAACATCATGAGAAAAAAATTAATAAACACCAGAATTGTGCTTTTTTTTTTTGTCCCCTTGTCTCAAAAAAAATGTAATAAAAAGCAATGAAAAAGTCATATGTACTTCAAAATGGTACCATTAGAAACCACAGGACGTCCCGCAAAAAAGTGCCCTCGCTCAACTGTCGACTGAAAAATAAAAAAGTTATGGCTGTCACAAAATGATGGCAGAAAATAATTTAAAAAGTAATACAGCGAAAAAAAATATATAAATTTGGTGTCGTATTAATCCTACTGATCCATAGAATACAGTTATCATTATTTTTGCCACAGTGTTTATGTTGTCGAAACAAGATCCCCTTCCTCCCCAAAGATGGTGTTTAGTTTTTTTTTTCCATTTCACTCCACTTATAATTTTTTAAAACCTTTTCAGTACATTATATGGTACATTAAATAGTGCCACTGAAAAATAGAACTCATCCCTCAAAAAACAAGCCCTCATACAGCGAAGTACATGGATAAATAGAAGAGTTAAGATTTTTTTTTTAAATGGGGAGGAAAAACCGAAAGTGGAAAAAAAAGTGCCATGTCCTAGAGGGGTTAATAACTAGAACTGACTGTATTAAAGGAGGATACATGCATTGTATGAAACTTTTGATTATACTTGAAAGATCATCTATACTTTCTGTCATATCAATATAAAATGAAATTTTCCATTGCAGGAAGCAGACAATGCATGTATCTATCTCCTACTGTCGGCTTGTTTTTGATAACAAAATAATTTACTTTTGCACATCTCCTAAATATATGGGATATCACTGTCAGCGTTGGAGCTGCTTTCTGAAATCTCTGGATGAATGGTGTAGTCACACAATGTGTAAATGAAACAAAGAACATAACTTGTTTGATATTTGAGATACAGGACTACCTATGATGAAGCAGCCAGGGGTATCACAAGCACGAAAGCATATGCGATCTAATCGGGTAATGCTCATGTACTACGTTTTCTACATCACTGCATCAAGATTATTCATTGTAAACTTTACCTGGACTTTTGAAGGAACTTTTGATTACATTTTAAAAGATCAGTAAAAATAGAAAATGAACTAAAAAATAAATACAAAAGATATATAGCATCATAGAAAGTGCACAAAAACATATTGAGTCCTTTTCTCTGTAAATCTGTTATTTTTTATTTGATCCTATCCCACTTAAAACTGAAAAATATGCAGATAAATCTCTGTTTTGTTCCAGTAGATCAGTCATGCCCTCCTCCTACCTCTGATTATCTTGTGTTTGGGTGTAAGGGCCCTCTTACATAGAACGTTATCATTCAGTTTATCACTGGATCATGCGAAACTGAACGATAGTCGTTCAGTGTAAACACTGCCAGCAACTGAATGATGAATGATCATTCACCTATCGTTTGTCATTCCGTTTAGGCAGGCATAAAAATCAATCAATGGTCGGCTTGTGTAAACAGGCAGTCGTTCACCTTTGAACGACTGCCTGTTTACTGTGAATGGAGGCGGGGGGCTAGAGGCAATCTCTGTCAAGCTTTGCCTTCGTTCACTGAACGATTATTACTTCTGTGTGAAAACCAAGGAGCTATAATCATTTAGATGACATCCCATTTAAAAGGACCCTAAGACAACTAGATGAAGCAGGAGTCACCATTCTCTATGTATTCTGCAGTAGGACAAGGACATTTCTAAACTATACCCCCTTGTTATGTTCGTGCAGGCTGCGGAAACAGTGACCTACATGAATGCAACCTAAATAAAGCTGAAGGAAAGCGAGATGGGATTTATACACGATCGGACACCTTTCACACCAAAACCTAAACTGAACGTTCGAACAACATAGAGAAGACAGGAACATAGACCCTACACCAACACCAGGCATTAAAATACTTACTAAATGTGCTAACACAACATGAAGATGGTAATATAAATTAATACAAGTTATTAGTTAGTATTTTGGCCAAAGTACATAAGCTCACAAACCTATGTCAAGAGTCCTCATTGTCTCTACACTAACAAGATAACTAAACCTAGTCACAGGAACCCTGCCTACAAACAGGGCAATCATCCCAGTAAGGATGGCTCCAACCTAGGGACCACTTGTCTCAACCTAGATAAGTATAGGCAGGAACAGCGACATGGGACATAATATATTCCAGATGTCTGACCACCTACAGACACAGGGAATTCCAACATAGAACACTATTCACACCAGATGTCTGCACACCCACTAATAGACATACACTGAATAAGACATTGTTCACACCAAGTGTCTGCACACCAACATACAGACACTGAACAGGACATGCACACCTATAGACGCAGGAGAATCCCACCCAAAAATGTAAGAAAGAATGCATACACTGAAACAGATATTGTGTAAACATCCACACCCATACACATAAGGGTAAGGCTGGGTTCACACAGGGTGGATTCCCGTCGGAAATCTCGCGGTTTGGCTGCAGCAAAAACCGCGAGATTTCCGCCGGGAGAACCGCCGCGGTTTAAGCCGCGGCGGCTTTGAAGCGGCTCAGCCACATGCTTTTCCATTGCGGCCGGCGCTCCCATAGAGGAGAGCGCGGCCGCAGTGGAATGAAAAAAAGAATGGACATGCTGCATACTCTGAAACCGCGGCTGCGGCCGCCGCAGCCGCGGTTTCAGCCAGATTTACCGCAGCGGATTAGCCGTCCCGTGTGGACGAGGTTTCTGAGAAATCTCGTCCACATGGCTAGCCAATCCCGAGATTAGTGGCCCTGGGCGGTTTTGCCGCGGGCGGACCTGCCGCGGCAAAACCGCCCTGTGTGAACCCAGCCTAAGAGCATCAGACATCACCTATCTGACAGAGAAGGGACAAGGTGTCAGACATCACCCATATGACAGTGCAAAGAACATACGATATCTGGAACCACATTTGACAGAAGGGTAGTGCAGCAGTGGCCCTCAGAACATACAAACATGGGAATCAGGTATCCAGACCATCTTCAAGGAGAGTGTGGGAGAACAACTCAGACTAGTCTTACAGCATGTACACTACATGGACAAAAATATTTGGACATGGCATGTTTTTCAAAGAATGTGCTTTATTCTTCTATTTAGTAACGTGTCGGCCCTCTTTTTCCTTGTATTACAGCGACAACACGTCGAGGCAGACTTTCCATAAGTTCTCTGTAAGTCTGGGCAGGAATAGCTGACCATTCCTCATGCAAGGCTGTGAGAAGAGATTGTTGTGAGGATTGGCGAGGGTGGTGGTGTCATACCCGTCGCTCCAGTTCGTGCCACAAGGACTCGATCGGATGAATGAATAGTTATTACAAAATGGCAGCTTTTAATTTTACCCATGCCCTTCCCAGCATACCGTTCGGCAAACTCAGTATTTGCATATTTGCTAATTTTTTGCAGTGTCCAAATACTTTTGTCCATATAGTGTATAACTCCAAACACCAGAGTACTGAGATGGAAGGCTGAGGAATGGATAATGACCAGCACCCTCTAGTAAAGGGACTGGTGTTCATATATACAGAACCATACACAGCATTAGCCAGCCAAATCAACCACACCTGCAGCAGTGTGTTCCTGAAAGTACATAGTACTACAGATCCCAAGAGCACAACGTGACACCTTGGTTAGTACCCAACCCCTAACTTCCAAGAATGAAACATCAACAGGAGATTAACCTTGCAGGATATATACAAGACGTTTTGTAATGCAGAACATGCAGAAAGTACTTTAGACTGCCTGCTGTCATCATTCATTTCTAACTGTAGTGTTCCTTTCAGGATTGGCATATATGGAGGTAAAAATATCCTTTATTTTGTGAGTTTTTAACTCTGAAATAGATCTCTTGCAATTCAGGTGAAAAAAATTGTAAAATAACATTTTAAATATAAAAAAAATATCTATTTGGTAAGGCTTAGTTTACTAGATAAGCATAGAAATTGACAATTATATTTTGCAATACTGTTCCCCATTAAAATGTATAAATGTGCCAATTATTATATTTTAGTTACAAGAAACGCACTTTTTTTTTTTTGTGAAAATGTTACACTAAACTCTTCATAGTCTTAAATACAACAGCGTCTGGCCTTAAGGTAAGAAGATTGAAAAATAAATTATGTCTAGGACTTGGTGTCAATTCAACTAAATGGCAATTTGTGCAATTACTGTTCAGTTTATACTTTGGGGAAGAAATGTACTTTCCACTTTCTTATACTTGGAGGCGAATCAAGCAGAGAGATGGTAACTATCGATATGTTCTGTCATACTGAAATTGTAAGGTCCCCTGCTCAGTGTTTTGTTGTGATAGCTTAGGTGTTAGTGTAGGACCAATCCAGGGTATTCAAAGTGCCACTTACACTTGTGTGCCTCGCCATGCTTTTGTGGCAGTTGTAAACTAGAAAAGAAGAACAGTAATAGAAAAGGATATTCTGCTCTGCAGAACAGCAAAACTTATTAGATTTCCTGGTGTTTTCATCACAAACTATCAGGAAACATTTACTCTAGTGGACTGGAGATTACTTGGAGGAGAAATGATTAACAAAGAATCCTTGGCTCAAGAATAGTCGTGGCAGCAAGAGCCTCTATATAAAATAAAAACTCGACTCTCAAACTGTTCCCTGGTAAAACATAGTTAAATAAATGCATGCTATTGACGTTTAACCCCTTAAGGACCAAGCTGTTTTGTACCTTAAGGACCAGACACCTTTTAGGGATTTTACCCATGTGGCGGTTTTACTGCTCTATTTTTTTTCCTTTAGCTACAAAAAATAATTTTTGCTGCGTTTTTTTTCCGTGACATATAGGACTATTTTTTAATATCTTTTTCACTGACTTTTTTTCCCGTTTTTTTAGTTTTATTGTGGGTAAGAAGCTACAAAAAATCATTTTTTTAACATTTATAATTTTTTAAAAATTATTTTTATATTTACACTAAAATAAAGTATTGGAATGGGTTCCTCTATTTGTTTCGGACATTTTGATATATAATATGTATGGTTTTGGTTTACAGGGCGAATACGGTGATGGTTTTTGTTGGTGTCTGCTTTGTGTTATTCTCTTTCTCATGTACCGTATATACCGGCGTATAAGGCGACGGGGCGTATAAGACGACCCCCCAACTGTCACCTTATACGCCGGTATACAGTGGAGAAAAAAAAATAAATTCATTACTCACCTCCCACGGCGTTCTGTCGCGCTCCGGCAGGATGTCGCTCGCTCCGGCAGGCTGTCGCTCGCTCCTCGTCCCCGGCGCAGCATAGCTTTCTGAATGCGGGGCTTGAAATCCCCGCTTCCAGAAAGCTAATACACACGCCGGCAGCCATGACATCATTGAATGGCTGTGATTGGCTAAAGCACACGTGGCTTCAGCCAATCACACTATTCAATGACATCATTGAATGGGTGTGATTGCTAACACGTGCGCCTTCAGCCAATCACAGCCATTCAATGATGTCATTGAATAGTGTGATTGGCTGAAGCCACATGTGCTTTAGCCAATCACAGCCATTCAATGCTGTCATGGCTGCCGGCGTGTGTATTAGCTTTCTGGAAGCGGGGATTTCAAGCCCCGCATTCAGAAAGCTATGCTGCGCCGGGGACGAGGAGCGAGCGACAGCCTGCCGGAGCGAGCGACATCCTGCCGGAGCGCGACAGAACGCCGTGGGAGGTGAGTAATAAATTTTTTTTTTTTACACTTTTTTTTTTTTTGTATTACCGGCGCATAAGACGACCCCTGACTGCAGAGCAGATTTTTCGGGGTTCAAAAGTCGTCTTATACGCCGGTATATACGGTATGTATTGTTGTTTTATTCTGTTATTTTGTTTTACTTATTTATGTAATTGTGATTTTTACTATCTGTGTCCCCCATGACATCAGATAAGACCTCTGGGGGACATTCACATATTTTTTTTCTTTATTTGACACTTTCTCACTGTAACTGGGGCGTCCATAGGAGCCCTAGTTATAGGGGAAAGCAACCCCTGTGGTGAAATTAGTCACCTGCAGAGCTGCCAGGGTCTAGTCTGACCCTCCAGGTCTGCAGTAGCAGGGAATCCCAGGAGGTCACATGACCCCCCGCGGCTCCTGTAGTGAAACTACATGTTACTTTCACTTTCCCCTATACAGTGCTCATTGAGCACTGTATATCGGGGAAGCAGAAGGCAGGAAGGATTAAAAACCCCTCCTGCCTTCTGCTCTGGGTTATCAGCTGTCACTAACAGCTGATAACCCGTTCCTGCCTCTCTGACTGATTGCAGAGCAGGAGACTTAAAGCACTGCCGTAATTTTACTATCGGCGGTGCTCTAAGCCCAGGACCAGCCGCCGTAAATTTACTGTGGCTGATCCTAAACGCGTTAAATAAATGTTGCTAGTAATTAGCATTAGTGGTTACAATGTTGCATGGAATTTTTATGTTTTCTCTGTGTTTGTGTAAGTTTCCTCTGGATACTCTAGTTTCCTCCCAGTATCCAAGAAAGATAGGTGACTATAGATTGTGAAGGAAGACCAAAAAATAATAACCATTCATTGCTACATTTCATATGGAGCTGTTAATGTGGCTAGACAACTAGACTAAAAAATGAGAAAAAAGCAGAGTTTATTTTATTTCACACCACATTTTGTTTACATTATCTTGCTCTTTTTGAGTTTGACTTTTTGTTATTTGGCTTGTATAAATTTACAAGTGGATAAGAGTGACATTCATATAGAAGTAGTATTTAGCATTGGTACAGGTTGTGGTCAGTAAATACCTTTGGATGTAAAGTGTTATAAAACAGATACACGAAAGGCTTCAAAGCACATAGGATATTTAATACCATACAGAACAAATTAACTCTCTCTCATTATGTATATTTTTGTGTGAAAGAAACTCCTTCTACTTACTGAAAGTCCATGCTGTGGGAGTCCTCAACTTTCCAGAACTCAAAGCTCCTGTTTGCTTAGCCAGTGTGCATGTTTCAATGTGCTTGTTTATTGCCATAAAGAAGGTAATATAAGAAGCTGACATCTCTACTTTTGTGTTTGGGAAGGGGAGGGTAGGAGAGCATGTTAAAAGTCAACTTTAGGCCATATTTAGACAGATAAGAAAATTATGCGTGTTTTGTGTTTTGCAAGTTGCACAAATGTGCATGGAAATAGCCCCCATTGGTTTTAATGTGTCTATTTACTTGTGCAATTTTTTCTCGCAGTGAGGGCTTAGTCAGACGGGCGTTTTTTGCCGCGATTTGCGGATCGCATGACGGATGCGCATCCGCAAATCGCGTGACCGGTGCGCGCATGTCGCCCGCAAATCGCCCGAAAATCTGCTCCTAGCCGCGTTTCATTAGAAACGGGCCGGAGCTGTCCAGCGCATTGCATTCAATGGAGACGGCAATACAGCCGTCTCCATTGAAAGCAATGCGCTGCGGGCGAGCCCGGGATGAATTGTCGGTAAGGGCTTAAATATATAAGCCCTTACCTGCAATTCATCCTAAAATGTGTAAAAATAAAAAAAAATTGCATTCTCACCTTCTGCCGGCAGCTCCGAGCGGCCGTCCTGCAGTGGGTGTGAAGGGGGTGTGAGTCAGACCTGCCCCCTGATTGGCTCAGCGCTGAGCCAATCAGAGGCATGCCTCACTCACACCCATTCATGAATTCATGAATGGATGTGAGTCAGACCTGCCCCTGATTGGCTCAGCGCTGAGAGGCAGCAGTCACTCACCCATTCATGAATTCATGAATGGGTGTGTGAGTGAAACCGGCTTCTGATTGGTCAGGCTGTGACCAATCAGAGGCGGATCATTCAGCAGGCGGGGATTTTAAAGCCCCGACGGCTGAATAGTGCCGAGAAGCAGTTCAGGAGAACTGACAGCGGCCGCGGCTGGACTCCGGCTGCAGCGGAAAGGTGAGTATACAATTTTTTTTTATTTTAACACATTTTAGCATGAATTGCAGGGAAGGGTTTATATATTTAAACCCTTCCCGACAATTCACCCCGCGCACGCCGGCAGCCCATTGCTTTCAATGGAGCGGCTGTATTGCCGCTCCATTGAATTCAATGGGCAAACATCGTTCTTCTCTGTTACAGCTGTGGCAGAGAAGAATGATTTGTCTTCTATATGTTCTCAATGGGGTCGGCACTGCTGCCGCCGGCCCCGTTGAGCGCATATACAGAAGCGAACAGAAATCGCAGATCGCAGATAGGTGCGATCTGCGATTTTTTGTTCTATAATTTTTCGGACGAGCGCATAAAAAGCGCTCATGTGTCCGATACCATTGCGAAGCAATGGTTTTAAAAAATCGCCGGACGCATGCGCATGCGCAAATCGCGGCAAAAAACGCCCGTCTGACTAAGCCCTGATGCTGCAAGATGGCAGCAAAAAACTTGCCCACCTTTTTTTCAAGGGCGAGTTAAAAATATTGCAGCACACTCGCATGCAACATTTGAGCGCAATGTGATTTTTGTAATTGTAAGTTTGTCCAGAAATTCAACACAATGGCTGTCATCTCTGTATGCTTTGACAAGCCTGTCCTAGATGGATTGACTGTGTCTCTAGACCCAGGGCAAAAGGAGGAGGTTGCCGACTGCAAGGAGAAGAGCCTAACACTATATATTTGATCCTATTAGGCTGAATGGTAAGCTGGACAGGAAATATATAGTGGTAGATTCCACCCATTGTCCCGTCCCTTTCTCCCTATGATCTAGAGATGTTTTCAACCTGAGCTAGGATGAGTTTCTTGCAGGCTGCATGGGTGGTGGTCATTTTGTTGAATTCCTGGAAACCACGTTTAAGCAAATACTTTGAGAGAATAATAAGAGAACAGCCCTCCTTCTTCTAAAAGGATAGTTTTTTCAGCCTGAGCCAATCAGAGGCAGGTCTGACTCACACCCCCTTCACACCCACTGCAGGCCGGCCGCGCGGAACTCCGGCTGCCGGGAGCAGGTGAGTATATATATATTTGTTATTTTAACACTTTTCTGGATGAATTGCAGGGAAGGGCTTATATATTTAAGCCCTTCCCGACAATTCATCCCACACTCGCCCGCAGCGCATTGCTTTCAATGGAGCTGCTGTATTGCCGGCTCCATTGAATGCAATGCGCTGGACAGCTCCGGCCCGTTTCTAATGAAACGTGGCTAGGAGCAGATTTTTGGGCGATTTTCGGGCACCGGTCACGCGATTTGCGGATGCGCATCCGTCATGCGATCCGCAAATCGCGCGAAAAAACGCCCGTCTGACTAAGGCCTAACTCTGTATTGTGTTGTTCCTCTGTTATTTCTCTTGAATATTTTTTATCAATTGACAACTGACATCATTTCCCTTGTCAAAGAGTTGTACACTGTCTGCTACCGTCAGAAATGATTGGACTCTGTCAGTTTGTAGGGTCCCTCCCCCACCCCACCAACTGGTATGCCCAGTTGTCAGTTTCTTTATTAATTCCTAAAAGAAATAACACAGGACAGCAGAACAGCACATTGTGGACTTACAAGAAAATATGACCCTGAATTGTTGTTTTATGAAGAATACAAGTATATGGTAAAACAATCATGTTAGAAGATCTCATTGATCCTTTTTAATTCTGTGAAGAAAAGGTGAGAAGCAAAGAGATCGAGTGATAATCTGTTGATTTACTTACTTGTTGTTAAAGGGGTATTCCCTTCTCAGGAATCCTATTTCATTGTGTTCAAAATGTGATTGGTCACAATAAGAGAAACCAAGTAATCATGTAGATTTGATACCTTTTAATGGCTAACAAAAATACATGATGTTATTGCAAGCTATCCAACCTACTCAGGGTTCTTCCTCATGCATAATGAAATAGATCAGAAGACGCATACATATATACACACATACATATGACAAGGCACAGACATGGTGTGATGAATTTGCACTTAAAACAATACCACAACAAGATGAGCAGAGGAGTAAATACTTAAATAGTCCACTGATAAGGGATGTGAAAGTTTTATGGTCTCTAGATTGCTGGGGTCACCAGGCCTGTGTGTTATCTGTGCTATATCTGTGCTATAGATTTCTCATATTCTCCAATGATGCAAGAACCCTTCCGTTCTTGAGAGCATCAACGATAAATATAATAAACTTGTAGTCCCAAATTCTTCTGTGACACTGAGATTTAAAATTGCCTTTTAGTATCGTAACTTTCACATGTTCTATGTTGTGCCCATGACTAGAAAAGTGCTCGATCACAGGTAATTCTGTCTTTCTTTGTTTAATTATGTGGCAATGAGACCCCATCCTTGCCTGTCCACGGTCAGTACACGTGAGCAGGTCTTGCAGCTCCTTACATTACAGGGATAAGTTGTGTGTCAGAGGGCAATGCACTCCTGCTTATAAGGTTCCTCAAATTTGGAGGCTGTTTGTAACATACGAGGACAGGGTCCGGGAATATGGTTTTCAGACGGTCATCCTTGTGTAGGGTATGGTAGAATTCTTTGCGGTTTTCCTTAGTACCTCTAGTTGTGTTCAAAATAATGCATTAACCCATTAGATGTTTATTTCCAAAATGTTCAGTTCTCCAGGTACTGTGCTCTGTTTGTTTACTGCTTGCTGCCAGGAACACAGACCAACTCTTGTATGGAAGGAAACAGCAGAGGGGGCCGACATTTGTGCACTTCTTTCTTCTAAATTTGATGTCCGGAGTCTCAGGAGCATATGCACACTAACTTTCGACCAGGCTATCAGCTACCGCTGCGCTCTATTTCTTTCCGTAGAAGAGGTGGCCTGTTTCCTGGAAGCGAGCAGTAAACAACCAGAGGGCAGAGGAATCAATATCTGCAATATCTGGAGAACAGAACCTTTTGGAAATAAACATCTTATGAGTGAGTGCATTGTTTTGCAATTTTAAACACCTTGAAATAGGATTCCCAAGATTGAAATACCGCTTTAAACCCTTAAAGATCTGGCCCTTTTCATTTTTGCTATCAGTTTTTCTTCCCCACTTTAAAAAAAAAAAAAAATCTTAACTAGAGATGAGCGAGCACCAAAATGCTCGAGTGCTCGTTACTCGAGTCAAACTTTCAGTGATGCTCGAGAGTTCGTTTCGAGTAACGAACCCCATTGAAGTCAATGGGCGACTCAAGCATTTTTGTATATCGCCGATGCTCGCTAAGGTTTTCATTGGTGAAAATCTGCAAAACCCAAGAAAGTGCTGGAAACGACAAAGAAACGGATAGGGCAGGCGAGGGGCAACATGCTGGGCTGCATTTCAGGTTCCCAGGTCTCACTATTAAGCCACAATAGCGGCAAGAGTGAGACCCCCCCCACCGCACTGTTAGCATAAAGATCGTTCTCCTCTGCCACAGCTGTAAAAGCCGTCTCCATTGAAAGCAATGCGGGATGAATTTTCGGGAAGGGCTTAAAAATCTAAGCCCTTCCCTTAAATTCATCCAGAAATGTGTAAAAACAAAAAATATATATATACTCACCCGGTGCCGGCAGACGGAGCTCAGCCGCGGCCGGCGGCAGTTCTCCTGAACTGCTCTGAGTAGTATTCAGCAGCCAGGGATTTAAAATCCCCGCCTGCTGAATGAGCTGCCTCTGATTGGTCACAGCCTGACCAATCAGAGGCAGCTCTCACTCACACCCATTCATGAATTCATGAATGGGTGAATGAGTGCTGCCTCTGATTGGCTCAGCGCAGGGACCAATGCTCTTGATTTTAAAGGGGTTGTCCCGCGCCGAAACGTGTTTTTTTTTTCAACCCCCCCCCCCCCCCGTTCGGCGCGAGACAACCCCGATGCAGGGGTTAAAAAAGAACACCGGACAGCGCTTACCTGAATCCCCGCGCTCCGGTGACTTCTTACTTACCCGGTGAAGATGGCCGCCGGCATCTTCTCCCTCCGTGGACCGCAGGGCTTCTGTGCGGTCCATTGCCGATTCCAGCCTCCTGATTGGCTGGAATCGGCACGTGACGAGGCGGAGCTACACGGAGCTACACGGAGCCCCATTGAGAAGATAAGAAGACCCGGACTGCGCAAGCGCGTCTAATTTGGCCATTAGACGGCGAAAATTAGACGGCAACCATGGAGACGAGGACGCCAGCAACGGAACAGGTAAGTGAAAAACTTTTGATAACTTCTGTATGGCTCATAATTAATGCACAATGTACATTACAAAGTGCATTAATATGGCCATACAGAAGTGTATAGACCCACTTGCTGCCGCGGGACAACCCCTTTAATGGGGGCTCGCAGACACATACTCTATCACGGCGTTTTCTAATGCTGCAATTTTCGAGCGCCGTCTGCTCTATTTTACCACATTTTAGCATCTCATCACCCATCGCAATGATGGGGTGCACTATATCCCGCTGTTGAAGGCAGTAACCTGCGTCTGAAGATGAGAGTAAAATCACTGCAAAATGATGCAATTGAAATTGCAGCATTTTGTCGGCCGCATGTGTGAGAGTTGCCTTAGGGCTCAGTCACACGGGCGTATTGGCACCCGTACACCGGCACCGATACGCCCGTGTGACTGACAGAAGACGGCCGTACCTGAAGACGGATGTCTCTCTGCAGCGCTGATGAAAGAACACATGACCGGCAATGAAGCCGGTCACATGTTCTTTCCTCTGGCACTGCTGAGAGACGTCCGTCTTCAGGTACGGCCGTCTGCTACCTGCAGTAACACGGGCACCGATGCACCTGTGTGACTGAGCCCTTACTTTGATAGATTGGACTTTTATGGGCACAGAAATACAAAATGTTCTTCTGTTTTGATTTTTTTTTTTTAGCTATAGGAAAAGGGTTTTTAAAACGTTTTTAAACACCTTTTATTTTTTAGCCCCATAGGGTACTTGAACTTACAATTGTTGATCACTCATGCAGTATAATGTACTAATATAATACTATTAAGGAGGCCATCTCTCAAGCCACGCCAAAGCTTGATAGACAATCAGCCATGGTAGTGGCGGGAGGCCTTCAGAAGGAGAGCTTTAAGTCCCGCTGTCAGAACTGACAATGGTATTTCCAAATTAGCAACTGGGATTTGTGTTCAGTGATTGCAACTATTGTCGGTGAGTGTCAGCTGGAAGAAACAGCCAGAACCCACATTGTATGGAGTGGGATCAGCTCTCCATCCCCCTCCATACAAACCCTAAATTTACATGACATAAATGTACACTGTATGTCATTAAGGGGTTGATAATGGTCATGACTATGTGGGGCACCTTCTAAATTTTTCTGCCTGTGCCATTGATACTTACAGATTTAGCCAATGTTAACACTGAACAAGTCATGTTAACTACAATGTATTACAATGCTGTACATTGAGTTATCACAATCTGTCGGTAACACTAAGGATTGCTACATCTGTACTTCTGCCCCTGAGTTATTTTGATGCTGATTTGATGTCAGGAGTGCTCAGAGCAACTTCCTGCTGCTTCTGGTATACAGAAAATAGCAATAAAACAATAAAATAATGGTCATACATATGAAATATTGCCTAACATTCTACATAGAAGTGTTTTCAATTCCCACTAGCAAATTAAAGTAGTTAGAAGGGTCACATTTCAGTTGTAAGGAAATTGAACAATATTTCTTAAGATTCTGGTGTATCTACTATATTTATATTTTATTGGTTTTATACTCAAGAGTCTCATCCTCTTTTGCAGAGCCGTACAGCCCTGCCGTCTGGGTCATGATGTTTGTCATGTGTCTTACTGTGGTCGCAGTGACTGTTTTCATCTTCGAGTATTTCAGCCCGGTTGGATATAACCGAAGTCTCTCCACAGGAAAGCGTAAGTGCCAAACTGCAAAACTTTTTCTTTAGACTCTTTAAATTGTCTTGCATTTTGCTGTTTAGTTATTCTTAATTGTTATGGTTGTAGTTCAGAGTTTTCTCTTGTCCTATATCCTCCCTTTTCCTCTTTATTTCTCCCTGAGTTACTATGACTCCCTTTTTCTGATAACTTTCTAACGATATCTATGAATGTCATTGTTTTATTTTTAATGTTCCCTGTTTATACTAAAGCCATTTAGCTACAGGATTGTACCATTGAAGATGTGGAATGGAAATATGTTGTGATTCTGCCATTGTTAGCTTATAGTCTTCTGTATAATGACTTAATAGTGTCCTCCATTCCAGAACTGCTGTAAAAATTGGAACTTGCCATTGCAGGTCACTTCCTATTTATGTCTTCTTCATTTTCTGCCTATTATTTAAAGGGAATGTATCACCTAGATTTTTTTTTATCACTGATTCACCAGATACTGAAACATTTTTCTTCTTTAATCTGTTTTCATTTTCTTATTGTAGAGTTTTGATTTTAATTTATGTACGTGATTATTGGGCAACAATTTGCTCTTAATAGTAGCCACATAGAGAATGGGAACTTGTAGAATGTAGATGACTCATGAATTTATGTGACACAGTGCTGTGGGTCTGATCTGTGAACGCTGCACAGATCATTGTGCAGGGAGTGGGAGGAGGTGAGCTGTGACAATCACCTATTATGGATGGTGGATTCTGCGTCATTTATATATAGGTATTATCTTCTATTGTAAGCCTGCCTGTGGGGATATTGAGATGGGTACTAAAGGCCCATTTACACGCAATGATTATTGCTGAAAATCATTGAAAAGATGGCATATGAGCGATAATTGTTGTGTGTAAATGCTATAAAGCAAAAAATGTGAGATTAGTGGCGCTCCAATATAATGTGGGAAGAAATGGCGCTTTTGTGGAGTAAGATACGTAAGAACTTACCCCAGACGCAACCGCACCCTGGAGGAAGGCTAACGGTTTCGTCCAAAAATCCAAGAAGGCAGATGATATCAAGTATAAATCCAAAGAACTGGTCAGGAGGACATCCCAATGTGGGAGAGCATCACGGGGTAACTCTAGGCAGGATATATACCAGAGGAAACAGGATACAAAAGTTTACAAGGAAAAAGACCTGGTGCTCCAGTTGTTTGGTATATAATAAGGAGAGGAACAAAAGGCAAACTTACTTCGTAGGGGTGTCAATGCCTGTGACACCCCTAAAATCCAGGTTGGCATATAGGATTATAGATGGAATGCGTTTTTTATGATGTTCCAAAAACGAAATATTTATTAAAACATGCTGCAACGTTGCTTGATAAAGGCTATTTGAATAGCCGAAACGCGTTGCAGCATGTTTTAATAAATATTTCCTTTTTGGAACATCATAAAAAACGCATTCCATCTATAATCCTATATGCCAACCTGGATTTTAGGGGTGTCACAGGCATTGACACCCCTACGAAGTAAGTTTGCCTTTTGTTCCTCTCCTTATTATATACCAAACAAATGGAGCACCAAGGCCTTTTCCTTGTAAACTTTTGTATTGTGTGTAAATGCTGCTATCGTTCACTCTTCGGCTGAATAATGATATTAAGGTGAGCTTAAAATCCATCGTTCACCTGGAGAGAAGATAACAGGGACTGCACTCTGTGTTTTGCACGGAGGTGGAGATTACATTGTATTCTGCCAATAGCCCATGCGAGAACAAAGGAGTTGTGTGCAGAGCTCAGACAACTAGCTGTGCTCTGCAGGCAGCTCCTGGAGGCCCTTTTACATGCAAATAAACCTGATGAAGTGTTAATGGACATTAGTGTCCATTAAGACTTTATGCAAAACGATTGCTAAAACTGTCAATCTTTCATTTGAAAGAATGTCTTTACATGCAAATGGGCCTCAAGAAGTGATTTCTACAGAATATGAAGTGTCAGATACTATTAAGCTTAATGGCCAATATAAAAACTTCAATATTTCAGGATTATTTTTGTATATAGATATTGGCATAGGAAATTAGAAATAAAATATCACTATGTACAATAAAATTATATAAATTTCAGTTAAACGATTGGTCATTTTCTGACAATACATTCTCTTTAACATTAGAGAGCACTAGCAAAAATTTCAGCAGGTGCTCATTTCCATTTGCAGCAAAGCCTGAACCAGTGATACAAATTATTTTATATATTTTTTATTTTTCATCAAAAACTCTGAAAAACTAGTACGCATGTGAAGAAGCCATAAGGGTTTTTTTATTTCTGGATCAGTAGGAGCTGATGTGTAAAGTACACTGAACATTCTTTTCAAACTAATGATTTGCGGTTTGAAAAATCATTAATAATATGTGCTGGACACTTCCATTAGTATCACCATTGTGCACATGCCATTGCTTTCAGGCACATATCTCCCGCTATGTTTATTGATAAACTTCTTTCTCAAGAATTTTTTCTTTAAGAAAAAAACAATAATGAACTTTTCGCTAAATTAAATTTTGATTTAGATTTGATGAGAAAATAGATTTAAAGAGAAACATTAAATATCTGTACATTTCAAATAATGTATTGACTGAAATAACAAAAAAGGATATAGATTAAGAAAAAAACAACGAAATAATAATAAAAAGTGCCGCACTAGCTTCACGATGTTATTTTCTCTGGCTGTGCTAGGTAAACATAGTCTTATCAAACAGAATTGTGAAGCACTGAGTCTAATATTACTTTCTTCAGCAACCCACCATCAGGATTTTATGAAGCGGTGAGTGTGAAATCTGAGCTAGAATCTAACATGATGCAGAACACTAAAATAAATAGCAGGACTGACTGATTGTCAAAAAGATTTTCTTCTTCTTTTCTTTGCATTAGCTTGAGATAATTGTTCTGATGTACATAGTATGCTCCAATCACAAAAAAAGGCTCAGGGGATGATTAGTATCTCTTACTGATCAAGAGAAAATGTGATTAGCTAATTAGAACACCAGATAAGAACTTTCCCTAATTCAGCTGCCATTAGTGGCATGCTCATAATCTTCAAGTGTCTTGAAGATGAGAGAGAGGCTGAGACAAAGGGACTGCAAAAAGTGGAAATGGATTTTGTCAGAGTATGTGTCACAGGGTCTACAAAAAAAATGCTGCAATTGTCTTCTAAAAATCCATTGCATTACCTCGTTTTTCAAGATTTAAAGCCTTAAGCTTCAAATAAACTGTGCATTCTAGTGACTTCTGTGAAAAGAGGAGCCCAAAACCACATCATGCACTAATTGTCATCACTAATTATCTCAACACATAGCTGTATGTTTTTCAATGTGTGCTGATCTTGCATGGAACAGCACTCTGTAATTTTCAACAAGGACTGTATGGAGACTTAAGGCCATTTTACATGGACTGAAGATCTGGTACTAACGTTTATACACACGTTCAATTGCCAAACCATCAGCCTGTCTAAATATGTTTGCAATTAGCCAACAAAGGAGCAAACACTTGTCCATTGGCTAATTGGATCTTTAATGCAAACATAAAAATACTCGCTCCATTAACTATCCTTAACGTACAGTATTAACAATCATTTGTCCACATACTAGTAATCATCTCCTGCATATGCACAACATAATCACAGAAGGGCATGCTGTGTCATATAATAAAACATAACTTTTATTGACTCTAATAAAAAACCTATTTGCACCTTAGAAAGTCCCAAACAATAATCTATAGATGATAAAGCGGAGTAACCGCGCTGAAAAAGATAACCCTGTGTAGCGACTTAACCCTACCTCACCCTAAATAAAAAAGGGGACAGTGGAAGGTATGTTGTCGTAAGGGTCAGGAAAAAGAAAAAATATCGGATCTGATATTTAACAATAAAGGAATTGTTGGTTTAAAGTTGGTAGTTCAAATAACATAAATTTAATTTAAAGGTACATATAGGATATTAAGAAAAGGCTCAAAACCAATGACACTGTTAAACCCACATAATGTATTCACATCTTCTTTATCCTACATGTTTCACCCTTAAAATCAAAGGGCTCATCAGGGACCATAAACAAATATCCTGTGTCAAGGTTAAATTTATATCACTTCCAATCATCAACAACAGTTATATATTAAGCCTGATACATAAATTGTATATTACATATCACCTAAACTGTATTAGATACTCCATTTTGGATCTGCAATATATCAATCAGTTTTCACTTCTCAGAGGGAGAGGAACACTGATAGAGTGTCCACCCGTAATAAGAAACTGATGGCATATTGCATCCGCTACAGATGGGGTTTTTAATGAAGACTGTAGATATCAGATACAGATAATATGATTAATATAAGCTACACCATGTAGTACTGCAAATATCCCAGTAATTTCACAGGTACGATCTTATAAAGGTACACATAACCTAAGCAAACTTGCATTATAAAGGTATAAAAACCTTGAAGATCAAGAGACCAAATGCAAATGTAACAAAATCCCATCTTCAAATACAACTTCCCACTGATGCAAAAATAGTGATACACTGTAATCACGTTTTATACAATTAATGTGACCAATACTGGTAACACAGCATGGCACTACAATACATCAAAGATATCACTGTCACAATATTATAATGGTACACAAGCAAACAATAAAGACGTAAACACACATTGTAGATGTAAAAAAAACTACAAAAAACGGGTACAAAGAACTCATATCTTTTCAGATACTACATAAGACCTCCCCTAGATGGATGGAGAGCCCCACTCTGGTATATGTGTTGATGTTGAATATGAGCCACAAAAGAGTGATCTACATGCGCTTCTTAAATCTCCCGTTACTGCTACATCATCTCTGTGCACCCTGATATCATGACGTCATCTCTCTTGCGCACATACAGGAGAGAACAGCCTATGAGCTATCCTAGCCAAATTGATACTCTTGATAAGATGAGCACATCTAATGTGTTTACAATGCACACATGCATTAAGACAAAGAATCGCACATGCACTCAACCCACCAAACGGTAGTCATGGTAGTAAAGTGTGCGCCTTGTATATTTAAAAGTCTTCCTAGCTCAAAGGAGAGGAATATATACAAGAGAACTACTTTCCTCAATGGTTATAATCCAATGAAACCAAAATGGACTCTAGACCTAAACTGTAGAAAATCTATTGCACCATCCCGCCTATGCTAATAAAAAATATATAGAAATATATAATTAAAAAAAAAAATCATAAATATATATATATATATATATATATATATATACACATTTTGGGCTAGATATATATGTAAAGCAAACAATTGTACTATCAGGCATGCAGCTGAAAAGTTCCTCCATCCATCATTGAGGAAGCTATGCCTAAAAAAGGGCCAAAAATAAAGATACCGTAGATGATTACTACAGATATGTATAGGCCAATTTCTTTTAAGGAGAAAAGTGAAGAAAGAGACAAAATAATCTATAAGTATGGTACAAATGAGAGTGTCTTGTTCAGACACTCAGGGTACACAGTTTGCAATCTGTACATCCATTCGGTCTCTTTCTATCTGATCTTTTTGTCCCAGTTACCCTTTCTTTCATCATAAAGGATAACCTCAATCACTTAAGGGCTAATGGGTTTTCTGATTGTTTTTGCCACATATGATTAGCAATCATCCTGTCCTTTTTACTATCAATGTCCCCTACATGTTCCAAAACTGGTCTCCTTAATTCCCTTCTTGTTTTTCCTATATAGGTCAAAAGGCATGGGCATGTACATATATATACTACTCCCTTCAAGCGGCACATTGCAAAGTCCCTTATTTTGTAAATTACACTTGTTGCCACACTACAAAAGGTATTAGCCTTTCTAATATAGGGCCCTTATCACTGAACACTGTGACAGCACTGTCACAGTGTTCAGAGATGAAGGGACTGCAGCGAGGATGAAAGAATCCCGTACCACAGCTGTCACAGCTGTGGCAGAGGAGCGCGATGGCAGCTCATTGCTTTCAATGGGGCCGGCAGTACTGCTGCCCCATTGAAAGCAATGGGAGTGGATCACTATCTTCTGCTGCGGCTGTGACAGCTGCAGCAGGGGATTTCTTGGATGTGAAACCCATATGCAGGGGCTCACCTTGTTGTCAATGGGGCGGTAGCAGCAGCGCCGGCCCCATTGAAAACATAGGGAGAAGATGGGCTTCTCTGCCACAGCTATTAAATGACAGCTGAGCGCTGCCTCTGATTGGGCACATTTCACAGAGACAGAAAGCCCAAAATTCTAGAATAGAACGCCCTTCACAGTTAGGACTAAATTAAAAATCCAAATTTTTATTAATTTATAGTTAAAAATTCCTAGATTGGCGCACTAACATATAACATATTCTCCGGTATTGGAAATTACAAATACCCGGAGACAAGTATCAAACAACACAGGACAAAACACAAACTTCTGTGTGTATTACCAAAGGGCATCAAATATATGGCTCTGATATTGATCCACCTCTTGATGTAAAATACATATGAGGTAAAACTGATAAAAGAATTTGTATTGGTATACACACAGAGATGTCTATCCTCAAAATGAATATCTGTTCTCTCTTTTTTCGAGCCTAAATAAATTAGATTATTCCATAGTGTGTCAGTGTTTTCGTAACTCTTTCTAAATAGACTCAGATGTTCATAGCATTACTGCTTAATAAAAATAAGCTCTACATGTATTGTCTTGTCGAGTGATATTCATTGAACCCGAGTAAATAAATAGTATTTTCTTCCATCTTTCAATAGAACTTGGAAAACACCCAAAAACATTCATTTAGTGAATGATAAAAATGTAAAAGGCCAGCAAAAATGCGTTTGTTCAGTGTTTTTAAATGCTTATAAAACGTCATGAATTTCAGGAATTTTTCATAGCACTTTTGATGCCATTTTAAAAACATTTTGTAATGTTTACCACATGCCTTTTCTTCTTTTGCCATTTTTTAAGTTCAAAAGAGAAGCCTATAGGAAAAAAGCCAGAAAAAATGGCAAAAATATCAACCCTATTTCTGTAAACTGAGAATTAGGCCTTAGTCAGGCGGGCGTTTTTTCGTGCGATTTGCGCATGCGCATGCGTCCGGCGATTTTTAAAAATCATTGCTTTGCAATGGTATTGGACACATGAGCGCTTTTTATGCGCTCGTCCGATAAATTATAGAACGGAAATCGCAGATCGCACCTATCTGCAATTCCTGTTCTCTTCTCTATATGCGCTCAATGGGGCCGGCGGCAGCAGCGCCGACCCCATTGAGAACATATAGAAGACAAATCATTCTTCTCTGCCACAGCTGTAACAGCTGTGACAGAGAAGAACGATGTTTGCCCATTGAATTCAATGGAGCCGGCAATACAGCCGACTCCATTGAAAGCAATGGGCTGCCGGCGTGCGCGGGATGAATTGTCGGGAAGGGCTTAAATATATATCAGCGCTGAGCCAATCAGGGGGCAGGTCTGACTCACACCCCCTTCACACCCACTGCAGGCCGGTCGCGCGGAACTCCGGCTCCCGGGAGCACGTGAGTATATATATATTTTTTATTTTAACACTTTTCTGGATGAATTGCAGGGAAGGGCTTATATATTTAAGCCCTTCCCGACAATTCATCCCACACTCGCCCGCAGCGCATTGCTTTCAATGGAGCTGGCTGTATTGCCGGCTCCATTGAATTCAATGCGCTGGACAGCTCCGGCCCGTTTCTAATGAAACGCGGCTAGGAGCAGATTTTCGAGCGATTTTCGGGCACCGGTCACGCGATTTGCGGATGCGCATTCGTCATGCGATCCACAAATCGCGCAAAAAAATGCCCGTCTGACTAAGGCCTAAGCCATCAATATTAGTCCCAGAAAACCCTTAACTTTATGGCTACCCAGGGGATTTAGACCATTTGTTACAGAAAAATGGAGTTCCAATCGCTGTAATGATATCTTGAAAAATTAATTAATCGACACTGAATGTTACATGTACAAATGAAAACGTGAAAAGGTGGACATTTAATTTTAACTTTTCGAACTGGGTCTCCTGTTCAAACATCCCCTAATAATTAATGTTAAGTGTCTCATCTGGATGAGTCTATTGCCCTGACAGATGAAAATATGAAAGGGTCAATCACAGCTATTCCACCTTGCACATGATATTAAATACATTTACAAACTCTGGTGTGTATTTGCAGGGAAATCTGTCAGTGACTCTTGGATTTCTGCCAGTTTTTAATTTTGCATATTGCGGAATCTGGATTAGCCCCATTTAATGAGGCTAATCACTGTATGCTAGCCACTGATGTCACACTGTTTCCATGTGCTCTTCTCCATGACACAAACTTCACAGTGAACTACACAGTGGATTTCCATTGTACACGATAGGTGTAATACAGCAGGGATAGGTGTAATACAGCAGGGATATGTATAATACAGCAGGGAATATACACCAAAATCTACATTCGATATTGCAGTGCAAACATACCTTTAGAGTTCTATTTACCAATGATGGATTTTTGCTGCTAAAGCAAATGTTTCCACTAACCTGATGATCTGAGCTTTTAACCCTTTCCAATCCACTGTCTGACGTCTTCCTACATTCTGATTGAAGCTTGCCAGAAGACGTCTGACAGGGTATTCTTATCATCTATTGCCAGCCACTCCGCTGTCGGAGCCTTTCTGGCACACACACACTGGCGTTAGCCAGCAGATGGCACTGTTGTATAACAGCAAGAAGAGAAAGCCTTTTAGGAAACCCTGTATCCAAATTGGAAAGGGTTAGCACTACACTTAAAATAGGAGTTTTTATCTATCATCCCTTTATATCATTCATATTAATACATGTAATAATAACGTAATCATTTTTAAAAAATGCCCATTTGTCAGTCTTGGGTTGTTGCTGCTCTAACCCTACTGTTTTATCCTCCATTGTACTTAGATTTGAGGAAAGGTGAGGGCAAGTGACATTTATTACAGATCTCTGGAAAATTGCAGAGAAAGTGTTTCCCTTTATTTCATACATCTATATCCTTTACGTTTCATCTCATGGATGGCCTTGTGCCCAGTGTCTTTCAGTATTGCTACAAATCTAAAATGAACGAGTATTCTCTGTGGGTGAAATGTGCCTTAAAAATGCCAATTATTATTGCTGTAAATGACAAAGTCTGTGTGCGAAGTATGAGAGAACAAACAAGGAAAAAAATGAGATCTGTATTTTATTATATTTTATTATTTTTTTAAGATTCCCTAGTTCAGCAGCTAGGATTTGATTCATTTTACCTTGAGTTTGGATAGAATCAAAATGGCAAAAGCAATAAGAACAGTTCAACTGCATATTAATAAAATGCATTAGCGCTAGCCTAGCAAACCCGTCTCTTCTTGGTTTCTATTAAACTCCAACTATTTTTTTCACTTTGCTTAGATTTTACTGCTAGAAAGGCAATAAACTGGGAGTTTTACTATAAAAAGCATGAAAAGCAATGTGAAGGAAGTATGAGCCACAAAAGCCCATGAATGGTTGTTGTGGTTTATTTCTAAATTGTATTTAGGTTGGCCTCATATTGCACACATTGTAAATACTCTATTCACTATATAAAGCCCCATTTACATGGAAAGATGATCGCTCAAAATTTGCTCAAAAGACAGTTCGAGTGACCGTTTTGAACGATCATTTTGCATAGCTACTAATGGGCACTAATGTCCATTAGTAGCTAATTAACATCATATGCATGTTAATGAGCTGTCTGGAGATGTATTTACAGAACAGCAGGTGCTCTGTTCTTTAAATACATGTCCTTTGTTCTGCTGCTGGCTGCCAGCTAATAACAATGTTATCAGCACTGCCCGTGGAGAACTCAGCCTGTGGTCCCTGCTATCATGAACAATGGATTTCATGCTCACCTGAAATCCATTGTTCAGCAGAAAAGCAAACAATGGTAGGATTTAGACACAATGATTATCGCTTAAAAGTCATCGTTTGGACGAATTTTGAGCGATAATTGTTGTGTCTAAATGGGCCTTAAAGGGGTTGTCCCGCGCCGAAACGGGTTTTTTTTTTTCAACAGCCCCCCCGTTCGGCGTGAGACAAACCCGATGCAGGGACCAAAAAAAAAAATCCGCACAGCGCTTACCTGAATCCCCGCGCTCCGGTGACTTCTTACTTACCGGTTGAAGATGGCTGCCGGGATCTTCTTCCTCGGTGGACTGCAGCTCTTCTGTGCGGTCCATTGCCGATTCCAGCCTCCTGATTGGCTGGAATCGGCACGTGACGGGGCGGAGCTACACGGAGCCGCTCTCCGGCACGAGCGGCCCCATTCAGAAAAGAAGAAGACCCGGACTGCGCAAGCGCATCTAATCTAGCGATTAGACGCTGAAAATTAGACGGCACCATGGAGACGAGGACGCCAGCAACGGAACAGGTAAGTGAATAACTTCTAATAACTTCTGTATGGCTCATAATTAATGCACAATGTACATTACAAAGTGCATTAATATGGCCATACAGAAGTGTATAGACCCACTTGCTTTCGCGGGACAACCCCTTTAAGGAAAAGACCTAGTAACTAATTGGGAATTCTGCATACAATAGTAAAAGGGAGGTGAAAATCGGTCAAAAGTGTATTTAAAGGGAATTTGTCACCATCTTTTTGTAGCCCTGACTGTGACCACCATTATATAGATATGTCTGGGGTATGTATCTTTGCAGTTACAGAACTGGTCCTTGATATTCATGAGCTGCAGGCTAGCCACACACAACCCATCCCCCAGGCTAAAATCATTGGCAGATCCCTTTTTATGCACAGTAAGGCCTCTTTCACATGGCCATAGCCATATTTACGTGCACCTGTCGGTGCCGTAAAAACGTGTGAACGGGCGCACAAATCTAACGTTTGTGCACCCGTTCAGATGGCTCAGGCCCAGTGCATATACGCTGAGGCCGAAATGCCATTGGGCAGGTAGAGACAGCTTAGCTCTGCTAAGTTGTCTCCCCCTTCCCTCCCTCTTGCGGACTCACCTCCCCTCTCCTCACCTCCAGCTGTTTGCAAAGGGAAGGGGTGGGGCAGAGCTAAGCTCCCACTTTCTTCCTGACCCTTATCCTCAGGGAGCAATGGAAGGGGGTGGAGCTTAGCTCCATCTCCATCTTGCCCCCTCCCATTGCAAACAGCTAGAAGGGAGGAGAGGGGGGGGGGGGGAGAAGTGGGAGAAAGTTTAGCAGTCACGCTGCTAAACTCCCTCCCACCTCCCTTCTTCGGCTGCTGTCATTGGCTCCCATAGGAGTCTATGCATTTGCAGACGTATTCCGGGCAGAAAGATAGTTCCAGGACTATCTTTCCTGCCCGGTGTCAAAGCACCCGGCGCTATATTGGCCGGCTTGGTGCTTGTACGCTGCGGGAATACGTCTGTGTGATCTGATGCATTGGAATTCAATGCTTCAGATGGTAGTGTATATCAGCTGGCCATGAAAACGGCGGCCGATATACACTTGTGTGAATAAACTCTAAAAGGCAGAAGGCTAGATTTGGCTGCATGGTGGCGTGAGTGTGGCTAGTCTGCAGCTCATGAATATCCAGGAATACTTCAAGTAGTCCTCTACCCATGTGCTGCCACTGCTAAAATGCAAGTTTCTCCAAAACTACTGTACAGATACACACAACAGACATATCACTGCAATCAGTGTGCTTGTTACTACCTTGCGTTGCCCTCAGATAGGGGTGAAAAAAGATGGTGACGGTTTCTCTTTAATTTATTGCAATAATATGAAAAAATTAATAATTGAAATAATACAAGTTACACTCTGAGTGCATTGTTGAGAACATTTGTATTGTAAAATAAACATTGTAGTAGCTATGCACCTAGTCTTTATTAAAAATATCCTCGCATATAAAACTCTTATAAAGAAAGACCCCTGAGTTGCTGCTGTTGTTCCATGGAAGCTGACTAAAAACCTTGGGGAAAGTTAGCAAAGTTTTTTTCTGGCATATAAAAGCTGTACATTTTTGTTGTTATAAATTTCAAAAACTCTGCAACTTCTACAGTTTTCACCACAAAGTCGTGTGAAAATGTGCGGAGCTTAGTTGCACAGCTTGGCCTCAATCTGCTATATTTACTATTATTTACCCCAGAGACTGGAGTAAGTGTAGATGAAAACTATGCCTATTTGAATAGATTTCATATTGTGGCACTCGGATGGCCTGAAGATGAGCCAACTATTTTAAGAGGCTTATGGCTCTTAATACATTTCTTACGCTTCACTCTGGTGCCATAATTACTGAGACTGGTGTAAAAAATGCAAGTCTAGGTAAATCTACACCTAGATCCTGTGTGCAGGTGGGCCATTTCATACCTCTCTTCTTTGCTAGAGATCTCCTGAGATGAGTGGCAAAAGATCACTCTAAGTGAAAAAAAATTGTTACTCTCTTGGGCATGGTTAATTATTAGTGATGAGCGAGTATACTCGCTAAGGGCAATTGCTCGAGCGAGCATTGCCCTTAGCGAGTACCTGCCCGCTCGAGACAAGAGGTTCAGGTGCTGGCGGCGGGCAGGGAGCTGTGGGGGAGAGCGGGGAGGAACGGAGGAAAGATCTCTCTCCCCCCCCCCCCCCCCCGCTCCCCCCTGCTCCCCTCTGCTGACTATGGCTACTCACCGCTCCCCTGCGCCGGCACCCGAACCTTTTGTCTCGAGCCAGCAGGTACTCGCTAAGGGCAATGCTCGCTCGAGTAATTGCCCTTAGCGAGTATGCTCACTCATCTCTAGTAATTATCGCACCAAATATTTTTTATATCTGGCATATAAAGCCTCTGTAAGGCATCCTTCACACACTGTTTTTGCCTTTTTTCTAGTTTGAAAAAATTAGGAACAATTTCTACACACTAACCAGAGGGCTTTTATGGCTCTTAGGGTTCTTTCACATGGGTGTCCGCGGTTTTACGTTTGCCCACCAGCGCTGTAAAAACGTGTGAATGGGCGCACAAAGCTAACATTTGTACGTCTGTTCAGATGGCCAGAGCCCGGCGCATATATGGCGAGCTTGCAGTGTCACTGGGTGGGGGGGGGGGGGGGGGTGACAGGTTAGCTTTGCTAAGCTGTATTCCCTTTACCTCCCCCTCGTTGGTTTTCAGCAATGGGAGGAGACGCTTGACAGGGCAGGAGCTAGTGTACTAAGCTCCCAGCCCTTGTTGGCAGCCAGCAATGGGAGGAGGCAGGACGGGACAAGATCTTAGCAGATAGCTACGCTGCCGTCCTGCCACTCCCATTGCAAACGGGCAGAGAGGAGGAGGGAAGGGGGTGGGAGTTCAGTAGTCATGCTGCTAAACTCCCTCCTACCTCCCTTCTCTGGCAGCTGTCATTGGCTCCTATAGGAGCGTAAAAGCACCTGGTGCTATATTGGCTGGCCGGGCACTTTTACAACACGGGAATACGCCCGTGTGATCCAATACATCAGATGGTGAAAACGGCGGCCAATATCCGCTCGTGAGAATAAGCCCTTAGACAGTGTTATACACAAGTTTCTGGGGCTTGGGTGAACTTCCGGTTCAGTTCGAATTAGATTTAACCTAAGTAGAGATGAGCGAACGTGTTCTTACCGAGGACTTACGCACCCGGACACCGGCTTTTCCGAGGACTTCAGTGTTCGCGCGTAAAGGTTCGGGGGGCGCCGGGGGGCGGGGAGAGGCGCGGCGGCGCGGGCGGCAGCAGCGGGGAACAGGGGGGAGCCCTCTCTCTCCCTCTCCCCCCACTCCCCGCTGCACCCCCCCGCGCTGCCACGGCGACCCCCGAACTTTTTTCGCCCGAGCACAGAATTCCTCGCAAAGTTCGGTGTTCGGGCGAAAAGGGGCGGGGCCGAACACGTTCGCTCATCTTTAAACCTAAGTTAACATTTGTAGAAGTTCAGTGACAAGGCCAAACTGAACTTTTCAAAAGTTTGCCCATCTCTACTACAAAAGATACAGTAAATCAGGAAATGAGCGGCTTTATGCTGCACATTGTAATTTTTTATATTTTCCAAGTATAATAATAATTTGTACACAATACAATGGATTTAGGATCTTAGGTATGCAAATGGAGAAAACATCCTATATAGAATATAGATGTTAAATACTGTAACACATAAAATAAAGACTGGCTAGATATATAGCGTTAAGCTTTGGAAAATGAAAGCAATAGAAAACATAAATCTATTTTTTACACCAGGCTATGCAAATAATGAATTGCAATCCAGCAAAATCAGTGGTGCCTTTTATTGGGGCAGCTAGCAGTACTAATTACTTGTATCTGATATTTATAATTATATCATTAAAATATTTGGTGGCTAATCTATGTAACAAATCCTCAGTGCGTAGTGAACTCTTACTGTCATATGCTGTAGTAATAATTAAACGGCAATTGCAATCAAATTCTCCTACAGCAGTTCCATATTTTTCTCTATGGGGTGTAATAACACAGTAGTTACTTTATATCTTCTGATATAAACACATTTAACTTTATTTGAATGAGCTTTAATACCAGGTATAGCCTGGTTTCACACAGTCTTTTTTTTGTAAAAACATGTTTTTGGCTTTTTGACACAGTAGCGTTTTTTCTGACAAAAACTGCTGCATCCCGATTTCTGTAGTAGGTCAGTAGTAACATATGAAAAGCCCTACAAACATTGCATTTTTGTAGTGGTGGTTTTACTCACTTTTGCTGTATGTTTTGGGGTCTATTGTGTTTTGTAACAAATCGTGTTCTGACTATGATTTTTTTTTTCTGCATTAAAAAAAAACAACTCAAACAAAAAACACGGGTGACTAAAAAAATGCCACCAAAAAAGAGTTAAAAAAAAACCACAGTCAAAAATGCAATTGTTCTGTGTTTTCCCCCCCATAAAAACACCAGAAATAAGACAGTGTCTAAAGGCAACGAAATGCAGACTTTTTGTGTTATTTTCCAATAATAAGGGTATGTTCACACAGTGTAATCGCTGTGGGCTTTACGAAATGGAAAACACACAGCAGTAATGCTGTAAAATCCACAGTGGCCAGATCTGCACCTAAGGCCTCTTTCACATGACAGTATGGGTTTTTACATTCTCCCGTAGGCGCCGAAAAATCGCATTAATGAAGAATAGCCACGATCAAGTCCCAATCTTTAGCCGCATATTTTCTGTTGTTCACACAGGCAGCTGCAGCAAAAAAATATGCTGCTGCATAGAAATCCCGCGATTGGCAGTAATCCTCAGAATGACTACTAATGCGTAAATAGAGCCAGCTGTCTTCTTTTTCCAGCACTGGATGCAGCTATGGGAGCTTCCAGCATTTATCAGCCAAAGATAGGGAAAGACTTATCTTTTGCCGCTGCGTTTTTTTCGATTGCCGATGTGCTATTTTTTTCAGTGCGATTTTTTTTTTTTTGCGCCCGATTAAAAATTGCTCATGTGAATGAATATATTGGAATCCAAGGCTTCAGATGGTTGCAATTTTTGCCCGATTTTTGGATGCAGCTAAATAGCTGTATAAATATGGTCATGTGAATAAGACCTAAATGCTATAGATTTGGCCAGAATTCTTGAAGTGGATCTGCTGTGCGATTTTAGACCTTGTATTTCGGGTTGATTTCTGCAACATAAATAGCCATGATACGGATTTAGAATCTGCAGTTTTTTTCAAAAACGCTGAAAGTAGTTGTGAAAAATTTTGCAGCGTGTTAAGGAGATTTTAGAAATCTTTTCCAAACGCATTGTACTGTAAATGGTGTGGAATTTCCACTGCGATTTTGGCAGCAGAAATCCCGCAGTATTTCCACCATGTGCGAAGATGGCCTAACTGTTGAGTGACACCAGCATTCGAAAGTGGCCTGTATCGCAATGTATTCCTCTGCTCTGCTGCTGTAGCTGGTAATATTAGAAAAATTCACTCTAAAACATCTTTGTATAGCCGTGGGCTTCAAATGACAACCAGTAACAAGTGAAAAGATACAAAGAACAATAGATATTTGTCTTGATTTCTCCTTTTAGACTGTGCTTATATGTTGGTCATGTTATGGCTGCAATTTAAAAAAATGGTAGCAAAAACTTCTCAACTTTCTGAAACCTGAGCAAAAATATGGTTTATGAGGAAGCAGCTTTATTGTTTGCATTAAAACAGTGTACATGGAGGTTCTTAGCATACAACCATGATATGACTGTGTACATCGAAGGTCATAAACCCGGCATTACTCAGCAAGTGGAGATATTTAGCAAAGGGAAAACAATTATAGGGGGACATTAACACATGGTTGTCATACAATGTAAATACAATTCTAGTAACATTTTGAAAATTAAGCAAAAATAACAGTTGAATGTGTCATATGGGACTGCTCTTCAATATCTACTGGGACAGGCAGTAATTTTGTTGTTATTCAGTTATGTACCTTTTCATCAAAATGTTGGGTTTACGTTAATATTTATGCATCCTCTAAAGATGAACAACATTAATACAAATTAAAGAGTATGAAAAAAATAGCTTAAAGGGCTTATCCCACAAATAACATTTATCTCCTATCAACAGGATAGATAATATATGTATGACCCCTTGTGAGTTCCACTACTAGGATTCCCTTGGTCACTAGAATGGGGGTCCTGAGCTCCTGTTCTTGATTAGTTTAAATGGGGCAGTGGTCAGGCATGTGCCTGATCTCTTCGTTCAGTCTATAAGGGACTGACAAAGATTTAGTGACTTGGGGACGTAGAAGGTGATGTGTGATGGATGCCCCCCCCCCCCCCCACCCCCCGCTCCTTTCTTTTTTTACCCTTCATTTTATTTATATAGCAAAGTGCAGTATTTTCAACTGCTGGTATGATGGTGCACTAGAAATTTAACATGCAACAAACTTTCTATAGCTCACATACATGGACTTTGTGTAGTTCTATGCATGAATTGCAATTTTAATCCCAAGGATGGGATAGAAATGCTGTTTTGAGTGTTCAGGAAAGTCTTTTGAAAATGAAAGGTTCATGCAAAGGATTTCTTTATCTTCCAGCACTGGATGCTATCCCATTTTTCGGACAGACAATACAGTTTATACATTGAACTATAATATGGTCATGTGTATGAAGTGTTGTGTTTAAACCTAAAAATGTGAAATAAAACATTAAACCACTGCCTTACAATCACTCTTGCAGTTTAAAATCTCAATGCAATAATGAAAACTCTTAACCGTTTGCAATCCAAATTTGGATTCAGGGTTTCCTAGGGGGCTTTCTCTTTCTGCCATTATACAATGGCACCATCTGCTGGCTAGAGCCAGTACTGCAGTATGGAACATGCTGGAGAGGCCCTTGACAACAGAGCGGCCAGTAATATACAGTAAGAATACCCTGCCGGATGTCTACCGACATCAGAGCTGTACAGCCTTCAATCAGAATGTCTTCAGACGTCAGACAGTGGATTGGAAAGGGTTAAAGCATTGATAAATAAATTGCAGATCCACACCATGCCAGACCCATGTAAATCTCATTAAAAAAAAAACTAGTTAAAGGTCTTCCCTTTAAATAATGCTACGTTTTTTCAAGCAAAGAGTTATTTTGTAATAACTGTGCAATACCAAAGGGTTCATTTAAAATTGTGTGCCTTCCCTATGATAAGTCATCTGATGTTTGCATATGGTTTACAGTATTTTTGTGTAGTTCTCTTTGACACAAAATTGTATTTTATCTTTATAAGATATGGTTTGCAATTAAGCTGATAATTATGGTATTAGTTTTTGATACTGTGAAGGATGTGCATATTTTATCTTTAAAATGTCATCGAAGTCAAAATACTTTGTAATATTGGTAATAGGATGTTATCTCATTTGCACATGGCTTGGATATGCATGCACTAACATGCATAGATAAATAATGCATAACTGTTATTCACTTCATAATAATTGAAGTGTTATGTGTTTGCTCCTTTGATGGCTCCCTATTGTTTTCTGAATGCCATACCCATTAGGATCCTGTTTGTATGCAAATTATTGTTATTTATGTCCTCTTGCCCTCCATCCTTCTTCTAAGCTGACATTCTTTGTTGTTCCCCAGTCTTCGAATGGAATTCTTCGCTTTCCCTGTATTAGTCCCCACAGTACTATTTCACATGTCTGTAGTAATTATACAATAGGATACAATCATCACAACTTTCCTTTGGGAGTAATCTGTTTACTTGTGCATGGCTTTAATAGCAGTAACACTGTGTGCCTTTTCCACCTCATTACCAGATAAACGCAATATTCTAGATAAAGTTGTTAAGTTCATCTCTTATTTTTCACCTCTGAATCAAGCCCAAGATATTTGAGGTCATTTGGCATTTCGGCACCAGATGTTAGTGGTTATATGGATTACTGATCAATGTAAAAATGGCCACACTCCATGGTATCAATAGTGATGTTCATTAAAACCTGGACTGAACAACTGGAATGAAAAAAAAAAGTTGGGAATTAGGCTTTGGCATAAATTCATTTGGTTTGGATCACATTGCCTTCATTACAGTTTTCTGGTATTGGTATAATTGACATTGGGTTGTAGTGTTTAAAGGGGTTGTCCAAGTAAATATTTTTTTACAACATCTCTAGAATGTCATGTTTTGGGTTTGGTCTTTAGGTATCTCAATGGAATGGTCATTAACTCTTCCAAGTTTCACTGCCTTTTTTTTACATGAAATTAGATTATTTTTAAAATTTGGTAAAGATTTTATGTGTTTTTCATGCCATCCACAGTGTTCTTAAAAGCCTATTTTTACCACCAAAGTTCAAAAGGCATTAATGCATTTTTTCTTCTTTTTTTTCTTTATTGATTTTTTTTATTAAAGGCAGAGGGGAGTAAGGTGGTAGTAGGACTAAAGGCACTTATTTTGGACCAAAGTCGTGAATGTGCTAAATTTGACAGAACCAGATGACTGTTAAATGTGTTTGGGGATCTCCGAGTTTCCCTTAAAGCTACATTCACATGAGCATGAATCTGTGCATTAAATGGAGTTATACACATGGGTGATGGTTTCCCTCACAGCGATGCTGTAAAAAAATCGCTGCATGTCCTATTTTTTTGCATTCTCCATAACGCATCACCCATTGTTTTCAATGGCACAGTCAAACACATTGCATGCCAGGTGATGTGCACGCAAGTTTGATGTGATGTTTTCCATTGTAATCAATGGGAAACATTTTCCGATCAACCGATGCACGAGAAACAAGTGCCAGAGGCTTGGAATTTTAGAGAAGTGATATGAGATATTTTTGCATAAAAACACCTTGCATACGCGGGTCAAACACACGTTGACAAGCGGGGTATCGAGCCAAATTTCTCGGCCCGATATCACACTCTCCTATGTGAATGTAGCCTAACAGATAATATCAAAGGGAAAAAAGGAACAGGCATGATGAATTTAAATGCACCCTTTTGTTCTCACCTTTAGATAAACTACTGTTATAGCTGTCGGGAATTTTCCACCACTTTGCACATGGAAAACCCACAAATACTCAGCCAAGTTATATGGGTTTACTGGGAATTTACTATTTATCTTTAGAATAGATCATCCATAATTAATTAGCAGGGGACTGCCATTTGGGATCTCTACCCTGCTGTTATTGGCCCAGCTCTCATCATGGACAGAGCCGGAAGCCATCAGCTCTGTCCATAGTGCAGTGACCTGGTGTGGTAATTGAATTCTCATTGAATTCATCAGGATCTGTGCCATCCTTATGAGATCCAGCTGCTACACTACACACAGAGCTGTCTGTTTTCAGCTGTTTTGCAATGACAGCTGGGCCAGCGAATGGCTGATCATCTTCGATCTCGAGCAGCTGACCCCCACTAATCAACTACTGATGATAAGTCATTAATAGAAAAGTCCTGCGGACATGGCCTGATAGAGGACCAAGCTGGACTCTTCTTGCTGAGCTCCAACTAGAGATCTCTTCCAGCTACTACTCTTATCTCTCCCGTAGGGTACTTAGCCTTACCCCCACCTTCTCTGGTTAGTAGATGAGCAGTACAACATGCCTCAAAAGCCTCTCCAAAACTTCTTATATTGTAAGGGACCTGCTCTTTCCCATGACTGATGAGTAATTTTGAGCTTGCTGGATCTATAAAGGGTGCTCCTTTTGCAGTTAAAATAGTGGATCTGTATTCCAACCATGCATCCACTGCAGAGTCCCCCTCTGCCACTATAGAAAAGCAATGTCCCAGGCTAGATGAATCATGTCCTTCACAACAGCTACAAGTAGAAAGCTTGTTAGGTAAAGGTAAAGCTGGGTAATTATTTTACAGACCTTGAAAGGATGGAAGGCTGAGTCGACCTTGAGGCCTTAGTCAGACGGGCGTTTTTTCGCGCGATTTGCGGATCGCTTGACGGATGCGCATGCGCAAATCATGTGACCAGGGGTGGAAAATCGCGGGAAAAATCTGCACCTAGCCACGTTTATCGTCGCAGCAAAACGCCCGTCTGACCGGAGTAAAATCGCCGAGCGCATCAAAATGCGCATGAAAGTTAGACTGGCCAGAACTTAGTTTTGCGGGACTTTTTCGCACCATTTTCACCGTGCATGGATAAGATGTTGCCTCCATATTAGGAGCACCTTGTCAGCCTTTGCCATTTCATTCAAGTTCTCACATCCTAGAAGACTATGCACTCGCCAGATGACGGTAGTACAGTGCGGCGTGCTCGCCAGCGAAAAAAAAGCAGCTAGCTGCAGTAAATGATTTTGGTGCGCACATTGAGGCCTTAGTCAGACGGGCGTTTTTTCGTGCGACTTGCGGATCGCATGACGGATGCGCATCCGCAAATCGCGTGACCGGTGCGCGCAAGTCGCCCGCAAATCGCCCGAAAATCTGCTCCTAGCCGCGTTTCATTAGAAATGGGCCGGAGCTGTCCAGCGCATTGCATTCAATGGAGACGGCAATACAGCCGTCTCCATTGAAAGCAATGCGCTGCGGGCGAGCCCGGGATGAATTGTCGGTAAGGGCTTAAATATATAAGCCCTTACCTGCAATTCATCCTAAAACGTGTAAAAATTAAAAAAAAATGGTATACTAACCTTCTGCCGGCAGCCGGAGCTCCGCGCGGCCGTCCTGCAGTGGGTGTGAAGGGGGTGTGAGTCAGACCTGCCCCCTGATTGGCTCAGCGCTGAGAGGCAGCAGTCACTCACCCATTCATGAATTCATGAATGGATGTGAGTCAGACCTGCCCCTGATTGGCTCAGCGCTGAGAGGCAGCAGTCACTCACCCATTCATGAATTCATGAATGGGTGTGTGAGTGTTTTCAGCCTCTGATTGGTCAGGGCTGTGACCAATCAGAGGCAGATCATTCAGCAGGCGGGGATTTTAAAGCCCCGCCGGCTGAATAGTGCCAAGAAGCAGTTCAGGAGAACTGACAGCGGCCGCGGCTGGACTCCGGCTGCAGCGGAAAGGTGAGTATACAATTTTTTTTTATTTTAACACATTTTAGGATGAATTGCCGGGAAGGGCTTATATATTTAACCCCTTCCCGACAATTCACCCCGCGCACGCCGGCAGCCCATTGCTTTCAATGGAGCGGCTGTATTGCCGCTCCATTGAATTCAATGGGCAAACATCGTTCTTCTCTGCCACAGCTGTTACAGCTGTGGCAGAGGAGAATGATTTGTCTTCTATATGTTCTCAATGGAGTCGGCGCTGCTGCCGCCGGCCCCATTGAGCGCATATACAGAAGAGAACAGGAATCGCAGATCGCAGATAGGTGCGATCTGCGATTTTTTGTTCTATAATTTATCGGACGAGCGCATAAAAAGCGCTCATGTGTCCGATACCATTGCAAAGCAATGGTTTAAAAAAATCGCCGGACGCATGCGCATGCGCAAATCGCGGCTAAAAACGCCCGTCTGACTAAGGCCTAAACGCAGAACGCAGATAGGCGCGATCTGCGATTCGTCGTGTCCTATAATTTATCGCATAAGCGGACATGTGACCGATCCCATAGCGAACTATTGGTTCTATATATGCGCGAATCGCATGCGCATGCGCGAATAGCGCGAAAAAACGCCCGTCTGACTAAGGCCTGAGTCGGCTACCTGAACCAAGCAGGGATTGAACTTGCAACCTTTAGGTCAAGAGCAAGAGCTTGGGACTGCATTTCTGAAGTATTTATTTTACGAAAACCCTATGCAGAAATCCATCTTTTTATAGACTGTATGTAAGAGACAATCCAGGCAAGAACATCTTGCCCGCATCTCATCAGTTATACGTGAATCCAAGATCTCTTATAAATGGTGTTTTCTTACCAAATTACTATACCAGAAGGATGGTTCTACCTATGTTCCCTCTAAAGCGGATGAAGGAACCAAGCTACTTGTATCATGGGGATAGTGTCTCCTAGAGCAACAGAAGTTGACCTCCCCAGAAGGCCTCAAAAAGTCTTTAAAGGATTGATTAACCCCTTCCCGCTAAAGGACGTACATTTACGTCTTGGAGCTTCGGGGTATGTATGCAGAGAGGTCACGGGTCGACCTCTCTGCATACAGCGCGGGCCTCAGCTGTTTACTACAGCTGACACCCGCGGGCAATAGCCGCGCTCGGCCATTCGGCCGATTGCGGCTATTAACCCTTTAAATGCCACTGTCAATTCTGACAGCGGCACTTAAATCCCCCAAACGATGTTCGGGGGTCCCGTAGCCCCCCACCCCGCGGTGAGATCGGGGAAGCCGTGCAGGTGTCATGGCTGCCGGGGGCCTTCTGAAAGGCCCCAGGGCTGCCTTGAGAGACTGCCTATCAAGCCATCCCCGTGGGACAGCTTTTTTAGTCTGCCTGTCAGAATGCAGTATGACGTAATGCAATAGCATTACGTCATACTGCAGGAGCGATCAAAGCATCGCTGGTTGTAGTCCCCCAGGGGGAACTTAAAAGTAAAGTAAAAAAAAGATCAATAAAGTTTTTTTAATTGTAAAAAAAAAAAGTAATAAAAGTTTAAATCATCCCTCTTTTGCGATATCTGTAATTAAAAAAATCTAAATCATAAATTAAAAATACATTTTTGGTATCACCGCGTCCGTAAAAGTCTGATCTATCAAAGTAGTGCATTATTTACCTTGCATGGTGAATGTCGTCCAAAAGAGAAAAAAAAGAACGCCAGAAATGCACTTTTTCAGTTACCCTGTCTTCCAGAAAAAACACTATAAGGCCTTAGTCAGATGGGCGTTTTTTCACGCGATTTGCGCATGCGCATGCGTCCGGCGATTTTTAAAAACCATTGCTTTGCAATGGTATCAGACACATGAGCGCTTTTTATGCGCTCATCCGATAAATTATAGAACAGAAATCGCAGATCGCACCTATCTGCGATCTGCGATTCCTGTTCTCTTTTCTATATGCGCTCAATGGGGCCGGCGGCAGCAGCGCCGACCCCATTGAGAACATATAGAAGACAAATCATTCTTCTCTGCCACAGCTGTAACAGCTGTGGCAGAGAAGAACGATGTTTGCCCATTGAATTCAATGGAGCCGGCTATACAGCCGACTCCATTGAAAGCAATGGGCTGCCGGCGTGCGCGGGATGAATTGTCAGGAAGGGCTTAAATATATAAGCCCTTCCCTGCAATTCATCCAGAAAAGTGTTAAAATAAAAAATATATATATACTCACCTTCTGCCGGCAGCCGGAGTTCCGCGCAGCCGTCCTGCAGTGGGTGTGAAGGGGGTGTGAGTCAGATCTGCCCCCTGATTGGCTCAGCACTGAACCAATCAGGGGGCAGGTCTGACTCACACCCCCTTCACACCCACTGCAGGCCGGCCGCGCGGAACTCCGGCTGCCGGGAGCAGGTGAGTATGTATATATTTTTTATTTTAACACTTTTCTGGATGAATTGCAGAGAAGGGCTTATATATTTAAGCCCTTCCTGACAATTCATCCCACACTCGCCCGCAGCGCATAGCTTTCAATGGAGCGGGCTGTATTGCCGACTCCATTGAATGCAATGCACTGGACAGCTCCGGCCCGTTTCTAATGAAACGCGGCTAGGAGCAGATTTTCGGGCGATTTTCGGGCACCGGTCACGTGATTTGCGGATGCGCATCCGTCATGCGATCCGCAAATCGCGCGAAAAAACGCCCGTCTGACTAAGGCCTTAAAAAGTGATCAAAAAGTCGTATGTATTCTGAATAAGTACTAATGGAAAACTCAGGACATCCCGCAAAAAAATCATCCCTTGCTGAACTACGCTGACAGAAAAATAAAAAAGTTATTGTCCACACAAAATGACTGCAGAAAATAATAAAAAAAAATTAAATGTCTTTTGAAAAAAAAAGAGTAGTATAGTAAAAAAAAAAACTATACAAGTTTGGTATCGTAGCAATCATACTCACCCATAGAATAAAGTTATCATGTTGTTTTTGGTGCAGGTTGTGCACCGTAGAAGCAAGACGCACTGAAATTCCACTTAGAATTTTTAAAAAGTTTTTTAGTACATTATATGGTATTTTAAATAGCACCATTAAAAACTACAAGTCGTCCAGCAAAAAACAAGCCTTCATACAGTGACATTGATGGATAAATAAAGGAGTTATGATTTTTTTAAAGGGGGAAGAAAAAAATGAAAATAGAAAAAAAGGGCCGCGTCATGAAGGGGTTAAAGGGGTTGTCCCGCGCCAAAACGTTTTTTGTTTTTTTTTCAGTAGCCTCCCCGTTCGGCGCGAGACAAACCCGATGCAGGGGTTTTAAAAAAAAAACGGATAGTACTTACCCGAATCCCCGCGCTCCGGTGACTTCTTACTTACCTTGCGAAGATGGCCGCCGGGATCTTCACCCTCGGTGGACCGCAGGTCTTCCGTGCGGTCCATTGCCGATTCCAGCCTCCTGATTGGCTGGAATCGGCACACGTGACGGGGCGGAGCTACGAGGAGCAGCTCTCTGGCACGAGCGGCCCCATTCAGAAGGGAGAAGACCGGACTGCGCAAGCGCGTCTAATCGGACGATTAGACGCTGAAAATTAGACGGCACCATGGAGACGGGGACGCTAGCAACGGAGCAGGTAAGTGAATAACTTCTGTATGGCTCATAATTAATGCACAATGTACATTACAAAGTGCATTAATATGGCCATACAGAAGTGTATACCCCAACTTTGTTTCGCGGGACAACCCCTTTAATGAAAAACTCTTTCCGCTGAGGTGCCCACTTTCTACATTTATTTATAGAGCTCTTGTTCCCTCTTAAGTGAACTTTTCTTCCCCAGATATTGCAGGTTTTACCGTCATGCTAGGACTTTCTCTATGCCCCTGTTTAGAGTTAATTGTTTATTTGTTAAAACCTTGTTCTATTGTTTATGCCATTGATGCGTGTGTAGTCTTAAATTGCTGTATCCAACATGTCTTCCTATTTTTTGCACCTTCTCAGTTTGGTACATCCAGCCAGCCTTCCATCTTAAAAAGCACTACTCTATCTATAACCATATATCTTCAAAAATTCCTTGAACACTAAACAGCTCAGCTCCCCTTTTAAGAGATCTTTAGCATAGACCGAGGCATTATTTAGTAGAGCAGACATTGTTTTCAAGAGAGACACTTCTCCTCTACCTGTTACCCCATCTTTTCTCATGAAAAATACCCAAGAATGTTAATGGTTTGTTCTGACAGGAAAAAAGCTGGGGTACTAATTACTTTTAGAAATGATGTTGAGTTTAGCCTTAATGACTGTGTAGTCGAAAAGGGATTCTTATCGGGATTCCTTAATAATTCTCCTATAACTTGAGTGCATATCTACACACCCACTTTGATTCAGATTCATTTTTTTAAAAATAAAACTGTTAAAAGAATTAGCAAAATTCGAAAAGAAAAAATTATAATCCGTGATGACTTTTTTTTATCTGATCATTTTTATTGAATTATATTTTTAAATATAATTGCCCCTTTTACAAAACATTTATACATGCATAAATATAATATACAGAGAACAACCCTTTGAAAACATTTATTTTAAAAGTTTCTAATGTGGAAATATGTCCATGACTAAATGTGCCATAATTTTAAGCACTAATATGTTTTCCTACTTCTTCTAGTATAATACTAATCCTCTTTCTTTCCTTTTTTTTTTATTTCTAGAACAACGTAATTTAGATTGCTAGTATTAGTATACAAGTTTACCCTTTTTTTTGGCAATTGATGTTATCTCTGTATCTTTGAAAGCGGCCAGATACTTACTGATACAAGAGGGCAGATAGCTGCATCCCCTCAACATGCAGGTGGCTAAACTGCCAAATGAGGGAGCCAATTACATCTGTGCTGGACACCGATGAGACAGCCACTCACACAGCCTCTTAATATAGAGGGGGGTGGCTGCTTGGTGTATACTCCAGCACAGAGTAGATACAAAGTGCCAGACCTCCTGATACATGTAGTCCACCATGCAAACTAGCAACCTATTAATAACGCCATAATAGTTCAGCGGGCTGCCCTGCAACTCAAAAAGTGAACCACTGCCCTGGGTCCCCCCCGCATAAAACATGGCAGAAATCAAGCCGTGAACATTAGCCCTAAGTGTCTGGCCCTTTTCAGTGATTGTTTGATTTTATATTTTTCTTTCTGTTATCTCTGTATCTTAATGTAAAATGCTAAAAAAAATTATATTGAAAAAAAAGAAAAGTTTTAGGCAACCCCTTTTAATAAAAACACATCTTTCTGCCTCTCTTAGGTCCTCAGTCACACGGGCGCATTGGCACCCATACACCGGCGCCGATGCGCCCGTGTGACTGCAGGAAGGCGACGGACTTACCTGCAGACGGCCGTCTCTCTGCAGCGCCGGAGGAAAGAACACATGACCGCCAATGAAGCCGGTCACATGTTCTTTCCTCCAGCGCTGCAGAGAGATGGCCGTCTGCAGGTACGTCCGTCTGCTGGTGTCAGTCACACGGGCGCATCGGCGCCGGTGTACGGGTGCCGATGCGCCTGTGTGACTGAGGCCTTAATGTGCTTAAAATGTAGGTATAAGAAGCCTATAGAGCTGTGATTGCCAAAACTAAATTAACTTTTCTAATAGTTTCTTGGAATTGTTATATAATGCATATTAATATAATCACTGCTACATAGCAGAAATGTGTTACCTATTACTTTCTAAGCTAACTAGATGCAGAAATACTTGACTGACAGAAAAAAAACTAGCAGCTGGCTGGAGCAAGCAATGTAAAGCAGCCCAGGATTATTGTCAGTCTTTGCTGTTACAGATTTAATACAGTTTGTCATAGCTTGTCTTTGAGCATAGGGGTTTAAATGTGAATTTAATATCACTGTGTTTTCTCACAATCTCTATTTCCCTATAGGTTTATCTACCATTGGTAGAAACAATTCTTTTTGTTCTGTTGAGATGTAATATTTTACTTACTGTCACTCAGGTTTATGTATTAGCTTTGTCTTTATACTTGAGCATAACCTTTCTGGGAAGGTTTAGCAGTCAATTTTTATCATGGAAGTTGGACATAACTTGGTTATGGAAAAGGTGTTCAAACTAGAAGAGGGACTTTCAGGTAAAAGGTTTGGTATAGAATGCCAGTTTGGTATAGAATCTGAATAAGTCATCCTTCATATTCAGTATTCAACTTTTAGACAGGACGATGTTAAGAGATATGGCAGCTATTCTGGATGAATTTGTTTTATGAATTCCTGTATATCTCTAGGACAGTTTAATAGGTATTTGAATGTACCTCATTTTCCCCTTGCTACAATCTGAGTAAGGGGGGTCATTAGTAGAACTGAATATGGCCCTTAAAGTGATTTTCTCATGACTTAAAATTGCTTCACAATCAGTCTGTTCTTCCTGGTTGCTGTTGAGCTTATATAGCCAGTGATTGGCTGCAGCAGTCACATGTCCTGGTCAGCAGCAACCGGGAAGGACAGAGTGGTTGTGATTCAATTTTACGTCATGAGAAAACCCCTTTTAGGCTATACCTGTAAATGAAATGCCAGCCTGGATGGAATTCCCTTGGAGTTATACAGGGAATATCAGGATATCTCATATCTTACAGCTGTATGATACTTGGCTTGTCGAGGGAACTTTGCTAGACTCTAATTAAGGCTTCCTTCATATTCTTATTTTGAAGCCAGATAAGAAACCACCATTTGTGGATTTACATAGATCTATTTTCCTGCTGAACTTGGATATTAAATTGCTGGCGAAGGTCCTCTTGATAAGGCTTAATAACGTTATATCCACCTTGATTCAAAATACCCAATATGGTTTTATGCTTGGTAAAGGACTGTTACCAGGCATATCTTTTAGTGATCCTTATTTATGGTACTCATTTATAAGCTCTCGCATACACAAAAATAGTAAAGTTGAATGATACTTAAAGAGTACTTCTAATACTTTAAAACTTTTGTAAGTATTAAACATTTTTTAACAGCTGATAGACCCCTACCCAATGAAACACCATAAATCTTAATTGACCAGTGCCATTTAGTCAATGATGATGACATTGAAAATAGTGAGGTAGATTTAATATGATACCGCTATTTAAATGACGACATCTCCTTGGTACAGTATGAGAATTGCAAGGTTGGCAGACTCATTTGGAATAAAATTTTAGTGAGGACCCCTATCATACCTCTGGAAACTACACTTCACTTGACCCTCTATTGAAGCTACATGTAGGAGAGGTAAATTATAATGGAGACATACAAGTCAGTGATTCCCTTAAACATCAAAAGTGAGAGCTAAACCCATTTGCGGCTACTCCTTTAGCTTGGTTGTATAGGGTTAAACAGTTATCAGAGGATCACAATTTTTTTGAGCTGGTAGCCCCAAAGGTGAACAGTGTATAATATCTTGCAGCTTTACTAATAATGACAGCCAGAGATGTTGGATGGATTGAAAGCAGTGGCCTTGATGGAAGTCGATAGGTCCTCATGGCTCAGAGGCCTTCATATAATATGGGCTGATATACTCAGGATATACAAAGGATTTTCTTATATGCCAGATCTGTGAAAATTGGTAAACTGAGAGCTCACTTGTAACCTCTAACTTGCAAACTTGCTCTTATCCTACTAAAAAAAAACATTGGGAAATACTGTATAGAATGCATTTGGTAATGGGGTAAGATTAAAAGTGTACAGTATTCTGTTACCTCATTTTCTCTTTTATAGATATACGTACTAATATACATTGTAGGATCTTGTAGCCACGTCAAGGAGAAACCATGTACTTAACATTCTTATAATTAAGTCAACCTAGTTTAGTATCTATTTAAGTAGAAAGCGTGTCATCAAGCATTGATTTATTTTAGATTTCTTGGGCATTCGGGCAGCCACATAATGGAGATGTGTCTAATTGATCATAGTTCATGTTGGATAATTATATAAACTTATTAGGAAGCAAAAGAACCTTGTAATTAAAATTCTGTTATGGGCAAACATAAAAGACAGCCCATCATTTAGATGGATTTTGACAACAACTTTGACAGCATCATTTATGTTTGTATCCACACTGAGCACTCCAGGGAAATTATACATAATGCTCAATTCATCTGCTGAAATTAACTTTTTTCTTAAAGTGAACTCCCCAGAAATTATGTTCACACGCAGTCTCTAGTCCTTTCACTTTGACTTTCTGTAAAACAATAAGGTGTGGATTGATAAAGATAGATCCTAATAGTACCTGCACTTTCACCTTCTGCTCTGTCAGCTGCTATATAATGTTACATGGGGCCATCTTCAGCTGCCCAGTGGACCTGAAAACAACGCCATTTCGAGCTGTCTTCAGTTGTTGGAAGGAACCAAAAATGGCCAACAGAGCAGAAGCACTCTGAAGGGGAAAGTGCACAGAGAATAGCCCAGTGTGCTGTAAAATGGAAGCATTTTATTTCCATCCTACAGATTAGAGTGGATCAAATATTTTAAGGCCTTTCCAAAAGCAGTCTTCTGTTTCTGTTAATGCTAAAGTGACACTTGCTTGAAACAATTCACATAAAAAAAGAACAAATAATTTTAAGAGAGCCTGGATAGGAGCATTTGTGTGATGCACAAGTGATGAAACACTTCTCTTACTTTATGTGAGTGGTAGCATTCTACCACTCACAAGCATACAAGTCACTCATCATCCTTCCATTCTAACTTACTATGATCCTCCGTGGATTTCTATATATTGGAACTCTATAGAAATAGTAAAAAGAAAAAGAAAACAAGTACTTTGGAGAACATGTTTGCAGGAATGCAGAAAAGGAAATCTGGTTCCAGGAAATGTCTTGTGGATATATCATAAAGATATAAGATGAAAATTCCCCTTTAAGGCCTTGGCTGTTTTAAAGTCTAACTGCTGCGGCGTGTCGGTCGCAGCAGCATCGTGGCATGGTGGCCTCGACACAGGCCAAGACCTGTCATCTTGTTATGAAGGACAAGGGTTAATGCACCATGTGCAGAGACTGGTGGTGCTGTTTGTCTTTGCTTCATGATGCATGCTTGATTAGTCATGCCTGGGAGAAGGTTGGAGGTGTGCTTCCCTAATTCCTGTGCTAGTCTTCAGGTTTGGAGTGGCTTTATATTCTCACCCCTCCCTTGGCTCAATGCTGCTTATTCAGTTCTCTAGAGGAAAGGCTGGAGTTTTGTGTTCCTCTAGGCTGGGTGATGCTGCTTGCTATCAGTTGTATTTTGGTTTCCATTATTATTGTTGCTATGTGCTGTCAGTTCATCTCTCCAGGGGTTCCTATAGGGACAATCAGGCCCAGAAAGAAGACAGTGGGGCCGCCTTTTATAGAGGTGATTACTCCGCTTTAGGCAGGGACCTGTGACCTCCCTGCTAGGTTAGGGCCAGGCTTCCTTCCCCCCTGAAGTGGTGTTACTGATCTACATAGCGTGGTGTTTTCTTATTTTCCAGCAGTGTGTACGTTGCCCTGCGCCGTGCTCTTGTGCCGCATGGGCTTTACACACTGGCTTACAGATTTCTGGTGTGGCGCACACTGCTTCTCTGGTGCATAGTGTTACAAATGCAGTAGTGTGAGCATCACCCTGCATCCGTGCTGAGAGTGGTGCTTGTGTGCCCCTCAGACATGACATTATAAGCAACCAGACGTTTTCTCAGTGGGTATTTGTTTTTCTGTGCAGCGTCATGGATCCCATTGAGGCATTATCCAACCAGCTTAGGTCTCTGGCTATCGAGGTTCCTGAAGTTAAGCAACAATTCTTAGGTGGTATGGGTTTAGTTAAAGAACCTAAGCTGGATCTGCCAGATCATTTAACTGGTAAAAGGCGTGAGTTTTTTTGCATTCAAAGAATCCTGCAAATTATACTTTAAACTGTGCCCTGTTTCTTCTGGTCATGAGTCTCAGAGGGTAGGGCTGGTAATCTCCAGGTTGCAGGGAAATCCCCAGGCTTGTGCATTTTCATTGCCTCCCACCTCTGAAGCTTTTGCTGAGTCAATTCTACTTTGCGCTTTGCAACAAGATAAAAGATCTTATGAGTTTACATCCCACACCTAGAACTCTTGACAAGGCCATGTCCCTAGCCATACGGATTGGTTGACAGTTGAGAGAGCGGGCAAGTGAGCTATACTTTGCCTCGTCCGTAGAGCCCGTGGAGCTTGATGAACCCATGCAATTAGGCTCTTTATCTAATGGAATGGGGAAAAGAGAGAAGCAGGGGGGCACAGGTCGCTGTTTTTTCTGCGACCATAAAGAACACTTCAGATAGATATGTGCTTTTCAGGGGGTATCAGTCGGGAAACTAGCTGGCCTGGAGGTTAAGGGGAAGTTCCCTTTGGGCTCACAAATCACCTAGATATCATCCTCCAGGTTGGTCCTTCCCACAGATATCCGTTTTGGTGGGCATAGTTGTCCGGTGACAATTTGTTTGGACAGTGGAGCCGGAGTCAATTTAATCCATTATGAGGTGGCCAAGCATCTAAGACTTGATATTAGATCCTTGGACTACCCAATACCTGTGTCTGTCATTGATTCCTCCCCACTGTCCCAGAAGTGTTTAAAATTTTTTGTGTCAGACGTTTGTCTTAAGATTGGGTTGTTTCATACTGAGAAAATAATGATGTTTGTCATGGAATCACTCCCTACACAGGAAGTGTTGGGTTTGCCCTGGCTGAAGTTGCACAACCCAGTGATAGACTGGGAAAAAGGAGACATGGCTCAGTGGAATGCTTCTTGTAGACAGAACTTCATGTCCGTCAATGTCTCTGCGATACAAACCGAGGAGTTACCGGAGTACATCAAAGATTTTGCTAACGCTTTTTCCAAGAAGAGAGGGGAGTTACCACTTCATAGACGGGGGATTACACTATTGACCTCATTCCTGGTTGCACGCTACCCAGGAGTCATATGTATAATGTATCAAGTCCAGAGAGGCAGGCTCTCAAGGAGTATATCACGGACAGTTTAAGAAAGATACACATATGCCCATCCAATTCACCAGTAGCTGCCGGTTTCTTTTTTGTTAAAAAGAAAGATGGGGGTCTGCGACCATGTCTGGATTTTAGGGATCTCAACAAGATCACTAAATGCAATCCTTATCCATTTCCGCTCATTCCTGATTTGTTTAACCAGTTAATGGGTGCCCACTAGAGATGAGCGAGCACACTCGTCCGAGCTTGATGTTCGTTCAAGTATTAGGCTACTCAAGATGCTCGGTACTCGAGTCGAGCAGTAAGCGGTAGTCGAGTCACTTTCATTTCCCTTCTCCGCATGTTTAGCGCCATTTTTTAGACAATAAACATGCGGGAAAGGCATTACCACTTCCTGCTGTGATGTGCAAGCCCTCTGCACGTCTACAGCAGTGAGTGGCTGAGCCGATCAGGTGACCGCTGAGTACTTAAACTGATGCCGCCCGCGACTCGCCTCAGACGCATGCTGGCAGAGGTTAGGGAAAGAGCTGCTGATGCTGAGATAGGGAAAGTGCTAGTGTAGGGTGCGGTTAGGCAGGAATCCTGACATCAAGAACCCAACAGTCCTTCTTAGGGCTATTCCTCATTGTGTTCATTACTTGTGACTGGCTGGGAGCAGTAGTGCACCAATTTTTATTTTCAAGCATCTAGGCCTGTACAGAGCATTTCACCTATACTATTCTCTGTGTGCAGTGCATTAGGTAGAGTTCTCATCGCTAAACAGTACGCTAATTTTTCCTGGGGCACTGCAGAGCATTTCACCTATACCATTCTCTGTGTGCAGTGCATTAGGCAGAGTTCTAATCGCTAAACAGTACTAAACAGATGCTTGAGAAAGGCTTGGTATAAGCCGAAACGCGTCACAGCATTGTAAATTTATTTTAAAATTATTAAATTTGACCTACAAGAACACGCTTCTCTCTACTGGGTTTTCTGCTTCTCTGGATGTGAGGGGTGTCAGGAGATCGGGCACCCCCAAACAAGTAAGATCCTGACATATATTGACACAGTTTAACGGAGCGCTGAAGTGTTTTTTCCTTTTATCCTGATTGCATATCGCTAAACAGTACGCTATTTTTCCCGGGCCACTGCAGAGCATTTCACCTATACCATTCTCTGTGTGCAGTGCATTAGGCAGAGTTCTCATCGCTAAACAGTATGCTAATTTTTCCTGGGGCACTGCAGAGCATTTTACCTATACCATTCTCTGTGTTGGGTGAAGTAGCGGCAGTTATCAGCACTATCCACTGCGTAATTATATTTCTCTGCTCCTATGCAGAGTATCTGACATCTACCATTCACTGTGTGCGGTGAAGTAGCCGCAGTTATCAGCACAATCCACTGGGTTAATAGTTCTCTGCCCCAGTGCAGAGCATCTCACAATACACTTTCCTTGTGTGCGTTGAAGAAGCCGCAGTTATCAGCACTATCCACTGGGTTAATAGTTAATTATCTGCCCCTGTGCAGAGCATTTCACAATACCCTTTCCTTGTGTGCGATGAAGTAGCTGCAGGGTTCATAGTTCTCTGTCTCTCTTATATACAAGTCTCTGTGAGTGGTAAATTACCCCTAAGTATCAGCGCAAGACAGCGGGTTAATTTTTTCTGTCACAGCATAGAGCCTCCGGTATCTACAAGTCTCTGTGTGTGGTGAGTTAGCCCCAGTTCTCTGCGCTATAAAGTGGGGTAATTTATTTGGGCCCTGCTCTATTCTTTATCTGACATGATGAGGAGTAGGGGTATGGCTTGAGGACGTGGACGTAGGCATCCAAGTGAGGGTGTGGGCACAGGCCGAGGTCCTGGTGAATCACAGCCAGCTGCAGAGGGATTAGGAGAGCGCCACGTCTCTCTGCTCCCCAGCTTCATATCACAATTTGCGTGTCCGCGTGGCAGACCTTTACTACAAGCACAGCAGTGCGAGTAGGTCCTGTCGTGGATCACGGATAACGCGTTAAGCAATGTATCGAATCCACAGTCTTCTACGCAGTACACTACTACCGGGCTAGGGACTGCACCTCTGAATCCTCTGGCTGCTCCTCTTTCCTCCCAGCCTCGTCACTCCAGGAAAATGACAGATTGTGAGCAGGCAGACTCCCTGGAACTGTTCTCGGGTCCCTACCCTGAGTGGGAAAAAACAGTTCCTCACCCACCTGAGGAGTTTGTTGTGACTAATGCCCAACATTTGGAAATTTCCCAGAGTCCGGGTGATGAGGCTGGGGACTTCCGGCAACTGTCTCAAGAGCTTTTTGCGGGATAATGACACACAGTTGTCTGTCAGTAAGGTAGTAGTAAAGGCAGTAAGTCAGAGGGAGGAGCGCACAGAGGATTCAGAGGAAGAGCTGCTGGACGATGAGGTGACTGACCCCACCTGGTTTGCTAAGCCTACTGAAGACAGGGCTTCAGAGGGGGAGGCAAATGCAGCAGCAGGACAGGTTGGAAGAGGCAGTGGGATGTCCAGCGGGAGAGGCAGGGCCAGAGCCAATACTCCCCCAACTGATTCCCACAGCACCCCCTCGTGGCAAGCCTTTGTGCAGAGGGCTAGGTGTTCCAAGGTGTGGGTGTTTTTAGTGAGAGCGCAGACGACCGACGAACAGTGGTGTGCAACCTGTGCCACACCAAGAACAGCCGGGGAGCCACCACTACCAGCCTCACCACCAGCATGCGCAGGCATATGATGGCCAAGCACCCCACAAGGTGGGACGAAGGCCATTCATCGCCTCCGGGTCACACCACTGCCTCTTCCCCTGTGCCACAACCTGGCACACAGATCCGATCCCCCTCCCAGGACGCAGACACGAGCGCCTCCCCGCCTGCACCCACACCTTCACCTCCACCATCCTCCACGGCCTCTAACAATGTCTCCCAGCACAGTGTTCAGTTGTTAAATACGCCTCCACTCACCCGCATGCACAAGCTTTAAACGTGCACATTGACAAATTAATCAGCCTGGAGATGCTGCCATACAGGCTTGTGGAAACAGAGGCTTTCAAAAACATGATAGCGGCGGCAGCCCCACGCTACTCTGTCCCCAGTCGCCACTATTTTCCCGGTGTACCGTCCGTACACCAGCACATCTCCCGCAACATAAACCGTGCCCTCACCAACGCGGTTACTGGGAAGATCCACTTAACGACGGACACGTGGACAAGTACTGGTGGGCAGGGACGGCACATTGGGTGAACTTGGTGGAGGCTGGGACCCAGTCAGACCCTGGGACTATTCACGTGCTACCCACAACAAGGATAGAGGGTCCTACCTCGGTGCTGGATTCTGCGGCGTATTATGCCACCTCCTCCAAACCCCCACCCTCCCTCCACCTCTCAATTAAGAAGTGTGAGCATGTCGCCAGCAGTCGGTATTGCATAGTGTGCAGCAGCACAGTGGTAGGGAAGCGTCAGCAAGCCGTGCTGAAACTAATCAGCTTAGGTGACAAGAAGCACACGGCCACCGAGCTGTTATAGGGTCTGTCGGAGCAGACCGACCTTTGGCTTTCGCCGCTGAGCCTCCAACCGGGCATGGTCGTGTGTGACAACGGTCGTAACCTGGTGGCGGCTCTGCAGCTTGGCAGCTTCACACATGTGCCATGCCTGACCCACATCTTCAATCTGGTGGTTCAGTGCTTTCTGAAAACTACCCCCACTTGTCTGACCTGCTCGGCAAGGTGCGCCGCGTGTGTGCACATTTCCGCAAGTTCACCACGGATGCTGTCACCCTCAGGACACTGCAACATCAGTTCCAGCTCCCAGAGCACCGACTGCTGTGCGACGTGCCCACGCGCTGAAATTCTATGCTGCACATGTTGGCCAGGCTGTAAGAGCAGCATAGAGCAATTGTGGAATACCAGCTGTCGTAGAATTCCTTTGCGGAATCACGGCTTACTCAATTTGGAATGTTTACACCCTTCCATATTAATTCTGAATTGATAATGCGCATAAGAAGTTTCCACACTGACACGAGGTTCAGCATGCATAGCTTCCTCAATTCTAACTTTAATGATCGGCGTGTAGCCTGTTTTAAGAGTTTAACACATCCGCCCATCTGGGCAGGTCAAAGATTACATAGATACAACGTATTGTTTAATTATTGGATAAGCATCTTGCAATTCTTCCATCCTCCGGTCATCTGTGATTGGCCATCAGGTGGTGAATGAAATGAGTGGGTTGTCTTGGACCCACGTGTGGTTCCTTCGATATGATTGGATGTTACATCATGAACTATAAATTGCACAAACCTCCCATGTTATTTGCATACGTTTCCAGTAAAGTCGCTGGGGAAATTTTCGCGGTAACTTGAAAGCGGAAGCTTGTCTCAGATTCGGTTCATTGTCTACTTCCTAGTTCCTTTAATCACCCATGCAACCGGACAAACAGATATATTTATATCTTGGTTGCGTGCTAAATTCCATCCAGCAGAGTTTATAAAACAGATATTTCATATAAGCGGAAGTACCTATTGCATAACTGTAAGAACATTATATTTGTAGCAAGACAGAAAGCAAATATGTATACAGAATGTTAAATTGACAACTGTCTACTGCCAAGGCCCACCGATCCATATAGATATATACTGGGCTTCCACCACACAGCTGCAACATGGCTGGCAAAGTGGTAGTCAGCTTCCGCAGTTCTTCAAAGAGGAATGGGCATGGATGGCAGACATCTGTCAGGTCCTCGGAAACTTTGAGGAGTCTACCCAAATGGTGAGCAGCGATGTGGCCATAATTAGCGTTACCATCCCGCTGCTTTGCCTGTTGAGAAGTTCGCTGCTAAGCATAAAGGCTGACGCTTTGTGGTTAGAACAGGAGATGGGGGGATGACAGTATGTTGCTTGATAGCCAGACCACCCTCACGTCTGTATCTTAGCGCATTTTGGAGGTGGAGGAGGAGGGGGAGGAGGGGAGGGAGGGGGTGGTGGAGGAGGGTGAAGAGACTGCTCCCAAACTGCAGAGGGTACCCATGCTGCCTCATTCTCATCTGTTCAGTGTGTATGGGCTAAAGAGGAGGAGGAGGAGCATCCTTCTAGGGAGGACAGCGATGTGTTGCATACGGGGACTCTGGCACACATGGCTGACTTAATGTTAGGCTGTCTTTCCCATGACCCACGCATTAGACGCATTCTGGCCAACACTGATTACTGTGTGTACACCCTTCTCGACCCATGGTATAAGGAGAACCTTTCCACTCTCATTTTCAAAGAGGAAAGGGGTACGAGAGTGATGCAATACTAGAGGGCCCTGGTGGAAAAAGTGATGCTAAAGTTCCCATCTGACAGTGCTAGCAGTAGAAGACTCAGTTCAGAGGGCCAACTAGCAGGGGAGGCGTGGGCATCTGGCAGCATGTCCAGTGCAGGCAGAGGAACAGTCTCCAAGGCCTTTGCCAGTTTTATGGCTCCCCAGCAAGACTGTGTCACCACTCCCCAGTCAAGCCTGAGTCGGAGGGAGCACTATAAAAAGATGGTAAGGGAGTACATAGCTGACCGTACCACCATCCTCTGTGATCCCTCTGCTCCAACAACTATTGGGTGTCAAAGCTGGACACGTGGCACGAACATGCGCTGTACGCCCTAGAGGTGCTGGCCTGCCCTGCCGCGAGCGTCTTGTCAGAGAGGGTGTTTAGTGCAGCTGGGGCGATCATCACGGATAAGCATACCCGCCTGTCAACTGACAGCACCGACATGCTTACACTCATTAAAATGAACAAATGCTGGATTTCCCCAGACTTCTCTTCTCCACTGGTGGAAAGCAGCGGATCATAAAGATTTTTTTCGCTCCAACAGGTGAAAAATGCATCCTCTATCACCCCAAAAAAGGAGAGAAGTAGCTTGGTCTATTCCTTTCGGATATTACTCCTCCTCCTCAAACAGCATGTCATGACACTTAACTGCCAATTTTTCTGCGTGCCAAAAGGCTCTGTTAAAAACAATTTTTTCGGAGGGCTGCTTTCAGGCTCTGCTACAAATTAAGCAACAACGAGTTGTATCTTTAAAAAATGTTTATGGGTTTCACCTGCCTCGGGGTTAAGCAATTTTTCAGGGGTACACTTGTACTCTTGGTACACTAATTTTTCAGGCCCTCGCCTATACTGTTAGCCAACTATTTTTTACGGGCTTCGCCTATACTTTTGGTAAACAAAATTTTTCAGGTGTTTGCCTATACTCTTGGTACACCAGTGTTTCAGGGGTTCACCTATACTCTTGCTACACAAATGTTTCAGGGGTTCGCCTATACTCTTGCTACAGAAATATTTGAGGGGTTCGCCTATACTATTGCTACAGAAATGTTTCAGGGGTTCGCCTACACTCTTGCTACAGGAAGGTTTGAGGGGTTCGCCTATACACCTGCTACAGAAATGTTTCAGGGGTTTGCCTACACTGTGGGTTCACAAAGGTTTCCCATAGCGGTGTTCAGCTGTCTGGCACAAATACACTGAATGACTTGGGCAGAAGTGTGGGCCGAGGCAGAGGTCCTGGGCACTCTCATTTCTTCATGTGTAATACTGTCTTTGGGTTTCATGTGTTCGCCTATGCTGTGGGTGCACAAAGGTTTTCCAGCGCAGTGTTGAGCTATCTGGCACAAATACAGTGAATGACTTGGGTAGGGTGCAGATGGCTTTCCCATTGCAGTGTTCAGCTGTCTGGCACAAATACACTGAATGACTTGGGTAGAGTGCAGACAGCTTTTCCATTGCGGTGTTCAGCTGTCTGGCACAAATACACTGAATGACTTGGGTAGGGTGCAGACAGCTTTCCCATTGTGGTGTTCCGCTATCTGACACTTACACAGAATGAATTGTGTGGGTACACATGGGTTTTCCATAGCTATGTAACTCATGGCACCTTAGATCACACAAGGTGGAGGCTAGGACTGAGCCTGACCCTGGGCCCGCTCACATGCTTCCCACACAGTATTGCAGTTCCTACCTCGGTCACGGTTTCTCGGGCTTATTATGCCACCTCCTCCTCCTTCTTGGGGTGTGGGGAACAGCGCTGGTCGCCATGTATTATCTCTTGTTTTACCATAGTTATACGAGATACTGGATTGGAGCATTCACAGTAAGCGTAACTGATTGAATGAGATGTTCACAGGGTCACTGTATACCTGTGGTGGTTACTTTTGCGCTACCTCCTGCTTCAAACCAATCTTTGGTGTAAGTATGCGCTGCTGCATTGTGGAGATGTGTAGAAGTACTGCCATCTGATTCCCCCTTAGGCCCACGTTTGCCACTTCTGACAATTTTGTGACGGAGGTGGCACGGGATTAGAATTATGATTGTAGGTCAGTTTATCATCAATTATCATCAGCATTGTGGGCTATCGCCCACACTTTCAAAGAGGGTTGCTGTCAGGCCCTGCCAACCCTCTGCAGTATGTGTCTCTGGTTTCTCCTCATCCAGTACGCACTTATAAATAGACATGAGGGTGGTGTGGCTATCAAGCAGGCATGTGGAATGAGGGCAGCTGAGCGCTACGCACGGAAATTTTTTTGTGCGTTGTGGATGCAGGCTCGTGCAGTGTGTTGGAGAGCAATACCAGCATGTAACCCAGGAAAAGAGGCAGTAGTGTCACCTGCAGGCAGTGACTGTCCTTGATTGCAGCTAGTGTGGTGCTTAGCTAAGATGTGCCAGCGTGTGTGCCATGTTGCTTATGGTCTGTCCCAAGTAAATTGTTAGGGGGGTAACCGCCAGGTTCATGCCCCCAATTTGGCTTAATAGTGGGACCTGGGGGCCTCAGATGCACTCATGCATGCTGCCCCTGCCATTCCGTATCCATTTCTGTGGTGTTTCCATGAGTTTCTGATGTTTTCCGGTGTTTCACACAACCTCCCCCATGCAGAGCATCGGTCAGCTTGAAAAATGCTCAAGTCCCCCATTGACTTCAATGGGGTTTGTTACTCGAAACGAGCTGTCGAGCATTACGAAAAGTTCAACTCGAGTAACAAGCACCCAAGCATTTTGGTGCTCGCTCATCTCTAGTGCCCACTGTTTTTCCAAGCTGGACTTGCAGCGGGCTTTCAATTTAATATGGGTCAGAGAATTATAGGCAGCTTTCAATACTCCCGAAGGTCATTTTGAAAATCTTGTGATGCCTTTCGGTTTGAACAATGCCCCCACAATTTTTCAGGCTTTCATAAATGAGGTTCTTCAGAAGTTCATAGGACGCTTTGTGTTGGTTTATTTGGACGACATCCTTATTTTTTCCCCTGATTATGATTGTGATATTGTGCACATTCGATAGGTGTTGCAAGCTCTCCGTGAAAATGACCTATTTCCCAAGAAAGAAAAGTGTACTTTCGCAGTACAGAAGATTTTTTTTCTAGGGCATATTATTACCCCAGAGGGATTTAAGATGGGAAGGTCTGAGCTGTTCTGGACTGGGCTCAACCTACGAATTTGAATGCCCTTCAAAGATTCTTGGGGTTCATGTACTACTATCGTAAGTTTTTACGCAGGTTTTCCAAGAGGGTCAAACCTTCAACCGATATGACAAAAAAAGGGTCTTTTACTCCTGAATGGTCTCCTAAAGCAATTCTTGCATTTGAGACTTTGAAGAGGTGTTTTGCGTCTGCCCCCATTCTTGTACAGCCAGACTTGTCCAAGCCTTTTGTTGTTGAGGTGGACACTTCAGAGTTCGAGGTGGGGGCTGTTCTGTGTGAAAGCACTGGCTAATTTAAGAATCTTCGTCCTTATGCATTTTTCTCACGAAACTTTACCTCTGCTGAACAGAACTATGACGTTAGGGACAGAGAGTTGTTAGACATTAAGTGGGCATTTGAGGAATGGCAACATCTTCTTGAAGGAGCTCAACATAAGGTGAAAGTTATTACTGATCACAAGAATTTGATTTATTTAGAATCAGCGAAAAGACTTAACCCTAGGCAAGCTTGGTGCCGTTGTCTTTTGCTCGGTTTGATATTGTGGTCACATACTGACCTGGCAGTCGTAATATCAGGGCGGATGCTCTCCCTAGAAGTTTTACTCTGGTGGTCTCTGATGAACCCCCTGCTCCCATACTGTTGGAGGGGGTGGTGGTGTCCGCGGTGTCCCTGGAACTTGAAGAACAAATACATAAGGCACAAGATTTGGCACTGGTTGGCTTACCTAAAGACAAACTTTTTGTTCCGCTTCATTTGAGGTTTCAGGTACTTTCGGAGATGCATAGCTCTGTTCTGGTGGTGCACCCTGGCATCAATGATATGCATAAGTTAATAAGACGCTCGTCTTTCTGGTGCCTGTCTTTAAGACGTGATGTTTTTTTGTTTTGTGTTGGCATGCAAGGTTTGTGCTAGAGCCAAATTGTGTCGGAATCTCCCTGCCAGGAAGTTGTTGCCTCTACCAGTGAGAGACCCTGGACTGATCTGTCCATGGATTTTATCACGGACTTACCTTCCTCCGAGGGAAACACAGTTATCTGGGTTGTGGTTGATTGTTTCAGTAAGATGTGTCATTTTGTGGCTCTGCCTTGCTTACCCAAATTGTCTAAGCTCTTCATAGCTCATGTTAGTAGGTTACATGGGGTACCATCTAACATTGTCTCTGATCGAGGGGTGCAGTTTGTGTCTGGGTTCTGGCATTTTGTGCTTTACCAGTTAGGCATACAACTGTCCTTTTCATCCACTTACCATCCTGAGACAAATGGCCAGACGGAGAGGTGTAACCAGAGTCTCGAGCAGTATTTGCGATGTTTTGTTTCGGAGAATCAGGATTGCTGGTCTGGTTACTTACCTTTGGCAGAGTTTGCTCTGAACAACAGATCTTTAGAGTCTATAGGCACATCTGCTTTCTTTTGCAATTATGGGTTCCATCCGTGTTTTGGTTCTTTTACTAAATTAACGTTGGAGGTACCACTAGAGAGGGAATTTTCATCCAGCCTCTATGCAGTTTGGGAGGAGGTGCAGCAAAATATCAAAATATCAGTCAGAAGCTACAAAAGGGTGGTGGATAACAATTGGTTAGAGGGGGTTAGCTTTCAGGTGGGTGACTTGGTCTGGTTGTCCACAAGGAACATCAAGCTTAAACAACCATCTTTTAAGTTGGGTCCCCGGTTTATTGGTCCTTTTAAGATCACTGAGAGCACTAACCCAGTCTCCTTCAGATTGGAGATTCACAGATCACTAAAAATCACTGATGTGTTCCATAAGTTGTTACTTAAGAAGGTGGTGAACCCCAGACTTGGGTCATCACCTCCTCCGCCAGTGTTGGTTAATTGGAATCTGCAGTTTGAGGTCAACCGCATCATTGGCTCTTGTCGAGTCAGGAACGTGCTGCAGTATCTGGTGCACTGGCAGGGGTACGGTCCTGAGGACGTGGGTTCCAGCAGCTGAGGTCAACGCAGATCGTTTAGTCAGGAATTTTCACAAGTGGAATTGCGGTAAACTAGAACCTAAGGGTCCAGAGGCCCCTCCTTAGAGGGGAGGTACTGTCGCGGCTTGTTGGTCATGACAGCATAGTCGCATGGTGGCCTCGACACAGGCCAAGACCCATCGCCTTGTTATGCAGGACAAGGGTTAATGCACCATGTGCAGAGACTGCTGGTGCTGTCTGTCTTTGCTACATGATGCATGCTTGATTAGTCATACCTGGGAGAAGGTTGGAAGTGTGGTGTGCTTCCCTAATTCCTGTGCTACTCTTCAGGTTTGGAGTGGCTTTATATTCTCACCCCTCCCTTCGCTTAAGGCTGCTTATTAAGTTCTCTAGAGGAAAGGCTTGAGTCTGCTGTTCCTCTAGGCTGGGTGAATTGCTACATGTTCAGATTAATGCTGTTGCTTGCTATCAGTTGTATTTTGGTTTCCATTATTATTGTTGCTTTGTGGTGTCAGATAATCTCTCCAGGAGTTACTATCGGGACAATCAGGGCCCAGAAAGAAGACCGTGGGGCTGTCTTTTATAGAGGTGATGACTCTGCTTTAGGCAGGGACCTGTCACCTCCTTGCTAGGTTAGGGCCAGGCTTCCTTCCCCCCTGGAGTGGTGCTACTGATCTGCATAGTGCTCTTGTGCCACATGGGCTTTACACACTGGCTTTCAGATTTCTGGTGTGGCGCGTACTGTTCTACAGTGCATAGTGTTACAACTGCAGCGCCTGTGCTGAGCATGGTGTTCGTATGCCGCATAGACGTGACAGTAACATAATAAAATGTCAAATGTTTTGATTGGTGGGGTCCAGATGCTGAGAGTCCTACTAATCTCATGAATAAAGCAGCAGAAGAGTTGAGCTGAATGCTGTCTCTATTCACCAGCTGAAGACAGGCTCATGGACTTTCTATTGAGCCCATCTTCAGCGACCAGAGACAGCTCAGTTAAGTGATTTTGCAACTCCATTCTAGCAATCCTCCACCATTAAAACTTTTACCATGTCCCTATGACATATCAAAAGTTCTCAGAAATGCAGTTACACTTTAATGTTCCTTCTTATCTGCTTTGCTGGTCTTAGTAGCTGCTGGTAGATATGATATGCTGCTAAAATCTCTTAAATCTATAAGTACACCCAGATGCTTTTCCACTAGTGATTCTCCCAGTACAATCCTCTACGATGTCTATCATTTCAGTTATCCACATTCAATCAGATTTGCTGAAACACTCAAGTGCTTTATTGGATTAAAACACTCATGAAATATTCAGCTAATATAAACCAAAGCATTCGACTGCATATCACTCTCCTGATGAAGAGAAATTATTGTTTGTTTTATTGGTACTTTTTTATTACCTATAATAATCTTTATTTATATAACACCAACATATTCCACAGCGTCTTATAAATCAGAGGAAATATGTAGAGATGAAGTCAGAAATTACATACATTATAGAACTAATAATCAAATTGAACAATAGGAGTGAAGGCGTACCCACAAAGGCTTGCAATCTGTGAGGAAAAAGAGGTGACAAGTCAAGTGTTAGTTCTAATATAATGGTTAGGCCATCTTAAATAAATAGGGTTGTATACATAATGCTATGTGAGATGGTCACCAGCCAATATCTACATATATACATAAGTGCATTAGTATTTATGAGGTGAGGGGAATACTGTGATCAGGTTTGGAAAAAGAGTGTGTAAAAGTGGCATAAATGGGGAAAAGTTAGATTAGGGTATGTGATATGCCTCCCTAAAGAGACATGTTCTTAAAGTACACTTAAAATTGTAGGTGTGGAGGATTAACCTGATTGACTGAGGTAGCACATTCCAGAGAACTGGAGCAGCTATGGAAAAGTCTCGGAGTCAGGAATGTGCAGTTTGGACTACAGCAATGGGATAATTTATTGTGTTGTGTGAATGATGATTGTGGGAAAGAAATTAGTTCAAATCTCCCTCTCTTGTCAAAGTACAAACGTTGCAAACAATAGAACAAACATTAAGCCCACAGTACTCAGCTAGTACACCAAACGATTTATGGTTTGAACAAGCAAACAATGTCAGAGCTTGTTTATACAGGCAGATACATTGTTGTTCAAGCGAGAAATCATTTAGTCATTTATATGCACTGTATAAGTGAATGAGAACAACTGAATGATCGACATTTAAACTGAATGATTAGTGAACGAACGAACGATGATTTTTATGCTGCATGAAATGAACAATGAATGAAAAGTAAACGATTTGCCATTCTTCTTTTGATTGTTGGCAACATTTATACTGAATGATCGCTCATTAAAACAATTTTTTGAACTATAATCATTCTGTGTTAAAATGTCTTAAATGTTCCCTTGCAAGGGGCAATTATCAGCTGAATAATCACCAGGAATAGCAAATTTGGGTGAAGTCATTCTGCGCACGCACAACAACCGACAGGGTACTGAGCAGGAATGATAGTCTGTAGGATGGTTGCTCCCAACAGTCGTCCCGTGTGAAGGTACCTTTAGTGGGATAGTTATTAGTTTGTATTTTTAAATAAGTAGGTGAGACAATGTTACCAATTGTACATCCTCTTCTTGGTTTTGTCCCTATTGAGGGTGCATTCACACGAACGTATATCGGCTCGGTTTTCACGCCGAGCCGATATACGTTGTCCTCATGTGCAGGGGGGGAGGCTGGAAGAGCCCAGAAGCAGGAACTGAGCTCCTGCCCCCTCTCTGCCTCCTCTCCACCCCTTTGGAAAGCCATGTCTGCAAGGAAAGTAGCTTTACAGTGGCATCCATTGTAAAATTTGAAGTTCTATGTCATCTACTGTCCTCTAATAATAGGAACCAAGATGTATAATTGCTGCTACACAGGGTAGAGTCATATGCACAGAACCTGCATGAAAGGCACACAGATTCGTTATTGCTCTAGACTATGTAGTGATAAGCTTTCCATGTACTAAGATATGGTAACTCTGCAAAATGCAATACTAGCAATGCATTTAGGGAAGTATAGCCCTCTAATACCCATTGGAACATGGCACAATTTTTTTTCTGACAGCCAATCTGATTAAAAAAAATAGATTTTTCCTTTTCTGCATCCCTCACCTAATTGCCTGTCACACTATGGATGTCTCCTATGTATATTGCAGTCACTTCCATGCATGTGCAGTTTCCTGTATGGTGTTTATGAGGTACCACCTTGATGCTGGGATTTCTCTGTGATTTCTCTTTCACTTTTCTGTGCTATGAATCCCATGATGCATTATTACAACATCACATGAGCAGCTATAGCCTGTACCATTTCTGCCTGCTGGAAGGACACTAATACAGACGCATGTTTTAGCACTCATGCACACATAAATCTGTATAGAAGTTCACACCTAATGTTTATACTAACTGCAAAAAAATGCAAGGTTCTTAGAGCACATTTGGATCGAAACATGGGCTCATCAGACACGCCACAAAAACCTTATTGAATGGGTTTTTAATTCTAAAGTAACCTTTATTTTAACAAAAAAGCCTCCAAATAAATGGTAAAGTTGGATTTTTGGCTATATAATATCACTGAAGCACCTGGGACAGATGGGTAATTTGAGTGCACAACAAAAGTAAAAGCAGCCACTGCTTTACCAATGCAACATGCAACAGCAAAGTCAGCAGTTTAAACAAAAAATAATAATATGAAGGTATATATAACCAATAGCAGCAACAAATACTGTAACAGAAACATGTACTTCAGCACTCATACATGTTTGATATCTGTTTAAACTTGCACAACTGTTCTTAATAAAAATAGAAGGTTCTTAGTGCACATCTTGATCAAAACATGTGGGCCCATCTGCAATGTCCAGGCAAACCTTACTGTTGTGCAATTTTATACAGATATTAAATGTGTATGAGTGCTGAAGTATGCATTGTTGCTTACGTGCACTTTGACATTTATTTTTGTTAGAAGTGCTGATTTTTTGTTTATGGGAAGACACTGGAATTATTACCTTCTATATTCACATAAATAAGCTACAGACCATGAGAATACAGTAAGGAGGATGAGCTGTCATCTCTTGTATTATAACAGTTTGTCAGGAGCCTCTAATTATCATCAGTAACTGTGATAGGAGTTTGTGTCCCTCTCTAAAAAGCTTGTGTGGTAGGGTCCATCCTACAGGTATTATATTGACAGAAAATCTGACTTGTTGAGAGGAACATAAAGCTAAGCAAATTTTAGCTAGTTGGCCAGAGATCACATGACCCACCTGAGAAAAACTACTCCAGGAAGTTTCAGATAGAAACGAATAACTAACCAAGGTAACACTAGCCTACTTATATATACCGGTGGGTTAGTTACATAATGTATTAAAAAAAAGAAATCACCGGAGTGACTCTTTAAGTTTCCACATATGCATCTTATTTTAGGTAAATTTGCTTTATAAAATACTAAACACACAACAGAAAGTACCTGAAAGACCTGTATAGCCAATTACCATGGTAAAGATAATACATGCATTTAGACTTGCTTTATTGCTTTACACAGTTTGACTTTTCATGTTGTCTTTACATCCATATTTGTGAATGTTTTTTTTAGAAAAGTATAACAATTTTATTTTAAATGTTCCTCTAAATTACATTACACTATTGACTTACAGAAGTTAAGCATCAGTTTAATTCAGCACTATTATGAACCCTGTGACTGCGCGCCGCAAAATGATAGCTTTGTAGTCTAATTGACATACAAATTATGCACAGCCTCTCACCCTTGGTGACCAAATGCTGCATGCTGCAGCTCTTAAGTAGAGTATCATAAAGTTTAAGATGTTTTTCAAGTTAATTAACGTGTTTGTGTTTGCTAGATATACAGTGAATGTTCTAAACTAGAACTTCAGACCATTGGGAGCATGTCGAACACATTTTCAACCTTCTGGATATGGTGTGTTTTGTATTATATAGTTAAATTATGATAATTATTAGAGATGAGCGAACGTACTCGTCCGAGCTTGATGCTCGGGCGAATATTAGGGTGTTCGGGATGTTCGTTATTCGTAACGAACACCACACGATGTTCGGATGTTCGGGTTACTTTAACTTTCTTCCCTGAGAAATCTTTTCTATATGCGCTCAATGGGGCCGGCGGCAGCAGCGCCAACCCCATTGAGAACATATAGAAGACAAATCCTTCTTCTCTGCCACAGCTGTAACAGCTGTGACAGAGAAGAACGATGTTTGCCCATTGAATTCAATGGAACCGGCAATACAGCCGACTCCACTGAATGCAATGGGCTGCCGGCGATCGCGGGATGAATTGTCGGAAAGGGGTTAAATATATAAGCCCTTTCCTGCAATTCATCCAGAAATGTGTAAAAATAAAAAATATATATATACTCACCTGGTGCCGGCAGATGGAGTTCAGCGCGGCAGGCTGCAGTTCTCCTGAACTGCTCTGAACAGCTGTGAGTAAATTTTAAATCCCCGGCTGCTGAATACTACTCACAGCTGTTCAGAGCAGTTCAGGAGAACTGCAGCCTGCTGCGCTGAACTCCGTCTGCCGGCACCAGGTGAGTATATATATATTTTTTATTTTTACACATTTCTGGATGAATTGCAGGAAAGGGCTTATATATTTAACCCCTTTCCGACAATTCATCCCGCGATCGCCGGCAGCCCATTGCATTCAGTGGAGTCGGCTGTATTGACGGCTCCATTGAATTCAATGGGCTAACATCGTTCTTCTCTGCCACAGCTGTTACAGCTGTGGCAGAGGAGAACTTGCTGTGTCGTTCCCATCATTTTCTTGAATTGCCAAGATTTTCACACATGAAAACCTTAACGAGCATCGGCGAAATACAAAAATGTTCCGGTCGCCCATTGACTTCAATGGGGTTCGTTATTCGAAACGAACACCCGAACATCGCGGGAAGTTCGTTTCGAATAACGCGAACCCGAACATTTTGGTGTTCGCTCATCTTTAATAATTATGCATATTGTTGCTCTATACATCCTTTACTTTTTTCTTGACTTACTTTTTCTTTTTATCTTTTTTTTTCCTTTTATCCATACCTGAAGGCTGTCAGCTGTGTTCAACAGCTGATACTGTCCGGCAATGGCTGCAATCAGTGCTATCTCCAATTGTGGCTGTCTAACCCCTTAGATGCTGTGGTTAGTGGCATCCAATCCAGTAGACTGAGGGGGTACCCCCTTTTGTTGCTACCCTGCAACATGATTGCGGAGTGCTGATAGTTGCCATGGCAGCTTGAGTCCTACAAGTTAAAGTCTCCTCTGAAGACTAATAAAAATAGTAAAAGTAAGTTTAATAAAAAATGTTTTAAAATATTTTTTTTTTAAATTGAAAACGCATAAAATACCCTTTTTCCATTTTGCAAAAGTCTAAAGACTTTTAAAAAAAAAGAAGCATAGTTGGCATTGAAACATGCATAAAAGTCTAAACTATTAAAAAACATAATGCCAGAACTGTGTTTTCTGGTCACATTGCCTCTCAAAAAATGGAGTAAAATGTTATCAAAAAGTTTAATGTGCCTTATAATGGTACCAATAAAACATATAACTCACCCTACAAAAAACAAGCCCATACAGAGCCAAATCAATGGAAAATAAAAATGATATTGGTAAATGTGTTTTATTGATGTAATAGTAATAGAATGTACTGGGTGAATACATGCCAGATTTGAAATGGACTTTTGCCAAATTTTCCTATTACTTAAATATATGTATGTATACAATCCTTATATATTCTGTGCAAACCATAATACTGTATTTTCAGTGACTAAAATAATAAAGGCATTTGTGGTAAATCTACACATATTCTATAAAAATGAACTGTTTTTATTACAAGCAAACACGATTAAATGACAACTCCTTGAACAGGAATTTATCAGAAGATTTTCCTTCCTTGTGCAACAAAACCCATGCCTTCCATCACAGCCCATTCAAGATTAATTTAAACAATTGAAGTGTTTTTCAGAGTCTGATTAATTATTAGATTCTCTGAAGATTTCAGTAGCAGCATCCACTTTCAGCTTCACATGGTAATAAACTGTTATCTGCAGATTTCAAGATTACCAGACGATAATTTGTCATTTGCTAAATGTTCTGGCTATGGGAATAGAAAAACAAGCAAACAGTAAGAGTCCAAGTTCACGGATTTTATTTTGTAGGCTGTTATGTAATTTGATGGGTAAAAGTAATTTCAGCATGCAGAAGACTGTAATATACTATACTTGTTGTTTAATAAAAATATAGTGATGGCATTTTCATGAAACCACTACTAATAATGCTTGCAGAGTTCGCCAAACCGGACATATAAACCTTTGGGACAAGCTTTCCTGGGTTGATAGAAAGGATTGATTCCTTCCTAGGCTCTAAATGTATGGTTTCTGTATATAGACCTAATGGTATGTGCCTAGAGAAATTACAATTATTACTATAGTAAATTATTAGACTGTACTTTATTCCTTTAGGTCTAATTTACTTAAATCAAGTATTATTTATCTGTGATATTTTCATGTTCGTTTATTTGGTATACTATTATTTAGACAATTATTGCAAATTTGGATCATGAAGTTTGTCTTTGGAACCTCATTACTATGTATCATAATTTTCTTTGTGTACAGTATTTAGTTTTTCATAAATGGTAAGTGCCTGTATTACTGATCTGCCATTGATGGCCTTTCCTGAGGATAGGCTATTAGTGGTTCATAACTGGACAACCCATTTAAACGTCAAGATACTGACTAAGCTCCTTATTATTTAAAATTTAACTTTTATTTGTAACCACTTAAAAAGAAAAGCTTTTGTTGGTTTGGAAAGGCTTCATAAGAACAAATTTTTATTAACTCTTTAATAGTTCAATACAGATGATCTTGTTTTGTTAGGCACATGTAGTCTCATTTCACTTGTATATCTGAGGTTCATAGAATACCTGGGGTCATATGTATCATGCCCTCTTCAACCGGGTGACTAGTATATAGTCTAATAGCAGAAAACCCCTCACATAACGATATTCCCAATTTTCGTGTTCTGCTCCAATATGTAATAGTGCGTATCTTTTGGGGTGGGCACTATATTGGTCTGCCGGGCGCTTTTATGTCACGGGAATATGGCCATGTCATCGGATGCATTGGAATCCAATGCATCAGAGCACAGCGTATATCGGCCAACCGTGAAAACGGCGAGCCGATATACGCTTGTGGGAAAGAAGCCTAAGGGTACAATTTATGGATCTTCTTATACTTAAAAAACACACAAAAAAGTGTATCTTACTATAAACATTTGACATTCCATAACAATAATGAGTAAAAAAAAACATAGCATAGGTAAAATTAGAGATAGAATCCTGAATGAGTTTATTTTATTCTAATGGTAGTAACAGAACATGTATTTTATTTTTGAAGTTGTACAGTTTTTATATCTTTTGCCTATTTATCATGTGGGGTCAGACTCTAGCTCAAATATTTGGATGTAACATTAGTGCTGGATCTTAGGTGCACCTACAACTAAACATATGTTTGACTGTGTAAGCTTTATTTTTCATGAGCCTTCATACAAGTGAATTATTTTAGAAGCTATGGTGTACCAGTAAGTTTATTCATATCTTATCACTACATCTGCTTCCACTAAGAAAAAATTATTTCATTTAATGTTTTTAGGTCCAGGAGGTTCCAAGTTCACAATTGGCAAGTCCATCTGGTTGCTGTGGGCTCTTGTATTTAACAACTCTGTTCCAGTCGAAAACCCAAAAGGCACAACAAGTAAAATCATGGTTCTCATCTGGGCATTCTTTGCAGTAATATTTCTAGCCAGCTACACTGCCAATCTGGCTGCCTTTATGATCCAGGAGGAATATGTGGATACTGTGTCTGGACTCAGCGATAAAAAAGTAAGGGATTAAGAATTTGCATTGTTGATCTTTATTAAATTCACAAAATTCTGTATTTCTCGCTGGCCTAGACTTATCATGCACGGAGAGAACTAGTTTAAAAAAGCAGTTATCTAGAGGATATACTTACAGACACTGATAAAATGATAAACCAATGAATAAAGAAATCCTAGAGCTTTCTCAGACAACAAACATTTCTCTGCAGTTCACAAATGTCAGCCATTTGAAGAGAAACATAGCATTTAGGAATGACAAGAGCCTAATAAGCAACACTTTCTTATAAATAATGTGCAGGGTAATTCAAAAAGAATGGTGCAAAAGTAAAGCTGTTTTATGCATACATTTACATGAAACAGACAATGATATGAAAAGATAGAAGTCCAAGTTTTTAATGCATCTTACAGATGTTCAATATGAGCGCCATTAGTGACACGGCAGATGTCAAGTTGGTAGTCCAGTAATGCCCTGATGCATCTCGGCATATTCTCTGTGATTGATTCCCCTGAAGAGGAAATGTATTGTTTTAGGTCTTCTAGTGTCACCAACAATGCCCATAGCAAAGATGTGTGAGGTGCATAGTAACATAGTATGTTAAGCTGAAAGAGGACAATGTTCATCTAGTTCAGCCTGTTTCCCCCCTCCTCCTTATTGATCTAGAGGAAGGCAAAAAAAAAAAAAAACCAATGAGGCAGAAGCCAATTTAGCCAATTTGAGGGAAAAAATTCCTTCCCGACTCCAGAATACTTCCTGCATCATGGAGCATGAAAAACTTGAAGAGTTATTATATTCTTTCATATCATTCTGGTTGTTGTATGTCAATTCATGAATAAATGTATGAATAAATCAGCTTTACTTTTGCGCCTTTTACGTGAATTACCCTGTATTTTTTTATTTTCATGTTGAATAGTCCAAAAACACAAATGCACAGAACTTTAATTTAAAGCCCCATGGCCCCATTTGCCCTATGCCTTGTATTATAATGATGTTTTCTTATGTGGTAGAGCCTTAGTGCAAATGCTACCTCTGTACCACCTAAAGCTATGCCTCTATGAGTACACACACAGCATTAATTGCGGCAATATCAGGTAAACATCTAAATTACACCAGGCAGATTTAGTCAAGTTTGACAATGAAATGATCTTTCTTACTTACAATGCACATAATGACCTTAAGGTGAGTGATGGAAAACTCAAATTCTCTAAATCTTTTCATGTTATGCCAATGACAAAATAAACCATATACAATTATTTAGTTAAAAATTGTCTTTCATGCCCAAAGCCTTAAGATGGCTATACACTTTAGATATTTTCTGCAGATCCTGCTGATTTTCATAGCATGTGCTGACAGTCTAATATGTTCTTTGGGAGCCGTCCAGATGCAAATGTGAAGTGAACCTAGCCTAAAAGTTTCAGTGATGTCTGATATTTGCTTATTTCACTTCCCCTAAAGAAACAGCTATGCTTAGCCAAGCTAAATGCATCAGTTTATAGGAAGTTGAGTGATTGCTATCAACCCAATAAACATTTGACTGACAGTAATTTAATGGCCATTTTTGATATTTGTCAAAAGATAATCATTTGAACAACAATTGAGATGGCCAGTTTTTCAAATTATACATGCAGTAAGCATACAGTAAGCTTTCCCCAGGCAATTCCAAGAAAGCTTATCTGGGATTAACAGTGGAACTAGAGAGGAAATACAACCTGTCATATATACAATATGCTTCCTTCAATATCACTCTTCAGTTAAGGGTCTGGAAGTAGCCATTAGATTGTCTGAAGGGCTTGCTAGAATCTTCATAATTCCAGAATAGCTAAACTCTGCAACTTTTGTTTCTAAAGTTTTGGAATAACTAGTTCTTTGTATTCATACACTTGTGGATCAGTATTTGTTAGTAAACAACTGTAGATGTTTTTCAAGATTTTCAAAGTCACAAAATCTCCAAAATCCAAAGAGATGAGACCTAGTTTTGTAAAAAGAAGTTCTTTATTTCATGTTCTTTCTGCTATGATTCTATGATGCTGTGTTTGTAAGTGGATCAGCTCATGATCCAAGGAACAGGGCTATTTTGATGTGACGTTTCTGACGTTATGGGAAGTGAAAACACAAAAAATGATTATAATTATCCCAGGTGAATCATGCTTATTCTCACCAGAGAGCAACTGTTAGCTGGCAAGATGTAACAGAACTAGGAACAGTTTGACAATTAGGACATCATTAATACATTGTTACTGGTTTGTTTAACTAAGCCGACTTGGATCCACATGACATCATCCATTACCCAGGAATCTCAATGATGATATTGTGGATAGAAGAAAAAAAAACTGTCATTAAACATGGCCTGCATTGTAAAATATAGCAATGCAACATAGAAAAGTATCATGACCTCAGCATCATTAAACAGGTGCACGCTGATGAAACCACATGATAGCAGCATTTGAGTTGAGTGGTTAGTCACTTGGAATTAAAAATACACATTACCATCCATTGATCGTTGAGAAGAAAGACTGAGTCACCAGTGTTGGAAAACCTAGGAAATATATAATTTCTAGAAACTTAAAGGAGGTTTCTTTTTTTACATACCTTCCAAATGTCAAGAAAGCAGGGACAGAAATAGAAGTTACAATTTTAAAATAAGGCGCAGGATATAATTGAGGCCAACATGATACTACTTCTTTCTGCAAAGATTATAGTATAATCATCCTCTTCAATCATCATTGCTGGTTTAGATCTGTTGAGACATCAGGGTGGGAGTGTTTATAATCCCGTAGTGCTGCAAACATTTACATTTTAGAGCAGAAATCTCGAAATCTTGTCACAATACAGTATGTCATTAGAAGTTTTTAAAGTTTTGTGAGCTTGGTGTAATCAAGGTATAAATTAAAAATGCAAGTAAGATACTTTGCAGATTATATTTTGATTCATTGCTAATTGCTCTACAGTTTATATATTCAGCTGAAGCAACATGCATGATTACAGTTTTTGTGCTTAGATAGAGTCAGCTAGCTAGATTTTGATAAGTAGGTAGACAAATGCAGATGTGTCCACCCATGCCTTTTGAATTTCATTGACACTAATTTCTCATGATACAAAGATGATACATTATCGTGTGATCAAGTAAATTAAATGTATGGTAATGTTAACTCTTTCCAATCCACTGTCTGACGTCTAAAGACATTATGATTTAAGGCTGTACAGCTCCGATGTTGGAAGACGTCCGTGGGGGTTCTCTTACTGTATATTGCCAGCCTCTCTGCTATCAGAGCCTATCCAACGTGCCACCTCATGCAGTACTGACTTTAGCCAGCATATAGTGCCGTTGTATAACGGCAGCAAAAGAGTAAGCCCCCTAGGAAAACCAGGATACAAATTGGATTGGAAAGGGTTAGACGTCTTGGGGGTGGTGATTAGCCAATGGATGGCATTTGTGAGGGGCAGGTGTCACAGCCTTCCAGTAGGAAATAATATTGTTAAAATTGTTTTTTTTAACAAGGCAGCCTATGAACAAAGGCATCTTTCCGAGATGTCTGTCATAGTCATCTGGTTAAAAAAATACATTAAATGTATATTTTTTTTAATTATTAAAGATTTTTATTCAGTTGTTCCACCGTACAAAATAGAACTATTTGCATAAAGTCTGTAGCTGACATATCCAATCTATTGCAATGCAGTCAATCTGCCGCATACTAGGATTACAATTAATTATGCATATTGCTAGAGAGGAATCGAGAATGGAGCAGAAAATATATAAAAAATAAAAAGGTGAAGGGATTGAGTGCAAATGTATTATTCATTATGAGAGAACATGTCTTGGTTTGAAGCCCAGAAGATATTTTCTGTGTTTCACCAGAATCCTGTCCAACTATACCTAATTTTACGGTCAAGAGGATCTTGAGATTGTTAAGGTCTCCCACGTCTGGGGAATTTGTGGAGGCATGAGTTTCACCATAAATGAAAGGCAGACGACCGACCTTGTCTTCTCCATCTACACAGCCCCCATTGAACAGACCATCAGGAGATTTGGCTTTCAGTACCATCTCTATGCTGATGACACCCAATTATAAACCTCTTCCTGTGACATTACAGCAAAATTCCTCCAGATAGCCACCGACTGTCTGCCCGCTGCCTCTAATACTATGTCCTCTCTAACTAAAACTGAACCTCTCGAAAACTGACCTTCTCCTGTTTCCGCCCTCTACTATCTGACCTCATCCTGACATCTCCAACACAGTATGTGGCACCACCATAACTCCCAGACAGCACGCCCGCTGTCTTAGGGTTATATTTAACTCTGATTTCTCCTTCACCCCCTATATCCAATCTTTTGCCCGAATATGTCAGCTACACCTCAAGAACATCGCAAGAATTTGCCCTTTTCTCACCGTGGACACCACCCAACCCATGCCCTCCTCTCTGCTAACGAAATCAGACTAAGTGACCCTTTAAGTCGAATCTCTCATTCCCGCCTTCAACACTTCTCTAGAGCAGTACCAGTCCCCTGTAACGCGCTACCCAAAACTATCCGGGTAATCACTGACTCACAGTGATTACCTCTTCAGAGAGGCATACTACATCCTCCAAACCAAAACCCTCTGTACTCCGCCTGATAACATGCTCCCTGTCCCACAGACTGCAATCCCTGCTAGCCGTAATCAACTGCCCCCTGCATTCATACCGATTCAGCCACTATACGGCCTGACTATTGTCTATGTCTATAGCACCCTTCACTCTCCATCTCGCCATACCGTGCACATCTCCAGCCCCTTTACCTTCTGTATCTCCCCACTATTTGTAATATGTAAGCTTGTTGGAGCAGGACCCTCACCCCTACTGTTTCCATCAATTGATTACTTCATGTTACCATGATTTTCTTTTTATTCCCCCTGTATTGTAAGTGCTGTGGAATATGTTGGTGCTATATAAATAAAGATTATTATTAGAAATATCCCAGCATTCTTCACTGGCTGCATGTCTATGTAGAGCTTTTTATGGAAATTTGATAGACCCAAAGTAGAGAGAAGGGGACATAAATCTGCTCAGGATATAAGCGAGCAGTTGAGATCTGGTCTAGTGTTAAGCAAACCAAACCAGTAGAACCCTGCTTTTTGTCGAACTTTGCTAAAAGGTTGGTTTTGCATGAAAGTGAACAAAGCTTTTAACAATGACTCCTGAATTGTCTGCTCAAACTGGCTGCTCAGTCTCTGAAGCCGCTACAGCCACTGATGTGTTCATTTTATAAAGTGTACCTAAAAACACCAATAAAGTTAATAGCTAGAGATCATTTACAAACCATTAAAAAGGAAAATATATAAAAGCAAATAAAGAGTGCGTAAATCTAGTTGTGTATTTCAGAAGTTCTGTCACACATGGATAATAACACTGGCTAACAGGGCCAGCTTCTGGTTTATATGGGCCCTTGGGTGATAGTTTCAGCAGGCCCCTCTTTCTATTTCTGCATCACTACTTTTTCTACACTTCTACACAATCTCCCCATCTGCAGTGCCCCAGATAGTAATATTGCCACACAGGATGCCTCACAAAGGAATAATATCCCCTTTTTTGTTCCCCCTGTAGATGCCATTTAGTAAGTGCTACTTATAGTGACTCCCACACAGTAAAAGTGCCCCCACTTAATTATGATGTCTTCTTTATGTCAACACTCAGTAATACTGCCTTTTGCCCCATTCATTATTAATGTCCCCTTTTTGCCCCATTCAGTAATAATCCCCCTTTTGCCTCCAGTCAGTAATAATGCCCCTTTTACTTCATTCAGTAGTAATGCCCCTTTTCTCCCTATTTATTAATAATACTCCCTTCTACTTCCAGTCAGTAATAGTGTCTTCTCTTGTCGCCTTTTAGAAATAATGCCCCTTTTAGATACAATGTCCTCTTTTGTCCCTTTTAGATATAATGCCACTTATATCTAAAAGGGGCAATAGGCGGCATTAGACCAAATGGGGCATAACACTAGCTCTTGACTACTTTTAGATATGCCACCTTTCACCACTTTAGATATGCCACCTTTTCCCCCTTTTACATATAGTTGCCACCTCTTGTCTCCTTTTACATATAGATGCCACCTTTTACATATAGGTGCTACATTTTGCCCCATTTACATGCCACATTTGCCCCTTTATATGCTACCTTTACATGCCACCTTTTGCCCCTTTACATGCCACATTTTGCTCCCTTTTACATGCAGTTTAATAAAATGAAAAAAAAACTACATATTGACCTGATTACAAAACCAAGAAGTCGTCAGGGACAGCTGCGCTGACTGCAGCTGCCGGGGAGTGACAAAGGTGAGTTTGTAGTTTTAATTAATTTTATTAATCAGACTAAATAAAATTAAAATATAGGGGGCCTAACTGCTGTGCTGACACAACAGCCTGGGCACCTTTCCCTCCTGGACCCCTGTGCACGGTTGGGCCCCCAGATGCAGTAGGCCCTGGCACCTGCTTGGTTCTGCCAAGTGCAAGCACTTGCTTTGCTGGCTGGCACAAAAATAATAGCAGAGCCAGGAACAGACATGGCATTTGTGTAACTTTTGAAGCAACACAGATACACAGTAGGTCGTGTGTGTAACTACATGCCTGTTCAGAACTAGTATATGCACTTACTTCATACATGGTGAGCTGTTGTCATATGTTAGCCAGAGTTGATTTTTATTCACATTCTAGCCTGGTTTTATTGACCTCCATCAACTAAATTGTGCATTTGTGGGCTATAATACAAGCTATAACCATCAATCAATGCAAGATGAAGCAGTCAAGATAAATATTGCTATATCTGTACATGGCAAATAACCATCAGTGTGAATAAGAAAGAAAATTACATCTTGTAAAAGACATGTGGAATAAATTAAAGGAGTATGAACTTGGTTTCCAGTTATATTTTCTTCTAAATAATTTTGACATTAATATCAGAACAACCCTAAGGTTACGTCTGACAGTGTTTAGGTTAAAAAACACAACAAAAGATCACTATATGTATATATATATATATATATATATATATATATATATATATATAATGAATTATTATTAATAATAAACTTCATTTGTATATCGCTAACTTATTCCGCAGCACAAAATATCAAAATATGCATATTGTGGTAACCTGAGGGTTACTAGCTCACAGGAACCGCCATCTTCTCCACCCATTAAGATGGTTGGCACCACTCTCAGAAAGGCTGGATTAGTATAAAGTATCTATTGACTAAAATATCATGCTGATATTTCGGTTTATTACATCGGCTCAGTAATTTATTTAAACAATATACAATGCATTAGCCTTTAATTTCATTTCCATAATGCTGGGTAATAGTTTTTATATATTGTACTTATTTTGAGGTTTGTTACTACATTCACTAAAGGGGTTCTTTTAAAGGGGTATTCCAGGACTTGATCCCTTGTACTATTGATAATCTATCAACAGGATAGGTCATCAACAGTTGATCAGCAGGGGTCTGCTACTCAGGACCTCCAGTAACTAGCTGATCTCAGCTCCTACATTCATTGCAGCAAAACCAGATATTGACACCTTCGTCCTCATTGTGATTGAAGCCTGAAGTGTAATAGAAGGCATAGCTCCAATAATTTCAATGGAAACTATGCCTTCTATTACACTTCCAGCTCTGACCACAATGTGGATGGACCTGTCAGTATCCAGCTAGGATGCATTAAATGCGGGAGTTGAGATCGGCTGATTGGTGTGGGTTCCAAGTGGTGGATCCGATAAACCATTGATGACACATCCTGAGGTAAAGCACTTACACCTCTTTGGATTTTCCCCTACACATTGCCACTTCTAACATGGTTGCAATACCAGACACAATAGTATTGATCCCTCACTACCAAACAAAACGTTATGACATATTATAACAATCTTCATGATTGTAACTTAACAAAAATAATATTTCAATAGGGTTGGTAGTTGTTTGGTTGGACGAATAGGACTAAAAATGGCCCATCCTGGAAATTAGCAGCAGCAGAAGTGGTTGTTTACCTTGACCACTATGAACCTATTTTTGGTTCCCTTTCTTCAGTCTAATTCTAACATGAAGGTTAATAAGTCAAACTGAAGGAAAGTAACTATAAAGACTTTATGAAACACGTTGCAATTTTGTACGTTTCCTTATATCCTGGGCAACTGTACGGAAAGAAGTTTTTCAGACCCTGTTAGATAGTAAAAGACTCATCTAATTTTTTCCTTATTCTACTAGTCCTCTAACGTTTCTGAGCAGGACATAAGCTTATCTTCTATATAAGACTATGTAATGCCTGTCTGCAGTTAAAATGTGAATTGCTTCCTTTTCCAGTAATTTATATAGATCTTCTATGGCTCCACAGCATCGTTTCTTGGAATGTTTTGAAAAAAGTGTTTAGCTCCATTTCATTATAAGTAAATAGCCCTCATGTTCTATATAAGTTCACTTGCAAGGAAGCATACTACACAATGGCATGATGAAACATTAAGCTGCATTTAATTCATATTGTCCAAAGTACTTATGTTTCAGATGTACCTTCAGATTCCACTCCTGGACCATTGAGACACTGTAGCATCTGGCTAACATTTTCTCTTTGTCAATTATGATTAGAACTGCTCTCAAATATACTTGAGTAAGCACAGTGTGAACCTGAGATCCTGTAAATCATGCTTTTTTCCAAACAGTTGATGGATGGAAAAGACATTTTGTATTTCTTCTTTATATTGTATAACGTAGTTATTTCTAGAAGTGCATCCTTCAATATGTTGGCTTCTGTAGATCCCCATTTATATAATAGCAGTGAGCTGTACAAAATGTGGTTTTTAACCCTGGAAATTATGTCTAATGACAAACAATTTTCAGCATCTAAAGATAAATAGGTAACTATTAGAGATGAGCGAACGTACTCGTCCGAGCTTGATACTCGTTCGAGTATTAGCGTGTTCAAGATGCTCGTTACTCGTAACGAGTACCACGCGATGTTCGAGTTACTTTCACTTTCATCTCTGAGACGTTAGCACGCTTTTCTGGCCAATAGAAAGACAGGGAAGGCATTACAACTTCCCCCTGCGACGTTCAAGCCCTATACCACCCCCATGCAGTGAGTGGCTGGCGAGATCAGGTGTCACCCGAGTATATAAATCGGCCCCTCCCGCGGCTCGCCACAGATGCATTCTGACAGAGATCAGGGAAAGTGCTGCTGGTGCCGGAGCTGCTATAGGGAGAGCGTTAGGAGTTATTTTAGGCTTCAAGAACCCCAACGGTCCTTCTTAGGGCCACATCTGACCGTGTGCAGTACTGTTGAGGCTGATTTTAGCAGTGTTGCACAATTTTTTTTTTTTTGTATATCGGGCGTGCAGAGCATTGCGTCCGCAGTCTGCAGTCATTGTACAGAGTATAGGGCCAGTACTGGTGAGGCAGGGAAAGAGATATTCAGGCTATATAGGCAGTGGGCTTTTTCCAAAACATTGGGGAAAAATACTATATTTGGGCTGCCTGTGACCGTCTTTAGTTTCCTGCGTGTCTGCTGGGGGTAGTAGTCCTAATTAATACGCAGCTAAGCGTTACAGCAGGCTTGCGCAAAATTGTTTCCTAGATCTGCTGTCTCTGTTACATCAGCGCCGTCATCCCACCAGAGGGAAAGTGTATACATAATATTATACGCTGCCTACAGTATCTATCTGCTGGGGGTAGTAGTCCTAATTAATACGCAGCTAAGCGTTACAGCAGGCTTGCGCAAAATTGTTTCCAGGATCTGCTGTCTCTGTTACATCAGCGTTGTCATCCCGCTAGAGGGAAAGAGTATACATAATATTATACGCTGCCTACAGTATCTATCTGCTGGGGGTAGTAGTCCTAATTAATACGCAGCTAAGCGTTTCAGCAGGCTTGCGCAAAATTGTTTCCTGGATCTGCTGTCTCTGTTACTTCAGCGCTGTCATCCCGCCAGAGGGAAACAGTATACATAATATTATACGCTGCCTACAGTATCTATCTGCTGGGGGTAGTAGTCCTAATTAATACGCAGCTAAGCGTTACAGCAGGCTTGCGCAAAATTGTTTCCTGGATCTGCTGTCTCTGTTACATGATCGCCGTCATCCCGCCAAAGGGAAAGAGTATACATAATATTATACGCTGCCTACAGTATCTGTCTGCTGTATCAGCTCAGCATTTTAAAAAAAATAGAAGCAAAATACTTAAGGCCTACTACTGGCCTTTGGCCACTTGACTGCTTCTGCGCTGTGAATTCCACTAGCTCAGTCATACGCACCTACGTCTCACTACAGGCGTGCGCAAAATTGTTTCCTGGCTCTGCTGTGCGTTCCGTAAGGGAAGTCAGCCTCCAACCACAGGCCAATAAGCGGCACATTTAATTACAGCGTTCTGTTTCTGCACTACTGGTAATACAGCATGCTGAGGGGTAGGGGTAGGCCTAGAGGACGTGGACGCGGGCGAGGATGCGGAGGCCCAAGTCAGGGTGTGGGCACAGGCCGAGCTCCTGATCCAGGTGTATCGCAGCCGACTGCTGCGTGATTAGGAGAGAGCACGTTTCTGGCGTCCCCACATTCATCTCACAATTAATGGGTCCATGCGATAGACCTTTATTAGAAAATGAGCAGTGTGAGCAGGTCCTGTCGTGGATGGCAGAAAGTGCATCCAGCAATCTATCGACGACCCAGAATTCTGCGCCGTCCACTGCTGCAACTCTGAATCCTCTGGCTGCTGCTCCTCTTTCCTCCCAGCCTCCTCACTCCATTACAATGACACATTCTGAGGAGCAGGCAGACTCCCAGGAACTGTTCTCGGGCCCCTGCCCAGAATGGGCAGCAATGGTTCCGAATGCTCTCCCACTGGAGGAGTTTGTCGTGACCGATGCCCAACCTTTGGAAAGTTCCCGGGGGATGAGGCTGGGGACTTCTGGCAACTGTCTCAAGAGCTTTCAGTGGCTGAGGAGGACGATGACGATGAGACACAGTTGTCTATCACTCAGGTAGTAGTAATTGGAGTAAGTCCAAGGGAGGAGCGCACAGGGGATTCAGGGGAAGAGCAGCAGGATGATGAGGTGACTGACCCCACCTGGTTTGCTACGCCTACTGAGGACAGGTCTTCAGAGGGGGAGGCAAGTGCAGCAGCAGGGCAGGTTGGAAGAGGCAGTGCGGTGACCAGGGGTAGAGGCAGGGCCAGACCGAATAATCCACCAACTGTTTCCCAAAGCGCCCCCTCGCGCCATGCCACCCTGCAGAGGCCGAGGTGCTCAAAGGTCTGGCAGTTTTTCACTGAGAGTGCAGACGACCGACGAACAGTGGTGTGCAACCTTTGTCGCGCCAAGATCAGCCGGGGAGCCACCACCATCAGCCCCACCACCACCAGCATGCGCAGACATATGATGGCCAAGCACCCCACAAGGTGGGACGAAGGCCGTTCACCGCCTCCGGTTTGCACCGCTGCCTCTCCCCCTGTGCCCCAACCTGCCACTGAGATCCAACCCCCCTCTCAGGACACAGGCACTACCGTCTCCTGGCCTGCACCCACACCCTCACCTCCGCTGTGCTCGGCCCCATCCACCAATGTCTCTCAGCGCACCGTCCAGCCGTCGCTAGCGCAAGTGTTGGAGCGCAAGCGCAAGTACGCCGCCAAGCACCCGCACGCTCAAGCGTTAAACGTGCACGTAGCCAAATTTATCAGCCTGGAGATGCTGCCGTATAGGGTTGTGGAAACGGAGTCCTTCAAAAGTATGATGGCGGCCCGCGCTACTCAGTTCCCAGTCGCCACTACTTTTCCCGATGTGCCGTCCCAGCCCTGCACGACCACGTCTCCCGCAACATTGTACGCGCCCTCACCAACGCGGTTACTGGCAAGGTCCACTTAACAACGGACACGTGGACAAGCACAGGCGGGCAGGGCCACTATATCTCCCTGACGGCACATTGGGTGAATTTAGTGGAGGCTGGGACAGAGTCAGAGCCTGGGACCGCTCACGTCCTACCCACCCCCAGAATTGCGGGCCCCAGCTCGGTGGTGGTATCTGCGGCGGTGTATGTTTCCTCCACTAAACCACCCTCCTCCTCCTCCTCCTCCTCCTACGCAACCTCTGTCTCGCAATCAAGATGTGTCAGCAGCAGCACGTCGCCAGCAGTCGGTGTCGCGCGTCGTGGCAGCACAGCGGTGGGCAAGCGTCAGCAGGCCGTGCTGAAACTACTCAGCTTAGGAGAGAAGAGGCACATGGCCCACGAACTGCTGCAGGGTCTGACAGAGCAGACCGACCGCTGGCTTGCGCCGCTGAGCCTCCAACCGGGCATGGTCGTGTGTGACAACGGCCGTAACCTGGTGGCGGCTCTGCAGCTCGGCAGCCACACGCACGTGCCATGCCTGGCCCATGTCTTTAATTTGGTGGTTCAGCGCTTTCTGAAAAGCTACCCACGCTTGTCAGACCTGCTCGGAAAGGTGCGCTGGCTCTGCGCACATTTCCGCAAGTCCCACACGGACGCTGCCACCCTGCGCACCCTGCAACATCGGTTTCATCTGCCAGTGCACCGACTGCTGTGCGACTTGCCCACACGGTGGAACTCTACGCTCCACATGTTGGCCAGGCTCTATGAGCAGCATAGAGCTATAGTGGAATACCAACTCCAACATGGGCGCAGTGGGAGTCAGCCTCCTCAATTCTTTACAGAAGAGTGGGCCTGGTTGGCAGACATCTGCCAGGTCCTTGGAAACTTTGAGGAGTCTACCCAGATGGTGAGCGGCGATGCTGCAATCATTAGCGTCACCATTCCTCTGCTATGCCTCTTGAGAAGTTCCCTGCAAAGCATAAAGGCAGACGCTTTGCGCTCGGAAACAGAGGCGGGGGAAGACAGTATGTCGCTGGATAGTCAGAGCACCCTCCTGTCTGTATCTCAGCGCGTTGAGGAGGAGGAGGAGGAGCATGAGGAGGATGAGGAGGAGGGGGAAGAGACAGCTTGTCCTACTGCTGAGGGTACCCATGCTGCTTGCCTTTCATCCTTTCAGCGTGTATGGCCTGAGGAGGAGGAGGATCCTGAAAGTGATCTTTCTAGTGAGGACAGCCATGTGTTGCGTACAGGTACCCTGGCACACATGGCTGACTTCATGTTAGGATGCCTTTCTCGTGACCCTCGCGTTACACGCATTCTGGCCACTAAGGATTACTGGGTGTACACACTGCTCGACCCACGGTATAAGGAGAACCTTTCCACTCTCATACCCGAAGAGGAAAGGGGTTCGAGAGTGATGCTATACCACAGGACCCTGGCGGACAAACTGATGGTAAAATTCCCATCCAACAGCGCTAGTGGCCGAAGGCGCAGTTCCGAGGGCCAGGTAGCAGGGGAGGCGCAGAGATCAGGCAGCATGTACAGCACAGGCAGGGGAACACTCTCTAAGGCCTTTGACAGCTTTCTGGCTCCCCAGCAAGACTGTGTCACTGCTCCCCAGTCAAGGCTGAGTCGGCGGGAGCACTGTAAAAGGATGGTGAGGGAGTACGTAGCCGATCGCACGACCGTCTTCCGTGACGCCTCTGCCCCCTACAACTACTGGGTGTTGAAGCTGGACACGTGGCCTGAACTCGCGCTGTATGCCCTGGAGGTGATTGCTTGTCCTGCGGCTAGCGTCTTGCCAGAGAGGGTGTTTAGTGCGGCTGGGGGAATCATCACAGATAAGCGTACCCGCCTGTCAACGGACAGTGCCGACAGGCTTACACTCATCAAGATGAACAAAACCTGGATTTCCCCAGACTTCTCTTCTCCACCAGCGGACAGCAGCGATACCTAAACAATACGTAGGCGGCACCCGCGGATGGAAGCATTGTTCTCTATCACCATCAAAAACGTGGACCTTTTAGCTTCATCAATCTGTGTATAATATTCATCCTCCTACTCCTGCTCCTCCTCCTGAAATCTGACGTAATCACGCCGAATGGGCAATTTTTCTTAGGCCCACAAGGCTCAGTCATATAATTTTTGTAAACAATTTTTATACGTTTCAATGCTCATTAAAGCGTTGAAACTTGCACCTGAACCAATTTTTATTTTAACTGGGCTGCCTCCTGGCCTAGTTACAAATTAAGCCACATTAACCAAAGCTATAAATGGGTTTCACCTGCCCTCTTGGTTGGGCATGGGCAATTTTTCTGATGTACATTAGTACTGTTGGTACACCAATTTTTTGGGGCCCTCACCTACAGTGTAATCCAATTAATTTTTTGCCCACCTGCATTAAAGCTGACGTTACATCAGCTGTGCTGGGCACTGCAATGGGATATATTTATGTACCGCCGGTGGGTTCCAGGGAGCCACCCATGCTGTGGGTCCACAGGGAGTTGTAACTGCATGTGTCCATTTCTAAAGAACCCCAGTCTGACTGGGGCATGCAGTGTGGGCCGAAGCCCACCTGCATTTAATCGGACGTTACCTCAGCTGTGATAGGCACTGCAATGGGATACATTTATGTACAGCTGGTGGGTTCCAGAGAGCCACCCATGCTGTGGGTGCACACGGAATTCCCATTGCGGAGTTGTACCTGCCTGTGACTATTTATAAAAAAACGCGGTCTGACTGGGGCATGCAGACACCTTGACAGAATGAATAGTGTGTGGCACATAGGTTCCCCATTGCTATGCCCACGTGTGCAGCTCCTGATGGCGGTGGCACAGGATTATATTTCTCATTGCTTCTGTACAGCATTGTGGGCTATCGCCCCGCCCCTTTTAAAGAGGGTCGCTGCCTAGCCGTGCCAACCCTCTGCAGTGTGTGCCTGCGGTTCCTCCTCATGGCAGACACACTTATAAATAGACATGAGGGTGGTGTGGCATGAGTGCAGCTGAAGGCTGCGCAGGGACACTTTGGTGTGCACTGTGGACACTGCGTCGTGCGGGGGGGGGGGGGGTTGGGCAGCACGTAACCCAGGAGAAGTGGCAGCGGAGTGTCATGCAGGCAATGATTGTGCTTTGTTGGAGGTAGTGTGGTGCTTAGCTAAGGTATGCATTGCTAATGAGGGCTTTTCAGAAGTCAAAGTTGTTGGGAGGGGGGGGTCCCACTCTTGCCGCTATTGTGGCTTAATAGTGGGACCTGGGAACTTGAGATGCAGCCCAACATGTAGCCCCTCGCCTGCCCTATCCGTTGCTGTGTCGTTCCAATCACTTTCTTGAATTGCCCAGATTTTCACAAATGGAAACCTAAGCGAGCATCGGCGATATACAAAAATGCTCGAGTCGCCCATTGACTTCAATGGGGTTCGTTACTCGAAACGAACCCTCGAGCATCGCGAAAATTTCGTCCCGAGTAACGAGCACCCGAGCATTTTGGTGCTCGCTCATCTCTAGTAACTATATACTGCATAGATAAAGCAAACTTTACATTTAACTTCTTAAGGACTTGGCCTATGACCCACAGGATCCAGAGATTTTTGGGGGATTTTCAAATCCACTTTTCAAAAGCCATAACTTTTAGAATTTTCTGTTCATATGGCCATGTTATGGCTTATTTTTGCGTGGTGAGCCTTAATTTCACAGATCTGCATAAAAAATGTTTTGGTTCAGCTGCATGGGATATTTTAGGTAAATTATATGTTTTCTAGGGTGCTGAATCCAAAAATGACCTCCAATATATGAGGGGTTTACATATAAATGCATATGAGCGATGAAAAAAAAATCACAATTTTATTACAATGAACCAATCATATTATTTATTAAAAAATACATTCATGATACATTTATTATTCCACGTTTACTCTTTTTATGCCTGTGGAAGCTTTTCTTCTTCTCTTTGATGCTTCTTCGATCACGCTTTCACTTTCCATTTTTCGGTTCCCGCTCGAGCATCCAACAGTAGTCAGCTAGCATGGAGACGTCCCAACTTTCTTGGTAGCGTCTCTCAATATCATAGACATCCTTTTTCTTTTACAGTTTTTGCCATGCAGAATAAATAGTGTGTTCAATTTATTGTACAGGTCATTATGTATGTGATGATACAAAATATGTGGTATTTTTAAAAAGTTTAGTTTTTTTGTACTTTTTGTGCTTTTAATGTCCCTGTACGGGAGTTGAACCATAACAGCTATGATCACTATGATAATGCATTGCAGGACTTCTGTATTGCAATGCCTTATCACTTACAATAGCAATCATTGACAACGGCAAGCCGGGACACCAGTATTTGGCATCCTGTGCCAGGGGTTAACAACAGGGATTGCTGTTTTTACCTATCCCCACTGTTGCAGCAAAAGGCAGGTTATCCATAACACCTGGCTCCCGCTGCAGGATAGAGCGGGCTTAGCTTCTGATCCCATGTCATCCACAGGATGTAAGTGTACATCCTGATGCATTAAGTATCCCGTAGCCGGGCCGGAAACTTAAGTCTTATAGCGTTAAGGGGTTAAAGGACAAGTTGGCTCTTTAGATGTGTTTGCTTTAAATACTTGTGTTTGCCCTTAAAATAATTCTGATGCATATCTTCTTGGAACTCTTTGGTGTGTCATTCATCTGTTATTCCTCTTGCAAATTTATAAATAAATTGACAAAAATGATGCTCATCTTGATTGGCTGGGATAATAAATTCATCCTGATTTTCATATCACATGACCTAGCCATATATACATAAACACGGTGTAACCAGTGGCCATTTTACAGTTGAACACAGAATAGAGAAACTGCATCATGTTTGTATGCATATATAATATGTGGTCAGTTGTTAATAATAACAGATATTCTACAGAGGATATATTGCTGCTGGGTGTGAAAGCTTGTATACCAGCAGATAATTTAAATGGTGTTCCATTGGATGGAGCAAAGAAAGTTGCTGCATCACGTATAGATTTCTGCTGCTGTCAACGTATATAACAGCAAAGCATACAGGCAAAATATGCCTTGGTCTGGAATATGGTAGTTCTCTGTTTGTGGCCTAATTTAGTTGTTGGTGCCTTTTTTGTTATTATAAAGCAAAAAAGAAAACCAAGCAGAGAAACAAGAATACACACACTATGTGGCAGCGGCTTTAGATGTCCTTCAAAGTCAGCAGTCTGACCATTTTTAATTATTTGCAGACCTTACTCAGCTAGCAGTAATTTTTTGTAAACTACAAAGTGAGCTGACAAGTTACATAAAACTACACTAAAAAGTGAACCCCAAAAAACGAAATAAAAAAATTCTAAAAAAAGAAACCTGAAGAAAGGTATGGAACGTGGGGGTGGTGATGGTGAAGGTGGTAGAGGACGGGCTAAGTTGGTACTACAAATGGCAGTCCCCCCTCGGCAGTCTTATGTATGTATCTTGTCTGGCTCATGGGGTGAACCTAGAAGTGTAGCACTTCCTAAACAATTGCCCAGGTTTACATCCAGTGTTGGAAAAAGCCAGGAAACAGTGCTCACAATTTTGGCATTAAGATTGAGTCACCTTTCGTCTGGCTGCAGTGATGTGACAGTTCGAGCTACTACCCAATGTCTCATCTGTGACATGCCTAAACAGTGGGATTAAACATTGTAGATGTTTCAGAGGTTAAGCCAACGTGAGAGGGTGATCCCAGAGTTGCAGATGGTGTATGAAGTTTGGTGACTTGATGTCTGTGGAATGGCTACAGATCAAGAGGAAGAGAACAAATTGGCCAGTTATAATGACACATTGATCAGTATGACCATCCCTGTTGTCTGCCTGTGGGACCAGACACTACAGGGCCTCAGGGACAATGATATGTTGTCAGAGGACAATGTAGAAAGGATACCAATCTCCCAACTGTCAGTACATGGAGAGCGGCTTTGCAAAACACATTTCTGCACCCATGGGAAGAAGAAGAGGAGGGGATAATATAGGTTCAGAGGCAGGGGAGGGTCTATGCAACATTTTGTCTATCCATTACTAACCCCAGCTATTCTACAAGGATGGTGGAACCAGCTGGATGATACTCTTAGGCCTGACCCAAAGGAATTTGGCCTATCACCCTTAGGCACTTTCAGGCATATGAGTACTTTATACTGCAGTGTTTGCAGAAGGACCTTCGCATAGTCCACATCAAACATCAGATCATTACAGGGTGGCTACCCTCCTTGATCCTTGCTTCAAGACCAAAATGACAAATCTCATTCTGGCAGTGGAGAGGGAAATGCAGTACTATCATGGCAGACTGTTATGCATCTTGAGCACAGCATTTCCCCATGACCGTGGGGATACATCTGCAATGACTCGTAGCTCTGCAGCTCATGGTGGATGAGCAGGAAGCTGATGCAGCAACACCACCATCGATGGCAGGGGACGTCTAACAGAGGTGTGGCATCGTTTTTTCAACCCCTTGCAGCCTGCCGCAAAAGCACAGGGTAGGATGGGCAGGCACAGTCAGCACATAACCATGCTGGTGCAAGAGTATGTCAGCTACCACATGGATGTACCCAGACATAGTGTTGGCACCTTTGACTTCTGTGTGTCTAAGCTGGAGGAGTGGCCCCAGCTTGCACAATATGCTTTAAAGATGCTTGCCTGCCCCGCTGCCAGTGTGGTATCAGAAAGGGTGTTCAGCACAGCTGGGTCGGATAACTGACAGATGCATCCACCTCTCCTCAGACAATATAAGTTGCCTGCCGTTTATAAAAATGAACCAGACATGGATTCCACCTGACTTCTGCACCCCCGTGGCAGATTCCACTGATTAGTTAGCACACTGGCAATTTTTGATTACATATGACTAATCATAGATTTATATCAAATAACACACTGTGCCCCCAGCGTGCTGTTGTTGCTGCTGGTGGTGGTGTACTGCTCTCCTTCTCCTGCTTTCGCCATGTTTTGTTCTGCTTCTCCCAAAACGAAATTTTTCCAAAGTACAAAAAACAGCTGCAGCTCTACAGCTGTTATTTGGAGTTGACCTGTACTAAATGTTGTCTTCACCTGGCAGAATTTCTCCTTATAAAATTATGACAATGTTTGGAAAACAAGCAGCACACCTACTGTCTTCCTTGGCACAATTTTTGTTGTAGGAGACCCTTTGTTAACCTTCTTTTGTTTTCAGTGACACCCCTGTACTCCTACACCACTGTACACTATTTTGACCACTTTTTGGGAGAAGAAAGTGTTTTCAAAATGTGTGGCTGTATTCCCTTGGAATGTGGAGGGCTTTGGCCGCATTGGAGACCTACTGGAGGACAAATTAGTGAACCCGATTTTTACTCCCATTGACTTTAAAGGGAGTCGGAATGCTGATGATTTTCATGAAATCAGTCCAATATCAACACAAACCAAACATTCCATTATTAACTCATCACAACTGTTTTTACCGTTCAACTTCTAATGTAATGTAAGCACAGTTTCTAAATTTAAAAAAAGACATAAGCTCATCTAGTTCAATCTACTGTCCTGTAATATTGTTAATTGGGCATATTTCTATACACAATGGCCCTGTGCAGGCAGGACTGAATGTGTCAGGTCAGGCAGCTTGTGTACACACAATAGAAAGATATAGTTGACAATTTATTCAAATGTTTCTAGCAAGAATAACAGAGAAACAAACATATCTGGGGAGCTTACATGTCCTCTTTAATTATGTGTTTTTTACCCTGCTTATTTAATTACTTATTCTTGCTAAATAAGATGTATTTGCAAGATTCTAGTGATATCCAAAATACAAACTCTAGCAATATAATAAGTAACCCATCAACAAAAAGGAAGAAAAGAAAGAAAAATGTCTTTATTAACCCCTTAGTGATGGAGCTATTTTGCTTTTTTCCATTTTCGTTTTTTCCTCCTCCCTTTTAAAAAATCGTAGCTCCTTTATTTATCCATTGACGTTGCCGTATGAGGGCTTGTTTTTAGCGTGATGAGTTGTATTTTTCAATGGTACTATTTATTGTACCATATAATGTACTGAAGAACTTTTAAAAAAATTCTAAGCAGAGAGAAATGGGAAAAAAACGAAATTCCACCATCTTTCGGTGCATCCTGTTTCTACGACGCACAAACTGTAACAAAAATGACCCAATAACTTTATTCTATGGGTCAGTACGATTACTACGATACCAAACTTATATAGTTTTTTTTTTTGCTGTAATACTTGTATTTTTTTAAAGATATTTAATTTTTAAAAATTATTTTCTGTGTCCATTTTCTGCGCACAATAACTTTTTTATTTTTCTGTTGACATAGTTGAGTGAGGGCTCATTTTGTGCGGTACGTCCTGTCGTTTCCGTTGATACAATATTTGCATACAATTGACTTTTTGATCGCTTTTTATTACATTTTTTCTCTGAGATAGGGTGACCAAAAAAGTGCATTTCGGGCGTTCTTTCTTTTTTTTTCATACCATGTTAACCGTGTGGGGTAAATAACACATTACTTTAATAGATCGGACTTTACGTCATAATGCTATAGCATTACGTCATACTGTTTTTTGACAGGCAGTCTATCAAGCCACTCCATGGGGATGGCTTGATAGGCAGTCTGCTAAGGCAGCCCTGGGGCCTTTCAAAAGGCCCCTGGCTGCCATGACACCTGCACGGCTCCCCGATCTCACTGCGAAGGGGCCGTACGGGACCCCCAAACATCGTTGGGGGATTTAAATGCCGCTGTCAGAATTGCCCGTGGGTGTCAGCTGTAATAAACAGCTGACGCCCGCGCTGTATGGAGGGAGATAGCGGCGCTATCTCCCTCCATACACGTCCTGCAACAGCAGGACGTAAAAACCCTATAGGGCCGTCACTAAGGGTTTAAAGACTTACCTAAAACTGTTCCAAACATGGCAAAATATCATCCCAGTATCTCATGAGTTTTGCATAGCACCAGAAAAGATAAATCAGGTCCCTTTCCCATTTACATTTAGGACATAAATCTGAGATTCTGTAACCCATGTTGTATAATCTTGAGGAACCTTCCACAAATATTCTGCCCATGTTAAAAGTCCCTGAGGGGGTATAACACAATCTGTACAACATGTGAAGATCTCAGGCCTGAATATGATTTTGTCTTGTCTATGTGAAAGTCTCAGGCCTGAATATGATTTTGTCTTGTCTACCACTTCTTGACACAGCTAAACAGGATTTTTCTGGGCATACTGCTAGCAGTACAACTCAGCAAAATTTACTAATCGCATATCCTGTTTAACTGGAACCAACAGCGTAATGGAACATTGGAATGTGAAAACACAAATTACTGTTCAATCTAAGATAACATCGCTAAGCAACAATGTATGTTTATGTGAAAACAAGTTTATCAGGAATAAAGCCCGCCCTGCACCATATTACTATATAAGTTGTGACATATGTAATAAAGGTAGATTGCTTTGCACATAGACCTGTCTGTGTCACTGCTTTCTCACGGCGGCCGCCATAACCACCCCTGATTTAGAGCCTCACAGCATATTGACGGAACAATTTATTTTCCCTAACACAACATTAGAAGAAAAAAAGCAGAATTGTATTGCTTAATTTCCACAGTTCCTGATGGAGTTGGATTTGGCTATTAACATCCACCCTGTTTTGAATGTTTTACTAATGCTGGACTAGTTGTGATATCAAAACTCAACAGGGGACAATTCTCCCTTTAGAGTGAACCAACCTCATCTACAATTTAGTTTTTTATGTTAAATGAAGTTTTACACAACCTATTCTTGCTTTGTGTAAGGGCCCACATACACAGCAACACTGCCTGCATTGACCCTGCCCTGCTGGACAAGGATCCCTTATGGTTCTACCTTATGGAGGTGTTGGTGCGGTATTCCCAATGGCACCATACAGTGTCTTGTACAGCAATATACTCGCTCCTACAAGCAATGCTTGCTGTAAAGAATTCATGCGTGTGATAGGGCAATTTGTTTTTAATTGGAAATGCCTGGAGATACAGTATTGGCCGTTAGCATTCTGTGCTGCTGTATTACAGGTCCATACAACATAAATCTGTGGTAGTCACCTGCATTTCACAAAGGGTTCTGATGTTTTATATGTTTATTAGAATGGAAGGAATAAACTAAGAACTGCTGTTGACAGTATTATGTACATTAAAAAAGTTCTGCTTTCCTGAACTTCGGAAGTAATTTCTCTAGATTACAGGGAGGAAAATGGCCATATTATCTCACAAAGCTAAATCATTTCATGAACTGCAAATGCTTTTTTAATATAGAGTTTTGCACTTCCATAATTGCCTTTATTATTTCTGTGCATTGGTCACTCTGTGTATACATTAGAGCTAGTTAATGTCTCCAGATATGGGTTTATTATAGACTTTTATAGTAGTTAGATCATTTTGCGTGGTTATTGTATGTCATGCGTAATCCTGAAGTGATTTTAATTTGGGCGATAATACTTTCACAATTGCTAGCATGCAGGCATATGCTTGGCAATAAACAGTGAGTGTAATTTGGAGTAAAGATTAGACAATTGTGGAAGAATTTTTTTTTCTTTTTTATTGTTGTGACTCTATATAATTCTATGTATTTTTACAATGCCAGTTTCAGAGACCTCATGAACAGTACCCACCTCTGAAGTTTGGTACGGTTCCCAATGGGAGCACTGAGAAGAACATTAGAAGTAATTACCCAGACATGCATGCTTACATGATCAAATATAACCAAAGGCATGTTGAAGATGCCCTGCAAAATCTTAAGACTGGGTAAGTATTATAAAGGCTTGAATTGGTTAATTTTCATTTATTGGAGTAGGAATTATAACTTAAATGCAACTTTAGAAAGTAAGATTCTCTAAACTACAGATTCTCAATCATTTTCTACTGAGGCTTTACCAGCTAAAACATGATGTTTGAGCCTCACCAGCAGGGGCTGGCTGGCAGATTTTAGCCTTGGGGGTTAACACATAGCCTTGGCTCATGAGTAGAGGCCCATTCTAAAGGTGGATACATGTGGTGCATGTGGACGCCCTAATGCAAAAAAAATGTATACTTTCCTAAACATGACGGGAGCACAGTCCTCTTCTGACGTAGAACGGGCAGCACGATGGAATGATGTCATCGTGCCACCTGCATTGGGATGCTGAAAATCCTGGTCTTGCTCTCTGTCTTCTTATATGCTGCAGAGCCACCTGAAGAACTGATTTAAGGAAAGCAGTTGCAGCACAAGTCAAGCAGGACAGTAGAGGAAGAGGCTTGCAGTAACAATATGCTGGCTCTTGGCAAAGAAAAGCTGGCTGGCCCCAGGCATCTGCTGGGAGACCAGCGCAGCCTGGCCCTGCTCACCAGTAACGATAGAGCATGCCAAATGACATATCAAGGCACACAGAAAGGTGACTAGTACAACAAGGTCCATACAAATGTGCCATCTACAGCAGTGCACATACATACATGGACTTTATATTACCACATTTATTTAATCCACAATTCTGCATTGCTCCATATTAAACAGTAAAAATGTGCCTACGAATGGTCACTTGACAGTAGCTATCTATTCCTGTGCCAATTTCTGCAGTTATTTTTTGAAGGTGATCATGGATGTGTTGCATTCTAGGATGATGCCAGGAATCTGAGACTGTCTGCCTTACTGAATCCTGGACAATTATATGCGAGGAGTTGAGTTGTCAGGACCACAGTCTATAAGCTACTGAGCTACGTTATGGCCACCCTGCAGCTATATTCTACATTCTGAATGAATGAAGTAGCAGTAGACAAAACTGTAAAATATTCTGTAGGATGATGTTCACTGGCACCAAGTGTATGATGAAACTAGAAGCCATGTTCTTAAATGTTGTAAAAAAATATACAGAAGTTGAGTGTACTGAATTACTGTTATCTTCTTGCAAAATCTGATGAGCACAATCATAGAAAGTAATGCCATCCTAAAAATGATACTTTTTGATTGCTGATTGGTTTTCATGTCCCCTGACTTGCTCATTTTGTATTAAAGGAAACTGGATGCTTTTATTTATGATGCAGCTGTACTGAACTACATGGCACGGAAAGATGAAGGTTGTAAGCTCGTGACTATTGGTAGTGGAAAAGTTTTTGCTACCACAGGTTATGGCATTGCTCTCCAAAAAGGTTCCAAATGGAAACGGCCCATTGATTTAGCATTACTTCAATTTTTAGGAGATGGTATGTACCTTTTCACCCTTGGCACTGTTTGGGGATTGGGGCATGTCTAATATTGTTAATCTGGATGCCATATTACTAAAAAGTACATGTAGGGAGCAACACAACAAGAACTCTTGAACTAAATGTGGCTCCACTGGACAGGGATCACTACTGCACAGTATGTGATGCTGTACCTACATTTACAGAATAAGGGGATATGTGTGCATTAAAATAAGCCTATAACCTTGACCCATTAGAACTGTTGCAATAACCCAATTACACATTTTGTACAACATTTTTTTTACTGCCCTCGGTAATTGTTGAATTAGGTTTTTATAAACTTTTGTTGTGTTAAACCATATAATTTTACCATATTGTAGATGTATTGCTTCAAATGTGTAATGATACACTACCGAACAACTGCATGTATTTTACTATTTTACGGTATGACCAAAATAACTAAAATCCTATATTTAGTCATAAAGTACTGTACTTAAATCTGGTAATCATAATGGATAAAATAAATGAGTGATCCTAGTGGGATAATGGACATGGAAATAGAATTTTAAAGTGAATCGCCCCCTTCAGAGCCACATTTAGCACAATATGAGATAGCTTTATTAATTCCTAGCATTGAATTGCTGGATCCTAAAATGAAAGTTTTATTTTAATAAAAAACAATTAGTTATGGTATGCACTAGTAAAACTAATATCATGGGGTGCTGATAAGTCCTTGACTTTGACCACAAAAATTGACATAGAACAAGGACATTTCACAGATATTCTACAAAGTCCCTTCTGATATCAATGCACTTCTGACTTACGTGTTGTAATTTCTTCAACCCATCCAGAAATAATAGCTGTGCTTTGAGAAAGGCTTTAAAAGACTCATTGTGTGGTGAAGAGAAATAACCCTCTGTACCTCACCTTTAGGCCTAAGGGCCTAAAGCCAAGCTCCAATTGTGATGACAATTACAGAACTCTCTAAACAATTTAAAGCTTGTCTAGCCAATCAGATGTGACTGGAAGCCTCTTCTGCAAAGGAACCTACAACATTAAAGGCAGCCTTCTTTTACAAAAAGCCGCTCTTTCTGATCTCTGCATGGCTAGTGTAAAAATGTGTAATATTAATAACCATGATGCACATAGTATTCAGGGATCTATGTTGGTCAAGAGCAAAGTGTTTGGCATAACATCTGTAGTGAGCTTTAGTAATATAGTGTTGCCATGATGAGCAAGGCAACTTTATAAAAAATTTTGTAAAATGGCTATTGGTTGCCACATATCATGTACATGCTTTTGCTAGTTGCATAAAAAGGAGTCTAATAGAACAGATCGAAATGGACAAACATTACGGTTCCAGATTTTATCATACAAGACGTAGGGAATTGTTGATGGTTTCTTCCTTATCACCCTTTCCATGAGAGAGAAAAGTAATGTACAGATTCTTGCCACCCAGTAGCAAAGGGAATTTGACTAAGTAGGGATGGGTCCCATTTCTACAAAAGCTCCATAATCTCTTGTTGGAAATGCTTGGCTGCATAAATAGTTAAAACTCCTAGTTAGATACATTTTATCTGCAATCTGCATGAAGAAAAGAGATGTTATTTTTGACTGTACCCAATACTCAAAGAAAGAATATTGACAATTTGCAACAGCTGTTCTAATAGTGTTTATTTCCTCCCAGCTGTTGCTGTTGCTTTAAGTTTGTCTTTGCTGTGTTTTCAGTTTGCCCTATACATTCTCCATGAATACATTTGCTTTCCCCCATATACACTGAAAAATAGAAAAGTAGAAAAGAATTTGTGATTTGTACTTCTGTCGTGTTTGCAGCCTGTGGCCTAATACCGGTAGCTATAAGAGCAGTTAGCCAATAATCTATGAGTATCTGACTGCGATGTTCACCAGTTGGTTATTTTCAGCAGCAGTGGAAAAAATAGCAAAATGAAGCTTTTTTTTCCAGGAGATGAGGTTATTGATTTTCCTAAGTATGTGAGAAATAAAGAACGTGGTGTTACTTTGAACAACTTCGCATGGCCATAAGCATATGTTACACTACTTGATCAAACCTTTATTTAGCAGGGATTGACACTTAAAAGCCAGTTTGCAATATAATTGTTTTTCGCCTTGTTTTGACAATTCTCGGTGATTACGCTGTTTAAGTCGACTGACAATGGAACGAATAGCAGTTGTGGAATATTTTAGAGAAATCACTTTCATTGGAGTATATGGTTAGCCAAAACAAAAGACTGATGACCATTTAATGGGTTTTTCATCCAAGTAACCAAATGGTAATAGATAATTTAACATATGCCATGCTGGATTTAGTTGTTAAATCAATGTAATATATGATTGTTTTGCAAGCAAACCCTATAAGAAATCATCCACAGTGGGTTTGTTTCAACTGGACCTGACACATTCTGCAAGTCTAATCAGAAAAAAGTGGAAGAATCCTTCATGATGCTACCAGGGCAATTGGTTAAACTCTTAGAAATTAGAACTGTTCAATTAAGTATAAGAAAGGTTTTATACATATCAGTTGTGTCCAGTTGATTGTTTTATGCTGGACAGAAAAAAAGGCTGTATGTGTCTGGTGTAACAACTAATGCAACAGATACTAAAACTGCTCCTGTAGGAAATCATGAATTCAATTTGGGCATCAAATTTTCCTCAGCCACTTCTGGGCTATGTCATAGGGAAACAAAACCAGTATGCCAGAAATATATGAAGGGAGCTTAAGAAACTTATGCATTTCTTTATTAACTTTTGAAATAAACTAGAATATTCCCCAATTTCCCCAAAGGTTGCACATTCTATAACTTTACCACTTTCCTATATAGTTGACATCCCCTTTTGTTTTAAATCTTGCTGCCAGTGTTCTTTGTCCTAGGCTGCCATGATAAACTAGATCTCAGATCCTGCCTGTTAGTGCAGCCACACACTAACAAAGTCTTTTATGTGGCCTTCAGGACCATAATTCTTATTTCACTTGTTTATTTATATTTAATACATACAGTAAAAAAATGTATATATTTATCACATACTTGGATCTTGTATTCTGATTGAACTGGCAAATGATTGGCATTTTTGCTGAAGTCAGATACTCTACATATATGCAAGGATTGGCTTAATTTTCCTATATGTGCAGGAATTGGTGGCCTTTTTTTACATCTTTTTCTTATTGGGATAGTATGAACAGCATATATTCAGATATGGGTTTGTTTATGTAACTGAATATGCTGCATATATTGAACTGACATTTGATTGACACTGTTGCTCAATATCTCACTGATTAATTTTGATATTATTTGTATGAAGCAGTATTGATCAGTATCTAGAGGAATCAATCAATATTAATTTCTTTTTGATATTTTTCTCCGCTTGTTGATTTATACTAACACAAAGGATACATATATTGGTTGTTTTAGTATGTGGGAGTGATCTTTATAAAATATTCAATCACTTATGGTTAACATGTACCTGCAAATCAAATTGATTTCCTGTAGAACTGCAGCATATTTGCTATTAAATTTTTCATAGTAGTTTCAGGGAGTTTGTCCTAAACTTTTAACTAGGGCTAGCCAGGACTCTGACAGTCAGGTTCCTGCATGGGGCCACCATTGTCAAAGCAATTGCCCTATCTAGGACAAGGTCTGAGTGATAGGGTTCAATAGGGTCAAGGTACTGGAGGCCCTTCTATTATATCATCTGTATTGAACCCTATTCCTTACTCCATTTGAAATCCATGTGCAACCACAGGGTGATTACTTTTTGAATTTTGCGACTTTTTTATAAATTGAAGTAATTGAAGGCTTTAATAATATCGATAAAAGGTATATTTTAATTCCTCTTGTAGCCAGTGATGTTAAACAATAAAGGATAGTAAAAGTAAAAATAATGTTTTTCTATGTTTATAATCAAAACATCAATACGAAAAAAAAACATATTTCATATTGTTATGTTCATTGAAGTCCAATCTATCAAACTAATGTATTATTTATCTCACACAAGATACATCAGCAGAAAAAAATAAAAATAAATGCACAATGCCGGAAATGCACTTTTGTTGTCACCCCATCTCCAAGAAAAATGTAATAAAAAGCAAGCAAAAAGTTGTATGCAGTCTGAAATGGTACCAATAGAGACTACAGTATATCCTGCAAAAAACAGCCTGATTTGTTATTTTCCAGCATGGGGGACCTGGTGAGAGGCCTTTACATAACTTGGAAAACACCTTTAACTTTCTGCAAATTTCATGGGAAACTCAAATTTCTCATGATACAAGTGCAATACATTGTCACACAGAAACATGTAGCCTAAACAATGCCCAACAGATTTTTTTTTAAAGCTGGTTATCTTAAACCACTCATCTTGAATTAGTATGACCCAAGAGGAAAGTTAAACTTTAACATTTACGTCATTGTGGCACAGGATTGGTGCACACACAGGAAATGTACCCGTGCCAACAACAGCAGGTTTCAGCCGTAAATTACAGCTGACACTCTGCTACAATGGCCAGGATCTGAGAAGATAGATAGGTAGATAGATAGGTAGGTAGATATATAGGTAGAAAGGTAAATAGGTAGGTATGTAGATAGGATTTGACTATTCACAGTATAAAAATTTAAATAATAAGTTCTGAGTCATCGACTGAAAAAAAAACTTGTAACCACACTACATAGTACAGTATTTCTCTACAGCTTTAATTTACTTATAATGGGATCTTGGATGTACTACACAGAAATTTGTGAATGTCAAAATCATTTTCATAGAATCTAACATATATTTCAACTATTATTTTAATATCACAAACACTGAATCTCATAGGATCACTCGTTCGCCACTGCGAGACTAATTTGCCCTCTACATGATTTTATTTTACCTGAATACAAGAAACTGAAAATTTCAATAATTGATTTAAAAAGATGTTTGCTTTTTTCTTGCTTTGTAATAGAATTTTCTACAGTATATACACTTTTTGTTAAAAAAAAATCAAACACCTAGAAGATGTTGTCGTTTTGCTACAGAACTCGGCATGCAATTTCATCTCAGCAGATATGCAAATGATTAGATTTGTAGTGTGATTAGATGAATGGTCTTGCCACCTGAGGCACTAAAAGTGTTTAGACTCTTGGCCTATTAAAAGGCTCTCAGAGCATATTTGTGTGTAGTGGACCTCTTTTTCCACTTGCGTAGAGCATTTTGCCCACTAGACGCCTCTACAACACAATCAAAAAGATTTTGCCCAGTTAACAGAGTGTGAGAGGGGGGCATTATTGGAATGCAAGAAGCTGAATGGCCATATCAATGAATTGCCCGTCACCTGGGCTGTTCTAACCAGACTGTTAGGAGATGTTGGGACCAGTGGATGCATGAAGACATGCAGACAAGGAGACGTGGCTCAGGATGCCCTTGATAGTCCACCAGTAGAGAGGATCATCTGACAAAAATGAGCAGCTCCAATTGTTTTGTTTTCACCATCCAGAGACAGGTGGCACCATCATTACAGGCCCCTGTGTTTGTTGGAACCATTTCCAGGCACATGGCTGAAAGACATTTAGTCACACAGCACCCATTACATGTACTATCTTTGACATCTAGTGTCGCCTCCATTTGCACGGATGTTATGAACGATAAGACTAAACTTCTACAGAGTGGAACCACGTTGTCTTTAGCTATGAATCCGGTTTAGTTCGGGCACTAACAATGGCCGCGTTTGTGTCAGGAGACCTCGGGGTGAGCGCCTTACTACTGCCTTTGCTGTGAAGCGGCACTCTGCCTCACTGCTGGTGTGATAGTTTTAGGGGGGCATAGCATAAAACAGTTGAACACCCCTAGTAGTGGTACGTGGGACATGACAGTTGAGCGATATGTTCAGGACATCCTGCAGGATAATTTTTGGCTGCATACAGCCAGTTTGTCACAGGAATGTCTCCGCAACATTGCTACACTTACGTGGGTGGCTCGGTCGCCAAATTTATTGCCAATATAACAAGAATGAGACCATCTTGGGTGCCAACTTTGATAGCCTACAAGTTTGCATGATCTAGAGGCTCAATTACAGAAAATGTAGACCAATATGCTGCAAGATGCCATATAGAACCTATATGACTCTATGCCTGTATCACATCTTGTATCCAAGCTTCAGATTGCCCATCAGGATTCTGGAACCTCGCTTTAAGGGGTCAGTTTTCCACAATAAATTATCCTTTTGCTCTGATATTGTAATCGCTTACTTATATCATCATTTCAATCACACATAGAAAGTTTCATTTGATTCCAATAACTTCTTCTAGCTGCTTGATTTTTTTCTAACAATCAGTTTATACATAGAGATGAGCGAGCATACTCGTCCGAGCTTGATGCTCGTTCGAGTATTAGGGTGCTCGAGATGCTCGTTACTCGAGACGAGCACCACGCGGTACTCGTCTCGATTAAACGAGCACTGACCATTGAATTCAATGGAGCCGGCAATACAGCCGGCTCCATTGAAAGCAATGGCCTGCCGGCGAGCACGGGATGAATTGTCGGGAAGGGGTTAAATATATAAGCCCTTCCCTGCAATTCATCCAGAAATGTGTAAAAAAAAATATATATATATATACTCACCTGGTCCCGGCAGACGGAGTTCAGCGCGGCCAGCGGCAGTCTTCCTGAACTGCTCTGAACAGCTGTGAGTAGTATTCAGCAGCCGGGGATTTAAAATCCCCGCCTGCTGAATGAGCTGCCTCTAATTGGTCACAGCCTGACCAATCAGAGGCAGATTCCACTCACACACCCATTCATGAATTCATGAATGGGTGTGTGACTGCTGCCTCTGATTGGCTCAGCGGGACTAATCAGATGAGAGGCAGCAGTCACTCACCCATTCATAAATTCATGAATGGGTGTGTGAGTGGAATCTGCCTCTGATTGGTCAGGCTGTGACCAATTACAGGCAGCTCATTCAGCAGGCGGGGATTTTAAATCCCCGGCTGCTGAATACTACTCACAGCTGTTCAGGGCAGTTCAGGAGGACTGCCGCTGGCCGCGCTGAACTCCGTCTGCCGGGACCAGGTGAGTATATATATATTTTTTATTTTTACACATTTCTGGATGAATTGCAGGGAAGGGCTTATATATTTAACCCCTTCCCGACAATTCATCCCGCGATCGCCGGCAGCCCATTGCTTTCAATGGAGCCAGCTGTATTGCCGGCTCCATTGAATTTAATGGGCTAACATCGTTCTGCCGGGACAAGGTGAGTATATATTTTTTTAATTTTTACACATTTCTGGATGAATTGCAGGGAAGGGCTTATATATTTAAGCCCTTCCCAACAATTCATCCCGCGTTCCCAACAATTCATCCCGCGATCGCCGGCAGCCCATTGCTTTCAATGGAGCCAGCTGTATTGCCGGCTCCATTGAATTCAATGGGCTAACATCGTTCTTCTCTGCCACAGCTGTTACAGCTGTGGCAGAGGAGAACGATCTTTATGCTGACAGTGCGGGGGGGGGGGGGAGTCTCACTATTGCCACTATTGTGGCTTAATAGTCGGACCTGGGAACTTGAGATGCAGCCCAACATGTAGCCCCTCGCCTGCCCTATCCGTTTCTGTGTCGTTCCCATCACTTTCTTGAACTTCCCAGATTTTCACAAATGAAAACCTTAGCGAGCATCGGCGATATACAAAAATGCTCGAGTCGCCCATTGACTTCAATGGGGTTCGTTACTCGAAACGAACTCTCGAGCATCACTGAAAGTTCGACTCGAGTAACGAGCACCCGAGCATTTTGGTGCTCGCTCATCTCTATTTATACATCATCTTCAGTTATTTTGGGGCCTTAGCTTCAAGGTTACCACATGAGAAAAAAACTCCCATTTCTGTCCTCAGCCCTGTCTTTACAATGGAGCGGAACATACACCATACTGTTATTTATTAATTACCGTATGGGTAGCAATCTAGCGGTGGTAACCTATTTCCTCAGAGAAAAACAAAAAGCTCGTATTTTTCTTACTGCATCTTCTGTTTTTATGTAGTCTGAGAGCTTTCTCATGTTTTTTAATGCAATGATCAATCCTAATAGTGAAACATCGGCTCCCCAAAGATGTAATAAACTACATTGGAATGGAATGTAGCAGTGATACAAAATATTTCTCTTAACACATTTTAAATGAAATCCTGCTACATGAATCAGGGTAAAGGACATGGAAGTATGTTTAATAGAAAAACAAAAATTAGTAGAATTAGCTAAAATGTGTAATTCTTCCATGAGAGTGCGAGTGTAATGTGAGACACGTAGATAATAAAACTTGCCACAGTGCAAGACCGGTTTATCATTTCCATTTGCTTAGTACTGGGATGTCCCTGACAAATAAATCCTTTCACAAGAATCCTCTTGGATGTGTAGATGTTGCTGTGAAGGTATTGTAAAAGGAAAGTAAAAAATGCTGAAAAGTTGAAGAAGTAGAAAGAAAATGTTTATGGCTTCTAATACATGTTTAAAAATGGACCCTGAGCATTCTAGACCAATGCTGCTTGACTGGTGGCTAAGGGCCATGTGCAACCACCATGTGCCTTATGTTAAACTGCCGGGGTAAAGAAAAGACATATAACATGGCTGTCTTCTCCAGGATAGATATCAGGCGTAAAGAGGTTTTTCAGCCAGTGCCAACTCTCACTGCTGGGCTGCACTGAGTTCAGAGCAGAAGCCACTGCTCCGACTCCTTTGTAGTTGCCGATGCTCGTAATTGCAGGCACAGCTCTCACTGAAATGAATGGGAGCTGTACTTGTAATTACAGGCGCAGCTCTCATTGATTTCAATAAGAGCTGCACCTGCAATTACGAGCCCTGGCCTCTACACATGGGTTGGAGCAGTGGCTTCCTCTCCGACCACAGGGTAGCCTGGCACTCCCAGCTAATACTACCTGGCAAACCCCTTTAAATGTCTCCATCAGCTGAGTGCTCTGTATAACCATAAAGAATTAAAGATCTCTTCCACTTTTACTATTATTTATTACCTTAACCCTACAGGAATTTTGGATGATCAAGGTTAGCTTTACTATGCCTGTTAGGAGTCTACGTATTGTGGTCATAATACATATCAGCTGTATTATGCCTGTCTGATATAAGCCATGCTCTCTAAACTATCAGCAAATCAGTTAAACAGTCACAATGAGAAACATGAACATTTTCATCAAAAATGACTTGCCACATGAGAATACACATTGATTGTCATTAGTTTCAATGCAGCAGACCTGAGTTTGTTATGGAATTATGTGATAATACTTGAGCCCTGAGCTCATATGCACTGTGCTATGTCAAAGATGTTAGTTAACTAGGAAATTCTTCTCTGTTGACAGTATCAGGTTGTGGTCAATTGCTGAACTCTATGTTCTGCATGAGGTAGAAGGCAAATGGAGGCCTATCTCCGTTATTGGGATCAGTTGCCCAAATACTCAATGTTCTCTGTTTTTATCTGACCCATACAGAGAATAGTAATCTCTTTCTTTCTACAGTTTTTCCACATGCATAACAATCTCAATTTTATATTGCCAACTGATTTATTTATTTTTATGGTTTAATAAAATGTTATTTCTTTTTATCTATAACCTCTAGTTCTCAAAAAATGCACCATATTGTGTACTGGGAGGATATTATTTATTTCTGAAACTCTTTATACTGCTTTTCGTTGATTACAAGAGGTTATTGTAATGTACATATGATTCATATTGTTATATTTTGTGTATTTCCCTCTACAGATGAGATTGAGATGCTGGAAAGACTATGGCTATCAGGGATTTGTCACAATGACAAGATTGAAGTTATGAGCAGCAAACTGGACATTGACAACATGGCAGGTGTCTTCTATATGCTCCTCGTTGCAATGGGATTGAGTCTGCTGGTGTTTGCATGGGAGCATCTCATTTACTGGAAATTGCGGCACTGCATGAGGCATTCCGGGAGGCTTGACTTCTTATTGGCATTTAGCAGGGTAAAAATTTCATCAATTTTATTTCTGTCTTAATCCACTTAATTTCAAATAAAGTCAGTTTTGTATCTGCAGATTAAAAGACAAGAAATTCCAAATTCGAATTATTAGTTGACAGATGAAAACATTAATCTTAAACTAATAGAACTTTCTTGTTCTTAGCATAAAAATAGTTTGATGTGACCACCCACAAGTTTTAGCATTGTCTGATTTTCTGATGTTTCAGTAGCAAGATCTATACTTGACATTGGCTCTTTGTGAAGGGAATGGCATTTGATTATCTATAATTGTGTATGCAGCAAACAAAAACCTTATAAAACAACATTAAGGTGACTGATCACATACATACTAGACTGTATATACAGTACATGACCTGTTGCCTTAATGTTTTGCACACATTCAAAAAATTAACTGTTTTAAAAAACTTTGTATTTTACAATATTAAATATTTACAGTATGTTTGCCTAAGACACAAGCCCTGCAAGATAACAGAGCTAATGACTGAGCCACCATGCTTGTTCTTCTGTTTTCTTTTTCTTCCTCTTTCATCTTTCTCCTTTTCCAGAGGAGAAGAAGAAGAAGGAAGAGATCAAGGAGAAGGAGGAGGAGGAGAAAGGGTAGAAGATGAAGGAGAATAAGATCTTCTTCTTCCTCTATTCACCTTCTTATTTTCTCCTTCTCCTTCAGAGAAGAAAAAGCAGGAGAAGGTACTAGCTTGGTGGCACAGTGGCTTTGTAGCACTGGGGTTCTAGATTCACGGCTAATTATTGACAACATCTGCATGGAGTTTGCATGATCTCTTTGTGTTCTTTATTCTTGTTCTTCTCCATTTCTGGAGAAGAAAGAAGTGTGGTGGCTAAATTGTTAGGATTGCTGCCTTGCAGTATTGGAGTTCCATATTCAAATCTGTGTAAGGGCAACATCTGGATGGTGTTTTTATGTTCTCTTTGTGTTTATTCTTCCTGTTTTTAACCTCTGAAGAAGAGCAGACAAGTGTAGTTGCTTAGCTGTCAGCACTGCTGGAGGTATAGGTTCAAATCTGATCAAGGGCAACATCTTTATGGAGCTTTTCAAAATCCATGTGGATGTTCTTCTTGATGGAACTTGACCTTAATATCCTAGGTCTGAAAGGTGACAGTTCTAACAGCTAAGCTAATGAACGCTGGACCCTAATGCCAAGCCCTATGAGAAATGAAGATTGGCTCGGCTCATCTCTATTGACAAGCACTGTAGTGGCAGATTTTGTTAACCCTTTTGCAAAAGTTTACAACTACAACAATGTTAAAAGCAACAACAACCACCCAAAACTAATTACAACAACCACCCAAAACTGTGACAGAGGATCGTGATGTCCTGCCATTGCTGCTGCCATCAGCCCCATTGAAAGCAATTGGCCGCCGGCAACCCCTGCAGTGATTTTCAGGGAAGAGCTTTAAATATAAGCCCCTCCCTGAAAAATCATCCCTGGCTTCTGTAAAAAATTTTTTAAAAAAAATACTCACCTCTCCGGAGCTGTCGGGGCTCAGGTGAATCTAGCCACTTGGGTCCCCGGCACTGTAGTGAAGTTCTTTCAGCAGGCGGGGATTTAAAATCCCTGTCTGCTGAAAGGGCTGTATCTGATTGGCTGAACACTCAACCAATCACAGGCAGCACTCAGCCATTCATCGAATGACAGCTAAGTGCTGCCTGTGATTGGTCAAGGCGCTCAGCCAATCAATCAATTCAATGAATGGCTGAGCACTGCCTGTGATTAGCTGAGCGCTTAGCCAATCAGACACAGCCGTTTCAGCAGGCAATGATTTTAAATCCCTGCCTGCTGAAAGAGCTTCAGAGTAGTGCAAGGAGACAAGCAGCTAGACATGCCTGAGCCCCACAGCGGCGGAGAGGTGAGTATATATATATATATATATATATATATATATGTATTTTTTTTTTTTTTACACATGTTAGCAATGATTTTCAGGAAAGGGCTTATATTTAAAGCCCTTCCCCGAAAAACACTGCGGAGGTGCATGCAGCCTACTTTTTCAATAGGCACATAGTTTTGTTAATGCGTTTTTTTGCACATTCGTGCAGCGCTGCTTTTTGCACAACACAGATGCATGCAAAATAACGCTCGTGTGAAGGAGGCAAATGTAGAATTTAATACTTCATGCATACAGTATGTAGTTATGAGCTCTGCATTTGTCCTGATTTGTATATCACTATTCTGTGCTGATCCTTCTTATATTTACAAAGTTTTATACAGTGCTAGTTATTATTTTCATAGATGGTTCCTATATTTGCTTTCTCTTACAAACAAACATATTTATGGCTCCCACTGTTTGATACATAAACATTTCAAGAGGTTTTGCTTAGCCATTATTTTTATTGTGGCGAAACCTGCATTTTCAGCAACTGCAAGACAAAATATAGACTTCTTCCTATTAACAGGTGATTTAATATTTTTATTTAAAGGGTTACTGTGCAGCACAGTCCTGTTTGTTATGTTCTTACAGTCACAGGAACAATTCTTATATCTGCAGGGTGATGATTACATTGAATGAATCCTAACTTGTTTTGTGACAGGAAATAAAACAACATGCTTTGTATTTTATCCCTGTAGAATTCACTAATGTGGACTAGTGGATTCTAAAGAAATCTGTGATAGAAGATTTGCCCAATCTATAACAACAATGACAAATGTATCATGTTGTTTTCATGTACAATACCTGTAAAATAGGCTATGTGATGTAAGGTGCTGATAGAATAGGGAAAGAAGTTTAGCAAAAACCTAAAAATAAGTAGATTTACGATCCTGCATCAATGTAAAAGTAGAGATGAGCGAACGTACTCGTTAAGGGCGATTTCGCAATTGAGCATTGCTATTTTTGAGTACTTGGTTACTCAGGTGAAAAGATTCGGGGGTGCCGGGGGGCGGCGTGTTGAAGCGGGAGGTAGCAGTGGGGAACATGGGGGAGCTCTCTCTCCCCCCCCCCCCCCCACTCCCCTCTGCAACCCCCCGCTCACCCCCGGCGCCCCCTAATTCTTTTCATCCGAGTAGTCAGGGACTCGAAAATAGCGATGCTCGATTGTGAAATCGCCCTTAACGAGTACGTTCGCTCATCTCTAACTGTAAGGCATCAATAACACTGCATCACAGAAAAAAAATGTCTGCTACATGAGGTATTTCATGTGTCCTATACTAAACTGAGTGTGTAAAGTCCAAATCTGTAGTCGGATTTTGCCTAGGATGTCAGGGTCTGAAGCTATACACTGTGTCATTGGCTATTCATACACATGCAAGAAACTGACTTTATGTTGGTTATCCAGCCACTGTACATATCTATATTGTACTTCAAAACTGTGAGATTATAAAAACTTGTTCAACAAACATGTAATTAAAAGTTCACTTGTCTTTACGCAATCCACATACACTGTCCTAAAGTGCTTTAGGCACTTGCTTTTGCGCTTGTGAGTGCCTGTTGTTGACCGCTGCAGAAACCAGCAGTGGTCGCTAGAGATGAGCGAACGTACTCGTCCGAGTTTGATACTCGTTCGAGTATTAGCATGTTCGAGATGCTCGTTACTAGAGGCGAGCACCACGCGATGTTCGAGTTACTTTCACTTTCATCTCTGAGATGTTAGCGCGCTTTTCTGGCCAATAGAAAGACAGGGAAGGCATTACAACTTCCTCCTGTGATGTTCCAGCCCTATACCACCCCCCTGCAGTGAGTGGCTGGCGAGATTAGGTGTCACCCGAGTATATAAATCGGCCCCTCCCGCGGCTCGCCACAGATGCATTCTGACATAGCTCAGGGAAAGTGCTGCTGATGCTGGAGCTGCTATAGGGAGAGTGTTAGGAGTGATTTTAGGCTTCAAGAACCCCAACGGTCCATCTTAGGGCCACATCTGACCGTGTGCAGTACTGTTGAGGCTGCTTTTTGCAGTGTTGCACTTTTTTTTTTTTTTTTGTATATCGGCCGTGCAGAGCATTGTGTCCTCAGTCTGCAGTAATTTTACATAGTATAGGGCCAGTAGTGCTGAGGCAGGGACAGTGAAAAAGGTGAAAGACATATACTGTCTATATAGGCAGTGGGCTTTTCCAAAAAAATTTGGGACAAAAAAATCTATTTGGGCTGCCTGTGACCGTCCTGAGTGTACTGCGTGTCTGCTGGGGGTAGTAGTCCTAATTAATACGCAGCCAGCTAAGTGTTACAGCAGGCTTGCGCAGAATTCTTTCCTGGCTCTGCGTTGCCCGTTACATCACCGCTGTCATCCTGTCCAGAGGGAAACAGTCTGCAGTAATTTTACATAGTATAGGGCCAGTAGTGCTGAGGCAGGGACAGTGAAAAAGGTGAAAGACATATACTGTCTATATAGGCAGTGGGCTTTTCCCAAAAAATGTGGGACAAAAAAATCTATTTGGGCTGCCTGTGACCGTCCTGAGTGTACTGCGTCTCTGCTGGGGGTAGAAGTCCTAATTAATACGCAGCCAGCTAAGTGTTACAGCAGGCTTGCGCAAAATTCTTTCCTGGCTCTGCTGTGCGTTCCATAAGCGAAGTCAGCCTCCAACCACAGGCCAATAAGCGGCACATTTAATTACAGCGTTCTGTTTCTGCACTACTGGTAATACACCATGCTGAGGGGTAGGGGTAGGCTTAGAGGACGTGGACGCGGGCGAGGACGTGGAGGCCCAAGTCAGGGTGTGGGCACAGGCCGAGCTCCTGATCCAGGTGTATCGCAGCCGACTGCTGCGGGATTAGGAGAAAGGCACGTTTCTGGCGTCCCCACATTCATCTCACAATTAATGGGTCCACGCGGTAGACCTTTATTAGAAAATGAGCAGCATGAGCAGGTCCTGTCGTGGATGGCAGAAAGTGCATCCAGCAATCTATCGACCACCCAGAGTTCTGCGCCGTCCACTGCTGCAACTCTGAATCCTCTGGCTGCTGCTCCTCCTTCCTCCCAGCCTCCTCACTCCATTACAATGACACATTCTGAGGAGCAGGCAGACTTCCAGGAACTGTTCTCAGGCCCCTGCCCAGAATGGGCAGAAATGGTCCCTCTCCCACCGGAGGAGTTTGTCGTGACCGATGCCCAACCTTTGGAAAGTTCCCGGGGTCCGGGGGATGAGGCTGGGGACTTCCGGCAACTGTCTCAAGAGCTTTCAGTGGGTGAGGAGGACGATGACGATGAGACACAGTTGTCTATCACTCAGGTAGTAGTAATTGGAGTAAGTCCGAGGGAGGAGCGCACAGAGGATTCAGAGGAAGAGCAGCAGGACGATGAGGTGACTGACCCCACCTGGTTTGCTAAGCCTACTGAGGAGAGGTCTTCAGAGGGGGAGGCAAGGCCAGCAGCAGGGCAGGTTGGAAGAGGCAGTGCGGTGGCCAGGGGTAGAGGCAGGGCCAGACCGAATAATCCACCAACTGTTTCCCAAAGTGCACCCTCGCGCCATGCCACCCTGCAGAGGCCGAGGTGCTCAAAGGTCTAGCAGTTTTTCACTGAGAGTGCAGACGACCGACGAACAGTGGTGTGCAACCTTTGTCGTGCCAAGATCAGTCGGGGAGCCACCACCACCAGCCTCCCCACCACCAGCATGCGCAGACATCTGATGGCCAAGCACCCCACAAGGTGGGACGAAGGCCGTTCACCGCCTCCGGTTTGCACCACTGCCTCTCCCCCTGTGCCCCAACCTGCCACTGAGATCCAACCCCCCTCTCAGGACACAGGCACTACCGTCTCCAGGCCTGCACCCAAACCCTCACCTCCGCTGTCCTCGGCCCCATCCACCAATGTCTCTCAGCACACCGTCCAGCCGTCACTAGCGCAAGTGTTTGAGCGCAAGTGCAAGTACGCCGCCACGCACCCGCATGCTCAAGCGTTAAAAGTGCACATAGCCAAATTGATCAGCCTGGAGATGCTGCCGTATAGGCTGGTGGAAACGGAGGCTTTCAAAAGCATGATGGCGGCGGCGGCCCCGCTCTACTCGGTTCCCAGTCGCCACTACTTTTCCTGATTTGCCGTCCTAGCCCTGCACGACCACGTCTCCCGCAACATTGTATGCGCCCTCACCAACGCGGTTACTGCCAAAGTCTACTTAACAACGGACACGTGGACAAGCACAGGCGGGCAGGGCCACTATATCTCCCTGATGGCATATTGGGTGAATTTAGTGGAGGCTGGGACAGAGTCAGAGCCTGGGACCGCTCACGTCCTACCCACCCCCAGAATTGCGGGCCCCAGCTCGGTGGTGGTATCTGCGGCGGTGTATGCTTCCTCCACTAAACCACCCTCCTCCTCCTATGCAACCTCTGTCTCGCAATCAAGATGTGTCAGCAGCAGCACGTCGCCAGCAGTCGGTGTCGCGTGGCAGCACAGCGGTGGGCAAGCGTCAGCAGGCCGTGCTGAAACTACTCAGCTTAGGAGAGAAGAGGCACACAGCCCACGAACTGCTGCAGGGTCTGACAGAGCAGACCGACCGCTGGCTTGCGCCGCTGAGCCTCCAACCGGGCATGGTCGTGTGTGACAACGGCCGTAACCTGGTTGCTGCTCTGCAGCTCGGCAGCCTCACGCACGTGCCATGCCTGGCCCAAGTCTTTAATTTGGTTGTTCAGCGCTTTCTGAAAAGCTACCCACGCTTGTCAGACCTGCTCGGAAAGGTGCGCCGGCTCTGCGCACATTTCCGCAAGTCCCACACGGACGCTGCCACCCTGCGCACCCTGCAACATCGGTTTAATCTGCCAGTGCACCGACTGCTGTGCGATGTGCCCACACGGTGGAACTCTACGCTCCACATGTTGGCCAGGCTCTATGAGCAGCGTAGAGCTTTAGTGGAATACCAACTCCAACATGGGCGGCGCAGTGGGAGTCAGCCTCCTCAATACTTTACAGAAGAGTGGGCCTGGTTGGCAGACATCTGCCAGGTCCTTGGAAACTTTGAGGATTCTACCCAGATGGTGAGCGTCGATGCTGCAATCATTAGTGTCACCATTCCTCTGCTATGCCTCTTGAGAAGTTCCCTGCAAAGCATAAAGGCAGACGCTTTGCGCTCGGAAACGGAGGTGGGGGAAGACAGTATGTCGCTGGATAGTCAGAGCACCCTCCTGTCTTTATCAGCGCGTTGAGGAGGAGGAGGAGGAGGAGGAGGTGGAGGAGCATGAAGAGGAGGGGGAAGAGACAGCTTGGCCCACTGCTGAGGGTACCCATGCTGCTTGCCTGTCATCCTTTCAGCGTGTATGGCCTGAGGAGGAGGAGGAGGAGGAGGATCCTGAAAGTGATCTTCCTAGTGAGGACAGCCATGTGTTGCATACAGGTACCCTGGCACACATGGCTGACTTCATGTTAGGATGCCTTTCTCGTGACCCTCGCGTTACACGCATTCTGTCCACTATGGATTACTGGGTGTACACACTGCTCGACCCACGGTATAAGGAGAACCTTTCCACTCTCATACCCGAAGAGGAAAGGGGTTAGAGAGTGATGCTATACCACAGGACCGTGACGGACAAGCTGATGGTAAAATTCCCATCCGACAGCGCTAGTGGCAGAAGGCGCAGTTCCGAGGGCCAGGTAGCAGGGGAGGTGCGGAGATCAGGCAGCATGTACAGCACAGGCAGGGGAACACTCTGTAAGGCCTTTGACAGCTTTCTGGCTCCCCAGCAAGACTGTGTCACTGCTCCCCAGTCAAGGCTGAGTCGGCGGGAGCACTGTAAAAGGATGGTGAGGGAGTACGTAGCCGATCGCACAATCGTCCTCCGTGACGCCTCTGCCCCCTACAACTACTGGGTGTCGAAGCTGGACACGTGGCCTGAACTCGCGCTCTATGCCCTGGAGGTGCTTGCTTGTCCTGCGGCTAGCGTCTTGTCAGAGAGGGTGTTTAGTGCGGCTGGGGGAATCATCACGGATAAGCGTACCCGCCTGTCAACCGACAGTGCCGACAGGCTTACACTCATAAAGATGAACAAAGCCTGGATTTCCCCAGACTTTTCTTCTCCACCAGCGAACAGCAGCGATACCTAAACAATACGTAGGCTGCACCCGCGGATGGAAGCATCGTTCTCTATCACCATAAAAAACGGGCACCTTTTAGCTTCATCAATCTGTGTATTATATTCATCCTCCTCCTCCTGCTCCTCCTCCTGAAACCTCACGTAATCACGCCGAACAGGCAATTTTTCTTAGGCCCACAAGGCTCAGTCATATAATTTTTGTAAACAATTTTTATACGTTTCAATGCTCATTAAAGCGTTGAAACTTGCACCTGAACCAATTTTTATTTTAACTGGGCTGCCTCCAGGCCTAGTTACAAATTAAGCCACATTAACCAAAGCGATTAATGGGTTTTACCTGCCCTCTTGGTTGGGCATGGGCAATTTTTCTGAGGTACATTAGTACTGTTGGTACACCAATTTTTTGGGGCCCTCGCCTACAGTGTAATCCAATTATTTTTTTGCCCACCTGTATTAAAGCTGACGTTACATCAGCTGTGCTGGGCACTGCAATGGGATGTATTTATGTACCGCCGGTGGCTTCCTGGCACCCACCCATGCTGTCGGTCCACACGGAGTTGTAACTGCATGTGTCCACTTCTAAAGAACCCCAGTCTGACTGGGGCATGCAGTGTGGGCCGAAGCCCACCTGCATTAAACATGACATTACCTCAGCTGTGCTGGGCACTGCAATGGGATATATTTATGTACCGCCGGTGGGTTCCAGGGAGCCACCCATGCTGTGGGTCCACAGGGACTTCACAATAGGGAGTTTTACCTGCCTGTGTCTATGAATTAAAAACCCCGGTAAGGTTGGGGCATGCAGTGTGGGCCAAAGCCCACCTGCATTTAATCTGACGTTAGCTCTGCTGTCCAGGGCACTGCAATGGGATACATTTATGTACAGCCGGTGGGTTCCAGGGAGCCACCCATGCTGTGTGTGCACACGGAATTCCCATTACGGAGTTGTACCTGCCTGTGACTATTTATAAAAAAACGCGGTCTGACTGGGGCATGCAGACCCCTTGACAGAATGAATAGTGTGTGGCACATAGGTTCCCCATTGCTATGCCCACGTGTGCAGCTCCAGATGGAGATGGCACAGGATTGGATTTCTCATTGCTTCTGTACAGCATTGTGGGCTATCGCCCCGCCCCTTTTAAAGAGGGTCGCTGCCTAGCCGTGCCAACCCTCTGCAGTGTGTGCCTGCGGTTCCTCCTCATGGCAGACGCACTTCTAAATAGACATGAGGGTGGTGTGACAAGAGGGCAGCTGAAGGCTGCACAGGGACAATTTGTTGTGCGCTGTGGACACTGGGTCGTGCGGGGGGGGGGGGTTTGGGCAGCATGTAACCCAGGAGAAGTGGCAGCGGAGTGTCATGCAGGCAGTGATTGTGCTTTGTTGGAGGTAGTGTGGTGCTTAGCCAAGGTATGCATTGCTAATGAGGGCTTTTCAGAAGTAAAAATTGTTGGGAGGGGGGGGGCCCACTCTTGCCGCTATTGTGGCTTAATAGTGGGACCTGGGAACTTGAGATGCAGCCCAACATGTAGCCCCTCGTCTCCCCTATCCGTTTCTGTGTCGTTCCCATCACTTTCTTGAATTGCCCAGATTTTCACAAATGGAAACCTTAGCGAGCATCGGCGATATACAAAAATGCTCGGGTCACCCATTGACTTCAATGGGGTTCGTTACTCGAAACGAACCCTCGAGCATCGCGAAAATTTCGTCTCGAGTAACGAGCACCCGAGCACTTTGGTGCTCGTTCATCTCTAGTGGTCACCCTTCATGTTGGGGTTGAAGTGGCCTTGATATCTTTTTTGCATGGTGGCAATATCCTGTTGGAATCTTTCCCCATGTTCATCACTCACTTCACTCAAATTTGTAGGGAAAAAACAGATGAGAATGTAAGAAATGAATTTTGAGCGACATTCGGCAGCGAAGTTGCTGATACGCTGCTAACATGTTGCTTACAAGTTCAACATGGTTTCAGCCCGATGGTTGCCAAGAAAGTTTTGCACAACTAGCACAAATGCATCCCAAGTGACGAGTTAAAGCACGCTCAATTTGGATCTGAATGTGTCATCACGCATTAATTTGCAGATTTCAAGACCCTGCTTTTAGTTTGGCTTCTGTTTTGGTTTTTCCAAACTTGTCCTTCAGATACTGGAAACATTTCTATTTTGATCCATAGCCACAACAAAGTTTTTCACTAGGCTCAGCTTAAAGTGAAAAGGTGGAAGGTACACTTTAATTGGATCAAACTGTAATGCATGTAGCACATTGTATCTGCCAGCAGTGTGCTCAGCTCTGGATGACCATGGTTCCACTTTGTAATAATTGCTCTCATCACGACTGTTCCATAGGCACAGAAAGCACATGTGTTTTGTGTACCCCAACTGTAGACCCAACAGGAGTGCCACAAAATTCAGGTCACCACAAATTATGATTTTAGTAGTTGATCAGCTTCAAAAGAAGTTGCATTGACTCGCATGTCTCTTTCATTGCCACAGCATGAGCAATGGGAACAGAAGGCTTTCCGTTGCTATTGTGTAGCAATACAGCTTTCAGAGTAGCTTTGCCAGAGTCTATAAATAATCTCCACTGCTCAGGTACATTGTCGCAATCTAGCTCCAGTATCAGGCCATTCACATCAGTACAAAAGCAAATCAGCAATATTGTAAAGCGGGTAACATAAATGGTGCAAAAAACATTAAAGGATGCACTTTTTTTGCATCATTTATGCTGCTCTCTCTACATTATTGCTGATACTGACTTGGATCCACGGTTTGGATTCTTTTGGGCTATGCATTGAATCCATCTCACTTAACCCTTTCCAATCCACTGTCTGACCTCTGAAGACATTATGATTTATGGCTGTACAGCTCTGATGTTGGAAGACGTCCGTCGGGGTTCTCTTACTGTATATTGCCAGTCTCTCTACTGTCAGAGCCTATCTAACGTGTCATCTCATGCAGTACTGGTTATAGCCAACAGATAGCGCCCTTGCATAACAGTAGAAAAAGAGTAAGCCCCCTAGTAAAACCAGGATACAAATTGGATTGGAAAGGGTTAATACAGGATCAGGTCTGTGCTGCTGATTGACTTTTTGCTGTGTTAAGGCCCATTTAGACACAACGATTATCGCTCAAAATTCGCTCAAAAGCTGTCTTTTGAGTGATAATTGTTGTGTGTAACTGCAATTAAATCATGCAGTTTTCGTTATCCTGTCACTCATCGTCATCTTTCAGCAGGCTGAAAGACAACGAAGAGCCTTATCAGGAATTCACAGCAGGATACAGCTGATACTTTTGTTTCAGCTGTATCCCGCTCCCTGATCACAGGCTGGGTATGAAGAACACAGCGGTCCAGCTCTGTTCTCCATGCCTGGCACAGAGCGCTCAGCTGTATAACAGTCGGGCGCTCCGTGCAGAAAACATCTGGATGCAGAAGACAAGCGGGGACACCCCGTTTGTCTTCTGCATCCTCCGTTCCGAGCGTTCGGCTGTATAACAGCTGGGCGCTCGGAGTGGGGATACCCTGCTTGTCTTCTGCATTCTCCGCTGGCAGCGCAAGGTGATCACTGATCTTGAAAAGTCGCTTGAGTGACATCTTTTGACCGATTATCGTTGTGTCTAAGTGGGCCTTTAGTACAAAAACAAATGTCATTTTCCAGCTTGTAATATGATGATACTTTTGCATGACAATCACAAAATTGTAAGGTTGTACATTTTTATAGTAAATTCCATTCATGTAGGCTAATAATTCACACTTCTCTTTTGATAGAGACAGGTCTCTCACTAGATCAGCTATATCAGATTGGCTCAGCAGGTGGGGCTTACCCTGTTCAGATTCTGGTGTATCAGCAGCACCATCATCCTCATGATACCCATCAGAACTGTCACTTTGAGAAGCAACAGATGCAGCCGGAATTGGCCCTGTATTCTCAGTGTCACGTGGCACTGGCTTCAGGACAGACTCACAATCAGGAAAAACAATTTTGACTTGTCCTTTTTTGAAAATCAAGCAACATTAGTCATGCAGAAATAGCAGTGTGAGTGATGATCTTTCAGTTCATACCAAATCATAGGCATTGCCTTCCTCTTGCCATTGAGCCACTGTGTGAGACAAGAGTAGCACACAGTACAGCAGATGTGAGATGCCCATCTTTTGCCTTGATCTCCAACTTTACACCCACAATAGTACTTGTAAGCAATCTCCATTCTTTTTGTCATTTTTTTTCCGCTGAACACATGTGGTGTATTTACCACAGATATAGCAAACATTGTCTAGATGGTTAACAGCTTTGCCTGCTCATCTTTAGGCTAAGCCAAACATACTATCAATATAAGAAAACAGTATTGTCAATTACAAGCTTATGCTTGGCCCATCTAGCATTATATAGGCATAGCAACTGCTGACATCAGCTTAACGACATGCCCAGATGTTCCCAGATGATGCAGGAACCCGCTGCTGCCAGGATGTGTTACACATGAGGCACTGGAAGGCATGATGCAGGTAATGGTGCAGCAATTATAATGTTGCCATCCATCAGTGCGTGGGCTCATCTACCAAGCTGTCACCAAACTATAGTTGGCCTATAACATTAGATGTAGACATCCTAGGTAAATTTTGACCTCAGATTCTGATTCAGTGCACTCTATTTCATGAAAATAACATGTTTTACGCCCAGTAGCAACATCTTTGTTATCAGTGTAATTGAAAAGGGTCTCAGACCAATATAGGTCTCAAGTAGAATCAACAGATCTGAAGGGATTCCTAAGGAAGCCAGTACACTGGTAATGCACTTTCCTCTTTCAAACCAGCTAATGGTGGATACAATGTCTTATAATGAAGTGGGATGGATGTAAATGTTGTCCTTGATTAGATTTGAACCTATGACCCCAGCCAATAGTGCTAACGACTGAGCTAGAACTATTGAATCCCCCCTAACCCCACCCCTCACACACACACACTCCTCAGACAATGTTTAATACTTGTTTTAGGGGTGTAATGAATTTCTGGTTTGGTTCAGACTAATTCAGACTGAACCAAATTTTTTGATGAAATTCACCATAGTGGCCGAACTGAACTTTTAAAAAGTTTGTTCATGTCTAATTTTGGGATAACCTCTTTAATACAAATGGAGAAAAACTAAATTAACAAGATAGCTGACAAAATCCACATATTTTCATGTATTTGTATGTGGTTAGTTAGTATAGTTACCTTAGTGTTTTAAAACCTGCTCACAACATATTTAACTAAATGTCAAGGTTTCACCCTTTAAAAAGGGGGTCAATCACATTAAGTACAATGACATTTTAGATAAATATTTTCATCAGAACTAACTTGATATAAACTATACTATTTTACATATATCTTATCCACAACCTTGTACTTACTTATCACATACAGCACTCATCACCCTCTTCTTCACATTGCTCATTCATTCTGCAGTCTCCATTGACATAAGAGCACCCATGTAATTAACATGCCAGCCACATTAATAGCTGCCTGAAAAATGTGCCTTTTCATTGCACCATGGTTTCTTAGGTGATTCCTGGCAAAGTATACTGCCTTAATCTCTCTTATTCTTGTCCCCCTCCCCCCGCCTTGTTACTGTTTCTCAAAAATTAATGACCTAAAACAAGGACAAACAGAAAGACATAACAGATCATTCTAGGAAGAGAGTAAAAACAGATCAGATAAGGGAGACTGAGAGAGAATTCGAATGTATCCAGTAAATACTGTATAATCATTATGTAAAATCCTGGAAATGATCAAACCTCTTTAACAATTACTGCACTGGTTTCAGGTTGTTGTTTCCACTAAAAATATGAAAACATATTATTTTTAATCAGAAATATGGATATTGGATCTCCTATATATAAAAAAATACAATTATAGTAATCGCTCCAGAAAATACTAAATGTTATAGAAAGCAAGCAGTCAACTCCACAAATCTATGTGCAGTCTGCCCTACAGTGCCCAATAATGTTTTATGTAGTATGCATAAAACCATGCATGACTACAGTACCTGTAAAGGTAAAAATACCTATAAATCTTGTATTTACCTATGAATATAGAGATATTCATAAATCAACCCTTATAATTGGTAGGGGATGCAGTTGCCCTTGGTCACAGGAGCCTTAGGGCGCTCATAAGGCCACTCTTCTCCATATAGGGAACCTAGTACTATGAATCAAGGGTCCTGTTACAGGGTTTGCATTGGGGCCCAGGAGCTTCAAGTTACGCGTCTGCGTTAAGGGGTTAAGAGATGTTGGTGGCTCCCAAGATAAACCTTTGCACCCTGGCCCATGATCCTTTAGCTACGCGCCTGCCTCCATACAATAATGAGGCACCTAGCTCAGCAACCTCGCCATGATTGCCCCTATAGTAAAAATCTACCTGGGCTCAGAACTACTCCATGTAAAAAAGATTTTACAGAAATTACACATACTAATACATGAATATGAATTTTATTTATTATCCCTTTAAGATATTTGTTCCTATTGATATCTACTGTGTAGTTAAAATTCTATTCATTTTAATGCTAAACATTCTACCTAGCACTTGCAATGCGGCATACGACGGATCATAGATTCTGGGAGAGCTGTACTATTTGTAAGCTTGTGTATTATAGAACCTATGAAGTTTTTACAGAGTCATGCACAGGTTCTGTAATACATGAGCTTTGAGACAGTCTAAGCTCCTTCTTCAGAAACATCTTCTATGTGAATGCTTTTGTGGTCTCAGAGCTGATTCATTATATCCATTAAGTTTCTTGAAGTTCTTTCATCCAAAGCTCACAAAAGGAATTTTAATTTCCTGCAGAAAAAAAAGATTCCTATGAATAAACGGTTTGATAGTGTTACCATTCTGACATGTGAGTTTCACAATTTTCAATACTTGGAGACAAAATTATCTTGCGCAGTACATTACAGTATTACTCTATGAGAATGGTGCATGGCAGAAGTAAAGATTATCCTGCCAACTCTTAATTAAAAAGTCAAAAGGACATACAGTAAAATACTATTAAAGTAGAAAGTAACAGAATGCATGTCTTATCGTTCGTATTTTAAGTGAGATAGGCTGATGAAATACGAAACAGAGGGCGCAAATGTACTTTTTACAGTCTGAACTCTTGAGATTGAAATTTAGATTCTATTTGCCTTAGCATTAAGGCCCCCATGCATATTAGGCAACTTTCAGGTGAGCGTATTGTCACATAATACAGATGTGTTACAATTACAATCGTATGCCATTAGTGTTTCATCATTGATCTGTATTTTCTCTGTTTTTAGTGTCATTGGTTTTAATTTCCACTTGTCAAATATAGATTCCTATTTGCTCAATAGAAAATAATACCAATGAATGCAAAAATGCCTAAAAATTGCGACCATGTGAAGCACTGGATTCCAATGTATTCAGTCACACTGATTTTTAGGAGTGTGTAAAAATGCATCGGGAAAAATAGCAAAATTTATATGCGCTTCATCAAAAGATAGGTCTTGACTCTTGACCTATCTTTTGCCGAAAAAAAGCAGAACGCGCCCATACACTGCTATGGGAGCTGAAAAAAAGGGAGGGGGAGGGAGTTTACTCATGTCCAATGTTGGGGAAAGAAGACAGCTGGTTCTATTAAAGCATTAGCAGTCATTCCAATCAAGGAATATCCACGCTACAGCGTGTTTTTTTGCCGGAATGCTGCAACCACCCGTGCGAATGGCCGAAAATATGCTAAATAAAATCAGGACTTGATCATGACTATTCTTCATTCACGTGATTTTTCAGCGCGTATGGCCGAATGTAAAACCGCATAACAATGAGCCCTTAAATTGTATTTAACTGAACTGGATAATTTCAGTGGGCCAGAGGACTCCCACGTGTGTTTTGGTGCCTATGAATTTTCCTCCAAAGGATGATATCAGGGGAAAGAAAAATCAATTTCAATGCCAGGTCCTTTTGAACCCCATGGAAATTACACCCCCCCCCCCCCCAGAGTTCTCTGGCTGTGGTTTACCTCCCCCTAAACCGAGCATCCATGTGATGGGGGAATTGGAGGAAACAACTATTGAAGGTCTATGGGCACCATTAGGGTCTGTTCCTTCTGATTTCTATTGCTATTTGATGGCTTGTATAGTATAGCATGGTATGGGAAAAATAAAAACCAGATGAATCCTTTAGATGTCAATAGAATTCATCAGGACTCATTATAATCTATTACACAAAGAGTTCAGCACATTTATCATGACTCACAATTACAAGAATCATTTACACGGAGATGTTCAGATGAAGAAAATGTTGCGGCAAAAATATATGGCCGTTTAGGGAAAGCTGAGTGTACCTTGTGAATGACATCATATGACCCATGTTATGGCTATAGCCTGCTGAGGGACAGCAGAGTGTACCCTGTGACTGAACTCCAGGTGGCCCGTGCAGTAGGGCTGCTCACACCAAGACTTCAGTACGTCATATGATGGAGGAATTAAATGACAGAGCCCACACAGTTATGGATTCATCAAAGAATTCCCACCCCACCTGGGTCAGGCGGCTTTTATTTATACCCCCCCAACATTGGGATTTCACAACATTATTGGTCAATTAACTATGCAAGTTTATTGGTTAGTTTTCAATTAGAGATGAGCGAATATACTCGCTAAGGCTAACTACTCGAGCGAGTAGTGCCTTAGCCGAGTATCCTCCTGCTCGTCTCTAAAGATTCGGGGGAGCGGCAGGGGAGAGCGGGGAGTAATGGTGGGGAGATCTCTCTCTCCCTCTCTCCCCCCCCCCGCTCCGCCCTGCTCACCGCCGCAACTCACCTGTCACCCGCGCCGACAGCTGAATCTTTACAGATGAGCCGGAGGATACTCGGCTAAGGCACTACTCGCTCGAGTAGTTAGCCTTAGCGAGTATACTCGCTCATCTCTATTTTCAATCCAACATTTTTCATAGGTCAATTTAACCCTTCTTCGTGTCCATTGGTTACATCTAGAGATGAGCGAGCATACTCGTCCAAGCTTGATGCTCGTTCGAGTATTAGGGTGCTTGAGATGCTCGTTACGCGAGACGAGCACCACGCGGTACTCGACTCGATTAAACGAGCACTGACCATTGAATTTAATGGAGCCGGCAATACAGCCGACTCCATTGAAAGCAATGGGTTGCCGGCGAGCGCGGGATGAATTTTCGGAAAGGACTTAAAAATATAAGCCCTTCCCTGAAATTCATCCAGAAATGTGTAAAAAGTAAAAAAAAAATATACTCACCTTGTCCCGGCAGACGGAGTTCAGCGGCGGCCGCCGGCAGTTCTCCTGAACTGCTGTGAGTAGTATTCAGCAGCCGGGGATTTAAAATCCCTGCCTGCTGAATGAGCTGCCTCTGATTGGTCACAGCCTCACCAATCAGAGGCAGCTCTCACTCACCCATTCATGAATTCATGAATGGGTGAGTGAGTGCTGCCTCTGATTGGCTCAGCGCAGGGACCAATCAGGGGCAGCTCTCAGCTGTCATTGTGGCTTAATAGTGAGACCTCGGAGCCCGAAATGCAGCCCTGCACATTGCTCCTCGCCTGCCCTATCCGTTTCTGTGTTTTTTACATGACTTTGGTGATTTGCTAAGATTTTCACAAATGAAAACCTTAGCGGAGCACCAGTCATATACAAAAATGCTCGAGTCGCCCATTGACTTCAATGGGGTTCGTTACTCGAAACGAACTCTCGAGCATCACTGAAAGTTCGACTCGAGTAACGAGCACTCGAGCATTTTGGTGCTCGCTCATCTCTAGTTGCATCTCATTATTCCAAAAAAATATCATAGTTCTTTGGACAGTTCTCAATCCGACCTTTGATTGGTTACTTCTTGAACAATACATGGCATTCACTGGATACATTCTGATTCTTCATTTGCATACTTTCAAGAAACTATTAACCCTTTCCAATCCACTGTCTGACGTCTAAAGACATTCTGATTGAGGGCTGTACAGCTCCGATATCAGAAGACGTCCGGCAGGGTATTCTTACTGTAGATTACTGGCCGCTCTGTTGTCGGGGGGGCCTCTTCAGAATGTCACATACTGTAGTACTTGCTCTAGCCAGTAGATGGCGCCATTTTATAATGGCAGAAAGAGAAATCCCCCTAGGAAACCCTGAATCCAAAATTGGATTGCAAATGGTTAAGTCGCAGTGAATAACCTCTTGACTGAGTGCCAAGAGGCCAAGTAGCTCAAAGTTCTTTTCTCATCTTAGCATATGTGTTCCTGTACATAGCTAAGAACATGGTCACATCATTTATCTAATACATTTCATGATTATCCTGTGGCATAGGTATTAATTCAAAACTCAGTTGTATATACATATACGGTATATTGATACACACATACACATCTAGTCCATGATTACTCTATATGTTATTATTACATTAAAGGCATCAATGCTGCCTATTAACCTTCTTGATAGTCTTATCTTATCTTGACATATGTCTCTCGGTAGATACAGAAATTAGACAAATTGTTTTCTGGTATATTCGACGGTGCCTGCTACTGCGTAGATTAAATTCATACTATATATATATTAATTGTCCATAATCAATATTTTCCATTACAGAATTTTAGATGCGCAAAAAACATCTGAACATTCCCATAGGAAACCTTTGGTTCTAATAGCCGCAAGTTTTTTACGAGCCTGATTTTTGCGCGTGTAGGTCCCCATGTGAATGAGCCCACAACTGTCATATCATGGTTGTTGCTAAAGCACCCTGTAACCAAAACTCTTTGCATGGTTCCAACTTAGAAAGTGTCCATGGCAAGCTATCCGCAGTACTAAAGAGAGGTAGCTGTAAACTCTCTGCAGTGTAATTAAAATCTAATTAAGATTTATTTAATCTATATTTTTTAAATTACTTTCTTATATGCGACTTGTCTGCTATCTTTCTTAATTGGCATCTTATTTAAATTACAACTACTTGCAAATGCTGTAATTTGGCCTAACTGACAAACTGTATATCTTGATTTATTTATATAATTGTAGACTTTATTCATGCAGATCTTTTAACAGTCTGCATGAGGGCTGTACATTTTTGCCAAAAACATGACAAGATTCATTCATAGAAAAGTAGGGAAGGCTTACCTTGCTTTCCTCAGGATCGAAGGATCAATTTACAAGGATTCTCACTCCCCCCCCCCCCCCGAGCCTGCTCAGACGAGAATGCAGTTACTAGAGAAGAGCAATGCTCGTTCGAGTAACTGCCTTATCCAAGCAGGCTAGTTCATCTCTATTTGAGAGCATAAACCTTTCGAAGGGTAATTTGGTACAGCAGTACAATAGTGCAGCCCTGAAGACAATGCTAAAGGGGTGTTCTCATCTTGAAATGAGAAACCGCTGCTAAGGTTACCAGCCACCTAACTCTAGCCTATGGAAAAAGTTGAGCACTTCAGCTGAGCACTGTGTCATCTCTACTCTCAAGCAATAATGGGTCTCATGCAGAACACAAATCCATTTGGAGCCAATCCTTTGCCTCCATGGCCAATTCTTTGCCTCTACATTCTGTTTTGTGAGTGGATTCACAAAAAGAAGGCCTTATTTAACCATATTGATATGTCCTGTGTGTTTAATAATAACAGCAAAGCTTATCATGCAGTTAAAATTGGAAGCATAAATATTCTGTATAGATGGTGAATGGACCCTCAAAAGAATTTCCTATGGCAAGGCCATGGAACATCAGTTGGACGTAGATTGTTCCTTGAATGGAGCAATACTGTAATTATGTGTTTACTCAAATTCCCTTTGTGTAATTCTACATTTTTAAAAAATTAAATGCATTGTCTCAAATAAGCAAATAAGCATAATACCCTTTTCATGGCACTATAGCTATTACTCTACAAATATATTCAAGATATTGGAACACAATTAGAAAAAGTCATGTGCAATTCAATTTGAAGCCAGAAAACATGTCCCCCTATAAAGTATGTCAAAATCATGTCAATAAAACAGGCTGTGTTCCTGCTAGTTTTATTCTCTGTATGCCACTAAATGGATTAAGATAAATTAGGGGAAGAATACAAAGTAGCAATATGAATACATTGTTGTATGTAGTAGATTATATTTAATGTGTATTTTCGTTTAACACTTTCTTGTATTAATAAAGATAGAGAGATAGATATGAGATGAATAAATATGAGAGAGAGAGAGCATAAAGCCCCATTTACACGCAAAGATGACTGCTCAAAATTCGTTCAAAGGATGTGGAGAATGACAGTTTGAGTGATCATTTTGCATAAACTGCTAATGGGCACTAATGCCTATTAGTAGCTTATTAGCTTTGCATGTAAATGAGCCTCCCTTCATTGTATGCAGATAACAGCAGGTGGTCTGTCATCTGCATACAGCTCCTTTGTTCTGCCACGGGACAGCAGCTGAATACAATGTTATCAGCGCTCCTGTGGAGAATCACAGCAAGCGGTCCCTTCTATCAGCTGCCCGGCTGAACAATGTATTTTAAACTCAACATAAAATCATCGTTCGGCCGAAAAGCAAACGATGGTAGCATTTACATGCAACGTTTATCACTCAAAAGACATCGTTTGAGCGAATTTTGAGAAATAATCATCCTGTGTAAATGGAGCTTTAGAGAGAGAGTTAAAGAAAAAGAGAGACAATGATAATGATAATTATAATAGCAGTATTTTTCTAATGAACATTAAGTGGATTAAAATTATGCTTGTCAGACTATATTCTCTAAATATTATCATTAATAATAATTATATTGGGAGAATATTGCGAGACATTTTCACTAAAATGTATTTCACCAACTTTATTTGAACATTGCATTTTCATGAACTTGGAAATGACTATGCATTTCTGTTTTTACTCCAGGGCATGTACAGCTGTTGCAGTGGTGAAGATCCAAAGGCTATAGACCAACAGCTTCCTACTTTAAATCATTGTTATCCACCACAAAGAATACCGGCTCTTTCAAATTCTGTACCACCACCTCCACCACCATCTGCTCCTTTACCATGTTCCAACTTTTTGCCACGAGAAAGGCGCATAGTAGAAAGATGGCGCCATGCCAGAAGTCCTAACTGTTATAAAGATATGTATACTCCTACTCGCACTGTCCATGATCCTAATAGCAAAGTTACTGCTCCTCGTCATTCCCATAAGAACACATTTGCTGATGGTTTTCACAGATATTATGGTCCTATTGAGCCTGAAGGACTTTCAGATCATTTAGTAGAATCAGGGCAAGCTTACAGCAAAGACAAAAAAATATCTCCCTGTCAGATGTCACCACCAACTCAGAGGGAACATTTCCTTGAAAATCCACCATCTTATTTTGCAATTGTACGTGAAAAAGATGCTCCAGAACCACCTGGGTGGCAATCAAAAATTTCAAGAGGCCTTTATGAAAATTACCAAGGTGGAAAGGAACGCACTCCAAAGTCAGGTGCTGGAGCAAGAGGGAGTCGTACACCTGAAACAGCAGTGAAAAAATTTGACCACATGGGAAGTAGTTACCCAACAAAGAATACATGTGAGATGGAATGTGAGGTTTATAGTGGTGGTGGTCCAAATCCTAGCACAAACCGCTCAAATAAGGCTAGTGTGGAAGTATGTGATGGTTCACACTATGGTGGCCATACAAGGTTTACATATGAAGATGAGCGAAGTTGCGGAAGAGATTGCCACCATCACCGGGATGAGATGGACATGGAGTCCCAGCCTTTGCTTCACAAAAAGTCTAATCGTTCTCATATGTGCAGGAGCCATTCTCACCCTCTAGTTATGAACCCCAATCAAAGTAAATATGCTGACCTTTCAGATTCTGATTCAGATGTCTGTGAGAGAGAGCCTCCATGTGTAAAATCAGAAATGGGTCATAACTGTTGGTACTCGCCAAATTATTTCTGCACATACCCATCAAGGGACCGACAAACATCATCTGCACCACGCAAACCCATGAGGTATTGGTCAGTGGATAAACTAGGCAAATATCGACAGTTAAGCAAAGATTACCTTCCAAATACATGCCATGCTTCTTGTTATTGTAGTAGCTTAGAAATGCTACCGCCTCACTGCCATAAGGAGTCAAGATACTTCAGCTGCTCTGATGAAAAGCTAGAAAGAAGATTGGACTGGGATCACTTACGTGGCGGTCACTGCTCTTTTCTCCACCATCATCATCACTCTTGTGACTTAGCCCCCATACATCCCACCTCCCGTAGTTTGGAGGACCTAAGTAGATGCCATTTGAGGTGTCATAGACACTTCTTCTCACCAGAATGTCAACCTAGATCAAGTCATAGTGGAAACCTTTATAAAAGAAGGGGATCTGCACATTTCTCTAGTTTGGAGTCCGAGGTATGACCTGTAGAGCACCAACTTATTTCAAGGCCACCAATGTTTAGCAATGGGAAATGTTCCTACGTTCTGTGAGTTGAAACCAAAACTTAATATAAACTCTGCTACAGTCATGAAAAACTGTTGTCTTACATGGGCCATATTATTAGACTAAAAATCTTAATCTCCAGATTTTATCAACTGAATACCAAGGATTTTTTTTCTGTTACGCAGTTATACTGTTGCAGCTTTGCATTAACTGGTTAATGTTTTGAGAAGAGCTTACACTTATTACCTACTGGCTGGACCAGCAGAATGACCTATTTGCATTCAAGTCATTGAAGGCATTGCTATTAAAAATAATAAAGGATGGGAAGTTCAGCCAATATTTTAAAGATGTTGCATCGAAGGTCACAATATCTAATGTCAACAATTTGTTATTTAGTGTGATGAGGACATTGCTATAGATGATTGGTTGTGTGTAAGAGCTGGAGACAAATCGAGGAATTGATTAATGGACACAATTTTATTAGACTCTCCTCTTCTGCTTTTATGTTTGAGGAAATGTTAAGGGCTTATTTAGACATTTGTAACACTTTTAAGCACACTGCAATAGATAAATAACTAATTGTGAATAGGTAAAATTAGTATACTTATATAATTAGCTATAGTATTCCTAGATAAACTTTTTTTCCCACTGTTATTACTCAGTCAAAACAATGAAAGCCTTTGGCTGCAATGTGCTTCTTAGCTTCAGAACAGAATTTTTAATGTATAATATCATCTATATCAAATAATACATATTAGTTGTAAGGATTTTTTAAATATTTTTTTTTATTTTTGGAGACAAAACTGTGATATATACATATATATAAAATGAAAAAAAAAACTTTTCAATAACCCTATGTTGTTTTGTTGTTGAAGTGCATACAATTTATTTGGACATCTTGCCAAGGGTTTATGTTTCTATAAGGTGGTAATGGTCATGAAATTATAGTCTAGTATTTGAGAGGTAAGTCCCAGTTCCTGATTCATATTTTCTTTTGCCACAGTCCATTTTTGATACATGCAAGGAAAAACATAGTGGCCTAATCTTGTAGCAATGAGCCATTGGCCTTTTCAGGTAAATTCTTACATTCTGTATTTGATTGTAGCACTAATTTCAGTTCTCTTGCTGATCTACTAGATTGCCCAAGGTGGGTATAACGGCTGGAATATTGAATTTTCCCACCCCTGCACTAAAATTTAAAAACTGAGCCTGCACAATGCATAGCTCTTGCACATATTTTGTAAAAAAGCAAAAAAAACATGAACTTACACTATTTGCATGTATCACTCGTATACATGATACTCACTGTTTATCACTATTGCTGACTGCAGCACTGGCTATATAAGCATACAGTATGGGTGTTCCAGTTCACTATATGTACTATTACCATAGCTAGTGAATGGATACTACTGGTCATTTTGCACCAAGCAAATTGTAATATGATATCCTAAACAATATGCTGCTGTATGGCTATATATATGTATATACTTTCTAACTACCCTATTTAGCACTGTGACCCCTAAGTGCCACCAAATGCTATTCAGATGTCAGTTCTGTAACATATATGTGGATGTGCCACAAAATGCTCAGCAAATGCCAGGTCTTGGAAAAGTTATGGAAATATTAAAAATCAATAATATAATAAAATCCCCAAACCATTTAGATCTATGTTATAAGAAGTTAACACTGCAACATAATCCCTTGCAACCTTTTATCAATTAAGTATATGCGCAACTGCATTTTTTTAGACTACTGAAGGATAACTATAGGTAGGGAATAGAGATGAGCGAGCATACTCGCTAAAGACAATTGCTCGAGCGAGCATTGTCCTTAGCAAGTACCTGCTCGCTTGGAAGAAAAGGTCCGAGTGCCGGCGCGGGTGAGCGGTGAGTTGCGGGAGTGAGCAGGGGGGAGAGAGGAAGAGAGAAATCTCCCCTCCGTTACCCCCTGCTCTCCCCCGCCGCTCCCCGCCCCCCGCCGCCACCTGAACCTTTTCTTCTGAGCGGGCAGGTACTCGCTAAGGATAATGCTCGCTCGAGCAATTGTCCTTAGCGAGTATGCTCGCTCATCTCTAGTAGGGAGTATCTCTTCATAAGGCCGTATTCACACAGCCAACATTCTTGTGCAAGTTCCATCCGTGTCTGAGACAGAACGATGGTCTGAGTTTGAAAAATCACTGCGTGCCCTATTTTCATGCGAGTCTCATACAACAACAGGACATGTAATGTGTGGTGTCCCGTACCTTGCACAGTACTTGGACGGGGTATCCGTGTGCTGTGCAATGGGAGTTATGCCAAGAATCTCAGGAGCAATTCGCTGTCTGCCATGTGAATATGGCCTTAGGGAATAAAAGTTAGTATAGTTTGGGATTGTAGACTTAAATGTAGAGGTACTTCATGTATTAAGTCTTAGTATGTCTATAGTCTAATGAGTGCAAAACTGACGTAATAGGATAGTTACGACCATTCACCTTATCTTGGCTCATGCACCAATGTTGAATTTCTTAGGGCACATGTATACAGAAAATGGTGTAAGTCATAGGCGCACTATATACAGTTGTATGATTTTCACTACCATTTCTTTAAGCAATTATATTTTTTTGTAGGAATCCATATAAATTTAACAGAAAAATACATTTGTCTGCATCCACAAGAAATTGGAAATATACAAGGGTACATTATAGCTCCATAGACGTCTATGGGTGTTTTATTACGGTTCTGTACACATCAAGGCTTGTGATCAGCAATTTTGCAACTGTTGCATGAGCCCTTAGAGACCAAAACTAAGAATTGAATCCAACTAGATGGAGATATATACAGCTTTCTCATTGTTCCCATATGAATTTGAACTCAGTTTTAATCAAAAGAGCTACCCATTGAAAACACCCAAAATGTGTTCTACATAATTTTAGGAAAGCTGGATGGCAACCAAATGACCAGTTCTACAACTCTCACATCAGTCAATTAAAATCCATAGCATATTGCAGGCTATTTAAATAATGGTTTATCTGTCTAAATGGAGTTTCAGTATTTTCATTCAGGGACATCATGATAGTTACCTTTGGCCCTTTATTGTTACTACAGAAACTTAAAAGGACACCATTAACCACCTTAAAGTTATTACTAGTGCTTATTTTTTCATCTTTTTTTTTCTTCACCCAATAACTGTATAGTAAATTATTTCTGATTATGCAGCATTGACCTCCTGGAGAAACTTCTTATTGAAATTACTTCCCACCTTCTCTACACAGCAAGAATAGCGGATTCAAAAGTAGTCTGTAGGTGGAGAGGGGCATTGACACTATAGCCCAGACCAAATAATCCTGCCCTGCCTCTCAGCTCTATTTCAGTTGTCTATAATGCTGCTTCTGTTATGGTCAATGCGGAAGCTGCTTATTTTGCTTCTGGCAGCATAGCAGTCATTGTTACTGCCATTTAGGAAAGATCTTTCAAAGTGGAGATATCATCTGCTTGTCTGTGTGTTTCATATTAGCTTCAACCTCTAGGTGTAGGGAGATCACTGGCAAGAGAGAGTCAAGAGACATATGTATGTATATGAAGGTGCCTCTCAAGATTAGCCTTCGGCCTCTTCTTTATTTATGGTAAAGCCCTGGGAGTCTATCCTGCAGATTTGCTAATAGCATAGGGCCAATCATTTAACAATTCTGTCACAATTTACTTTAGAAGGTAAAGAACAAGAGAAGCACGAAAGTAGCATCTTCCTAAAATCTTTTACCATACATGTGTTGTCTACTTGTAGTTTCTGCTGAAATCTTGCTTTTTACTCATGAGTGAGACATAGTTCATGCATAAAGATAATTAGTACATAATTGCACAATTATGTTTCAACTTAGCCTCATTCACAACAAGCTATTCAGCCAATCAGGGAGTTCCTGGTTATATGAAAAGCTTAAAGAGGGTGTCCAAGTTAATTTTTTAAAAATGTATCTTCCCCATGTCCAAATAAAATAAAACAGCTTTTACTCCCCTCTCCCGACTCCCTGCATGACCCCCACGACAGCTAAAGGTCTCCCCTGTAACATATTGTTTTAGGCTGCAGCAGCCTGTTTACCGAGATCACAGGCTGCTGCAGCTAATCTTAGGGCTCAGTAATCAAGCGTTGGCTCCTGTGATTGGCTGCTGCAGCATGTGATGTCCTGTACACAGGTGACTGCAGCCTGTAAAAAGGATATCATGGGGAGACTAATTGCTGCTGGCGAGGGATATATGGGGAGCCAAAAGAGGTCAGTATAAGCAGTTTTTTTTTTTTGTTTGTTTGGGCATGGGGAAGATAGATTTTTTTAAAAATTTACTTGGACATTCGATTTAATTATTGTATACTGAAATGCAATGAGTTTTTTCAAGTGGACCACTGGTCCGCGTGAAAAGCGTCCATGTGTATAGCCTCATAGGCTATAGGGGCATCATGTACTGTCCATGGATTAACACAGACGGCACATGGCCCCAAATACGCTAGTATGCCGGAGGCCTTACTCTTCATTACACAAACATTTCAACTATGTCTACATAAATCAGAAATCCTCCCATAACCCTTCATCCAGAAATGATAATGAGGTAGTAGCATTCACTGTAGGCTGTAAAATACAGAACTTTTTTTTAACAGTCTGGAGGGTGACCTCTTGTGTTTCTCTAGAGGGTAATATTAAAGCTGCACATTTTTGTCATTTTGTTTTTACTTAAATAAACAGAATAAAAAAGAGCCAAAAATAGATGTGGAGCAAATAATTAATTCAGTTTCTGATGATAGTTTGGCTTCAAAAGCAATTTATCACATTTAAATAGATTTTCCCTAGCCCTCAGATTTAATAAAAACAACAAAGCTAAAAGAAATTAAAATTTTGTAGACTTTCTGATTTCATCTTTTTATCATACATTTGCCGTCTGGTTGTTAAGGAAACAAAACAGAATTAGAATGCCTGGTGGGCGGTTCATGACTTCTTAAACCCTTACTGTATGTCATGTGTCAACCCTTTAGGCCTAGTGCTAGACATAACACAGTGCATCAGTCTGGTCAAGAGTGTTCCTTTAAAGTGCCAGTGCTGGATCGGAATATTCACTCATTCAGGTTTGTTTGTTTTTTCAGCAGTTACACTGATAATACTGTATCTCTGTACAAGAACAAATCTGACAGATCAAGGCACTCAAATTCCTTTACCGTTACATATACTGCAATTTATAAATGCTATATGTATACCATATTGATCCCTCAAGGACTGACAATCAAAATAGAGTTGTGTTTATTGGGTTTACATTTATAGGATTATTCTGAAAGTAACCACACAGGCCACGTTTATTAATAATGGAGTATTTGCCCCAACAGAATTAGAGAGGATAGATTTCAGACAAGCGCATTTTTATTCCGTATTTGGACCGTGTTTTGCAGACCGTAATATGAAGCTAATGTAAATCTATGCATCTATTTACATGACTGCATTTTTCATGGATGTGTTTAAAAAGTGCAACATGCACTAATGTTTTTTCGAGTTTTGTCACCATATTTGCATTCACTGGTATTATTTTCTGGGCAAATACAGACCAGCATTGAAAATAAAACCAATGACAGCAAGTATGGCGGCACATAGAGGTCAGATACTGATGAAATACCAAGGACACACGGTTGTAATCTAATCCGTAATACATCCGTATTACAGACGTGTTACATGTGAAACTAGTCTTGGTCTGATTCATTTGGAATTACCTGTCTGAATTTCTTTTCACACCTGCTATTGGTGGGCATATCTTTGTCCCCTTATTTTTTTAATCTTTGATGATTGAGTCTAAAAGTATATTTATAGCTTGACTTTGCCCAATTATTGAAGCTCACTCTAGGATCATAAACACTAGGTAGTGATCTTCTTTTCTTGGTGGCCTGTTCAATGCGTTTTCATGCAGGATAGTTCCTTTCCGTATATCGTCTTAGAGTATATATAGAAGTCATAGTGGTGGACCTTCTTCCCTCTGAATCCACTCTATTATACTAGTTTCAGACAAGTGTATTGTCAGACTTTCTTAAAGGGATTCTGTCAAGAGGTTAATGCTATCTGAACCATCGGCAGCACGAACTTGGGACAGTTGGGGCTTAAACACATGGGTGTGTTTTTGTCTCGTTTTGCAGCCGTGAAATTATCGTGATACGCTAATACTACATGTGAGAAAAGATAGGGCTTGCCATATCTTTCTCACACTCAGTTTTCTTACGTGCAAGAAAAATAGGCCAGGACCTATCTTCTCATTTTTTTCTTTTTAAGGAATTTTTTAGAACCCTGGTTCATGTACTAATATGCTCTGTAGCAGTAAGTGTATTAGCACATGCACCCATCTGTTTAAGCCCTTATGCTCATTACTCCCTGTATGTTTTATTCTGAAATGCTGCAGTGTTTCAGAGTTAACATAATTTGAAGTTTGACTCAGAATTGAGCTTCGAGTCACAGAGGTGAACTATATCGGCTTCTCTCTGCCCATATCATGCAGAATGACAACTCTCTCCCTATAGGGAGAGAGCTGTCACTCTGCATACAGCGGGTGGGGAGACGCTGGTACAACCCACCCCCTTGACTGTTAGCTCAGCTTCAAGTCAAACTTCATAGTGTACTTATTCTGATACATTGCAACATTTTGGAATAAATCATACACAGGGGTAATATGACCATAACTGTCCCAGGTTCAGAAAAGATGAACCTGGTGGCAGAATCCCTTTAATACAGATGTGTTACAGGAAACATTGCAACCGTATGTCTTCAGTATTTCATCAGTATTGGCCTCGATATTTGTTGTCATTGGTTTTATTTTCTACGGGGCAAATATGTATCTGTATTTGCTCAATAGAAAATAAAACCAACTAATGCAAATATTTGGAAGCAAAAACAGACAAAAGTAGTGCGCTCTGCATTTTTAAAACACTACCATGAAAAATTTGACTATGTAAATAGATTCATATATTCACATTAGCTCTATACTGCAATCCGCAAAATACGGACCAAATATGGGGTAAAAATGCTCGTCTGAAATAGGCCTTAGGGTTCCCTCACACAGGCAATTTGTACAGTGTTTAGTGCTGCCTTTTCAGCCCAGCGCTAAACGCTGTACAACACTCCCATTCATTTCAATGGGGCTGCTCACACAGGGCTGAAAACGCAGCGTCTTCAACGCTGCGCTTTGACATCGATGCATGTTCTATTTTGGGGCGTTTTCAGCCCTGTGTCGCCCATTGAAATGAATGGGCAGCGGTTTCAGCACTGCTGAAAACATGGCAACACTTGGTGCCGCGTTTTGGCAGCGTTAACCGCTCACCGATTTTTGGGGGAGGGCTTGCAATAGAAGCCCTACCCCGAAAATCAGTCCCAGCTAGGCTAGATAGAGAAAAAAAGAAAGTAATACTCACCTAGCCACTGCGGTCCGGGTCGGGGCCGCTGGTCTCTGCCGCTGATTCGGGCTTCCCCTGCACTCACAAGTCTATTGCCGTAGGCCAGGTTTGAGAACCCCGCTTCCAGCAATAGAGTGCTGTGATTGGTTGTCCGCGCTGGCTCGATGTGCAATCACAGCCCTTCATTGACTGTCTCAGCCAATCAAAGCTTGCAAATGGCCAACTTTAACTGAATTTTAGTTCATGCCCTTGAACTAATCCTTTAGAGTATGGTCAGACCCTAAGCGATTGGTTGAAGGGGGAAATCTGAGGGCAAACCCGCAGCAAACTATGCTGAGCCATTAAAATCTGCAGCATACGTCAATTCCAATGTGGATTTTGTGCAGATTTTAGTGCACCAAGTGGATTAGATTTGTAAAATCTCATCCACCTTGCTTGTACTATACAATTACTGGGTTTTGCAGAAACTCTGGTGGAAAATCTATGGCATTTACGTTATGTATAAATTTAGCCCTAAAGCAAAATAAAAACCAATGCCATAAATATTAACATATGAGCGATTCCCAGCTATGCCACAATAATCTCCCAGAGATGTTGCAGCAAGAGACAATTTTTTGTACTTTTTGAACACTTTTTTTGCAGGAGTTCCCCAAGGTTAAAAAAAATTCCAAGGAATTCCCCCGAGCCTGAAAAGATTGGAAAACACTGATGTATTATCTTGCTATTTTGTAAGCTGTATTAACTATACAAGTTAGTGAGAATTTGAAAAGACTGCAATCTCACAGAAGGGAGGGAATTCACACGGGCGAGCGCGATACTGGTCTGAGAAACTTGGACCGACATTACTCTTGTAAAATTGTAATGTTCACTGTGAATGCATTGCAATTTGTGAGAAAAAAATAATCAAAACAATGGACGAGATTTCTGCAGACTTACAGAAAAATAAGACATGCAGTGAGAGAAAAATCGTACATTGGGATCTATTTCAGTGCAAGTTTTCTGTGTCTTGCAATGCACAAAATTTGTGCGAGAAATTTATGCATCCTAATGGAAATGATAGAGAATCACATAGTAACTAACTGGCTAGTAGTTTTTTGAGGAGGACCATCCCTGTTTCTACAGTCTCTTGAATGGTGTGCAGTAGAATTAGAGGTAATATACTCATTAACTATGTAGAAATAACATCCAACATCTGTAGATCTGCATAGAACCGTACTGGCTTAATAGATCAAAAGTGATCAAGAGCTCAGAAAGAAACATTGCCATTCTACAGACAGCTGGAAAACTTTTTCTAACATGAAATGTGAAATTTTCTCTCTTTTCTGGTTACATGATAAAATATATCTCAGGTAGAAGAAACGGAAATATGAGACTGCGAAATACCTGTTAAAAATGTAGCTGAAATGTCACTTCTTAAAAGTAGTTCACTTCATTTGAAATAATATACTTACAATGCTGTTATCAGTTCTACTGGAGTATTTTTATTAAATGTCAGATGTGTCCTCCTTATCTCTCCCAGTCACAGTAGCTCATGAGGCCTTGGCATAGAAATTGCCACCTTATGCTCACCATAGGGGTACCACCACATGTTAATACTCCAAAAACGTCAGTAGTCCCTATTTTACAGTATAACACGATCACAAGATGACTGAATTTCAACTACAATTCAATGGCCGTTGTAATATCAACCCCTTAAGGACCGGGCTGTTTGTGTCCTATAGGACCAGACATGTTTTAGGGATTTTACCCATGTGGTGGTTTTATGGCCCCCTGTTTTTCAGCTACCTTGCTTATTATTGCAGAATTTTTTTCTGTGACACATAGGGCTATTTTTTTATATCTTTTTTCACTGACTCTTTTTCATTTCTTTAGTTTGGTTGGGGATCAAAAGCTGAAAAAGACGATAAAAAATGTATAGTTTATTTTTTAAATTAGTATATTTACGCTAAAATATAATACAGGTATGAGTTCTTCATTTTGTTTCAGATGTTTTGATATATAATTTGTATAGTTTCGGAATACAGGGTGCATATGGTGGTGGTGTTTGGTTGGCATCGGTGGTGGGTCATTTTCTTTTTTTACATATATATTTTTATTTTATTCTGTCATTTTTTTTACTTGTTTTTGTAACTATTTTTTTAACATCTAGGTCCCCAATGACGTCATTTAAAACCTCTGGGGATCATTCAGATTGTCTTTTTTTTTATTTCACACTTTTGCATGGTAATTGAGGCATCCAAAGGAGTCCTAGTGACAGGGAAAAAACATTCCCCTTTAGTGACAGTAGTCACTAACAGAGCTGATCGGAGCCTGCTGGGACCCTGCAGCTCTGCTGTAGCAGGGGGCACCCTGCAGTTATGTGAGTGTCAGTTCGAATAGGGGAAGTAATACTGCCACTTTCTCTCTGCACTACATAGTGCTCATTGAGTAGAAACAAAGATCTATTTAGGACAGCGCTTTATAAACTGAAGGCAACGTTGTAATAAACGAAACTCACCCGGTGCTCATCAGGGTTCTCATCAGGGAACCACTGCTAGCACCTCCACATCCTGGTAGGACTGCTCATTGAGTGCTATGTATTCTGTATAGGAGAAGCCAGAAGTGGTTGTGTGTTGGCTGTGACTAACAATCGTGAGCCTGACCTGTTACTTCTAGATTGCAGAAGCAGGAGCTTTAATCCTATGCTGTGGTTTCACTATTATCCCAAGATTAAAGCCCAGGACCAAGCACCGTAAATTTACTGTGCTAAATTCTTAAGGGCTTAATATAAGTAGTCAGACATAATTCAACACTCACTACTGATCTACTGGAAGAACCAAGTGACCAATACTTAACTTCCTAAAGTCTAACAATGGATGAACCAAAATTATAGTCTGCTATTCCAAGGATGGGTAAATTACCATGAGCAGTGGTGCTGCAGTCTTTATAGCGAATGCTAAATCCCAATTTTGAAATCTTAATTTGTAAAAGAAAAAGTTCAAGGTCAGCTCAATACCACGCATGGTTATGTATGTCAACAAGCTGGATAGTTAGAGGGGGTTACTGAGGCATATGTCCTGGGTGTTGACTGCCAGGGAAAGTGCCAACAACTCTTACTTATATGAACCCAGGGTAAAAGTACATTCACACAGGATGATTGTCGAAAGCATAAGTGCCCAACAGCCACCCCACGGTCTAACTCCCAATGACTATCACTTCTGTACTTTACACAGGAGTAATAACCATCCTGTGAATGGAGGCAGGGCATGCCCGAAATCGTTCCAGCCCGCCAGTGTCTATTTGCAGTAAATATATTCATAGTAGAACGAACGAATAATTGTTTACACGGGCAAATAGTCACTTGGTTTTTAGTACCGCTAAAAGCCAAGCAACTCCAACAAGTGAGTGATTTGTTGCTCAGTGCCCTGTTGAAGGCCACATGTACATTGGATGACTATGACATTAATTTGCTGTTTCCAGAGATAACTTGGGTGATAAATGCCTTGTGTAAAGGTACCTTAAATAAAGGGCTAGGGTCACAAATTGCATTTTTGCACCAGGTAAAGGAAAGCCTAGCTGTGACTCGGCTGTCAAATTTCCAATATGTAGACTTTGACAGCCTCTTAGGCTGTCAGAGTCTATATATGCACACATATGACTAAAGTATCGAATATATAAATAGACATGTATCACAGTTTGTCATGCTAAGGCAAATAGTGATATCAGAAACACTTCTTAGATATTAATAATGTTATAATCAGAAGACTATACATACATTTGTGTTTTTTTAAAATCCCTACATCAAAGCAGTAAGACTTGGTAAAATATATGCATTGTTGGTTCCAGGTCTATAAGTGAATATTAGCAAGAGACAGATAACGACTGGGTTCCATAGTGTTCTAACTCCCTATTTTGCCACCTCTGCAAAATTTTCATGGTGGCACCTTAAATGTTTGAATGCTTGTACACTTGAATGTATCTGCTTCTTCCTTGATAAAAAACAACACTTTTTTAATGCCATTTTACAATAAATTAGGCTTATATTGTTAAACATTATTTCCTGTGATAACATAGTAGTTCCCTTGGAGTTAGAACACTGAAGTGTTACAGAACAAAACGTGTTCTAACTCCTGATCTTAGCTTACTATTTGCTATGATAACTTCAATAAGGGCATTCCCTTCAGTTCTAAAAGATACCCAAATATAAATACGATGACTTTTACATACAAGGACAGTGTTTATACTATGACTGCTGTAGCCAATCACAGGCTATAGAAGGTCACTGCTATGATCAGTGATTGGCTGCAGCAGGCACAGGTTTTGGTCAGCAGCAACCAGGAATGACAAAGTGCTTGTAAAGCAATTTTAGGTAGTGGGAAAACTCTTTTAACAACAAATTGTTGCAGTTTTACACCACATACAATTCCGTTCTCCACCCTTACTAGCACCATTACATTTCCGCCTGTCATCTGACAAAATACAAGCCAGCTATTGGTTAGAGGAGTTGGAACAGTATTACAATATTACGTCCTCAGAAACAACAGGAGTTAGGCTTCTTTTATACAGAGCGACTTATCGTTCGCACGAGAGAATGATGATAGAGTTCACTTATTGGCTTGTGCAGCCTGTTTATACAGATGTCTAATTAACAGAAAATCATCCAAAAGTGGACTTAGAACAGTATGGAACTAAGGCAGCGGATGCAGTAGAGCTGGGTTTGTCAACTCATTGTGCGTTTACAATGAGTAGTATCTGTGGTTTTCATAGGATTTCAAGTGAACCTACTTACTTACCCTAACTCAATGAGTTATCACAGCGCACAAAAGAAACGGCTAAATAACCAATACAGCTCTACTACCTCTGCACCAAGATCAGATCAGTTAAAGTGCCACAAAAGGCTCCAAAGTCTTGGAAGTCAGATGAAAACTGCATATATGATCATTTTAAAATAAATATGTTTTTCTAGAATCTGTCTTTAAATGAATACAGGACTTATTTTGCTGTGTGAGTCAAATTTGTCTGAATTTGCTTGGAGGATATTGCAGTTTTAGACCGTATTTACAAGGCCGATATTATCGCACGAGTTTTGTGCGTTGCAAGACGATCAAGACCAGTTCAGAAATAGAACCAGTTGCAAGACAGAGAAATTGCAGGATGTCCTATTTTCATGCCAGTTTCGCCTAAGCTCTTGCTCATGACCTGAAGGTTGCGAGTTCAAGTCGCAGCTTGGTTCAGGTTGTCGGTTCAAAAGTGACTCAGCCTTCCATCCTTCCGAGGTCGGTAATCTGAGTACCCAGCTTGGTGGGGGGTAATAAATAAATTACTTAAACACGTTGCAGAGTAAGTTGACACTATACAATTAACAAGATTTATGAGATTAGTACATGCAAATATGCGGTGCCCTGCACATCGCACAGCCCACGGCCATGATGTCCATGTGCTATGTGATGCGAGTCACGCCTGACAATCTTAGGCACGACTTATTATCGGTCATGTAAATACGGCCTTATGAATACAAAACCATCAATGCAGAATACGGGGATAGCTTTGCATTTTTCTTGACTGATGTCTTTAAAACTGGGAACAAATCAATCCCTTTTGATGTGACTGTAATTTTAGGACGTATCAAGTAGAATTTGACACTCTTTTTTTTCTTGTAAGGAAGTTCTATTTTCAATTTTAGGAAGAATTCCCACTTGATAAAGGGAAATATACATTAAGGTTTATCCATCAGAGTCATCTGACATGTATATTCTGTACAGATATATCTCTGTGGATATCTCAGCCACATTTCTATTCTCAAGTGCTTGTTACCCATGTTCTGTGCTGTTTTCGTCTATGTACTTTTATTGTAACATTCATATTCTCTAACTGTCAGACCCTCTGGCTTTCTGTAGATATTCCAAGAAGAGTTGAAGCTCTCGTTCTAGAAAGATGTAGTATTGGCTGCAGTGTGGGTTTAAATGTACAAGGTGTCCTTTGAGTTCCTTTTGAAATGGTATTTTTTATCTACTAAAGCCAAGCTGCGTAACTAATGCTGTGTATAATCATTCAGTGCATTTTAATAAGAGATACATTGCTGTGAACGGAGAACGTCACATTAATTGTCCCCAAGGTGCCAACGCTGTACACATCTGTGGACGTTTTCCTCACATTGCCATGAAAATGCTCAGGAACTTCTTGAAACCGTTTTTGGTTTTTCATGTTCTGTTTTTTCTAACGAACTTTGTGCTGACATGTGTTACCACAATGAACGCAAAGGGACGTAATGGAATTTCTATGATGATAAGGGCAAAATGTACCTGCTTTTCAAATGTGCCTCAATAACATCAGAGAAAAGCATACGGATGGCTTGTTATTGCATTCCTCTTTCCCACTCTTCACTTTAAGTTGTAGAACTGTTCTGTGTATGTATTTAAACATGTCAATGTAGGTGTATTAACACTGTGTGCTTATTAATGTTAATTGTGAATATATGTTGTTCATGTTCGAACTGGGAATGAAGAGAATGATTCAGTCAAACCAAAAGTGTGAATTGTAACATGGTATTGCCATTATGTTCCAGATATGGATAGTTATTGAAGGAGAAGACCTTAAGCTGGACACGTCTGCATGAAGTATTGTATCCACCACACACAGCCATTGAAAAGAAACTACCTACAAATGTCCACATTTATGAACACTAGATGAATCATAGAGGAAGTGCCCATAACTATAAAATACAAAAATAATTGGTTGCTATTAGCAACAATAACCTGAATAGCTTGGGGGGGGGGTGGAAATTAGGTCAGGTAAGCATACAGCTCATTTCCCACAGCACTGGCCAGTCTTGGTATTGCAGGCAGTGTTACCAATGAAGTGATTAGGAGCTTTTTCTGTAATACTAGACCTGGCCACTACAGTGGGAACGGGGCTGTCTGCTTCCTGCGGAAATCAGTTCAATGCACAAGCTCATCAGCCAGGAGAACAGCTAATCAGTGGGTATTCCAGGTGGAAGGTTTCTGCTGATCTACTATGGATGGCTTATCCTAAGTACAGGCCATCAATAGCTTACAACTCGATAACTCCTTTAATTGCTATTAATTTCTTTCTACCACTTCAATAAGGAAAAGACACAACCATCTGAATCACTTGTTTATGTTATGAATGCACTTAGGCTGCTATCACATCTGCATCGGGGGTTCTGTTTTTTCAAGAATCCTGGCGAAATGGATCCATCTTTATTACAGAAGTGAACAGCGCTGAATGGACCCTATTGACTTTAATGGGGTCCATTTGGTTTCCACTCAGCTGTATGGAATTTTACTAGGCGAAAAAGCACTGCATCAAGTGCTTTTTCTTCCGGCATTTTGTGCCAGATCTACGATGGAACCTCCTAATGGAAAGTAGCCTTACCTGAAAAAAAAACAATTACAAACGATTGTACTTTTGCTCAGCAAGAGGAGTTAGTCATTTGAACAGTATCTGAGATTCTGCAGTATATCAGTTCTTTGTAACCATATAGCCCTCATCCAAAAGTGCCATTTACATGGATACTCAATAAGTCAATGTCTTACTCGAAAGAGAGCCTTAAATATGCCCTCAATGTTTCCTGACTAGAGAACATCATGTGTGCATAAATCTGTTTTTGTCTTTTGGGCCTCATCAGCACAGAACAAGGTTATGGTTAGCCACTGGCGGTATGGTGGCAATAGTAATCAAAACCCTATTTAGCACTCACTAAAATTGAACACAGGGTGAGGTAGTGAATTACATGCAAGTAGCTAAAGAGCTATTATGTCTTACTTTGGGCCAGAGTGCTCTTTTTAAGGCCCCTTCACACAAGCGTATTTGTGCCCCAAATTTTTTTATTCCAAAGGGTTCATTTTCATTACTTTTATTTGCACATGCATTTTGTGCTCACGAAAAAAACTGCATGTTTATTTTTGTGCGCATTAGTACACCACATGTCCCCATAGAAGTCTATGGGTGGTGCGCAAATGCACACTCAATATGCATGCAAACGCACAATATGTTGCGCAATTCCGCAGGATAAAGAACACATCTGGAACCCATTAGGCTAAACCGCCTTTAAAATCACGGTGGGAGTGTGTCCCGCACCCATGTGAACTGACCCTGCAAAGAGCAAAAAGTACAGTAATGCTACATCTATATGCATGACACGTTCATGTTAAGGACCAATTATAGGGGCAGCATTCTATATTTTTAGTTGCTATATCACTAATGCTCGGTTTCACAATTATTTTGTATTCACTGACTAAATTAAAGTTCAGGGATGACAGCAATTTGCCACAATGTAATCAGTAATGATATATTTTGGGATGAAATGATGTGTAATGTTCTGTCTATTGTACAGTAAAACTAGAGATCACAAGACAATAACTTTTTATGTTTTTCTGTACTTTTACCCTTTGATGTCTGAACATTTTTGAACTGTATCAAAATGTTTTAGTGCAAAAAGGAAATGTGTAAACATGGTCATTTATATGTTACTGACTGATGATATCCTTTATAACACTCAGTGAATAAAAAGAGAGTGATCATTTGCAAGCATAAGTAGTGATACACTAAACTCACAGCCAAACAAATCTATTCTACTAATGCTCTCATTTTTTGTTAAATTGATAAATGATATGCCCTCTTATAAATAGTGAGCCACCTACTGAGGGGCAATATAGATTAGTGAAAATCACACTAAAGTATGGCATTCATGATTATTTACACTGTTCACATACCAACGTTACATACTGTATGTCTTATGTATATGTCTATGAGGTGGAGCCTAAAAACTCTTTCAGTGATGACTTTGACCAATCAGATTCACTATTGCTCAGGAGAGTGTGTACAGTAAGGTCCCATGACAAGCCAATGAGCCATCAGCAAATGTAGAGGAAGCTCTTCAGTGAACTCCCAGATACCTATAAGGTCTTCGCTCCCAGGTCCTATTCCTTTCAATGACAAGAACCAAAACATAATTTTTAACTCTTCAAACTCTATAGATCATAGAATATTTAAATACCATTTAACTGTCATAACTCTAATGGATAAAAGGCAATGTGGGATTGATGGAACTCATTTTAAGTGACTGACTGCCACTGTGTTAACATTACATCAACAAATGTCTAATCAATTGAAAAAGTGATTACAAATTGAGTCAATTAATTCAATGTGTTACAATTTAATTTAAAACTGTGTAATTGTTTTGGGATATGACAGACTACCCTATGATGACAATGTGTTCCCTTCTCATGATTGATAAATGGTGAACAGATAATTAATTATCTCTATAGACTTGATAAAAAAAAATTGTGATGAGGTCATACTACATTACTACTGCCAAGACATATTTTAACTCAAAGTTCAACATTACATATACATAATATATGTCAGTTATACTGTACCTCTTTTTATTAAGCCAATGAAATTTGGACTACATCCACCAAATATAACTTGACAGGTAAACCCTATGAAAAGTAGTGATATAGTACTGCAATATATTGAGTGATTTTTTTTTCAGGTCAGTTGAGTGACTTAACTATTAGCAATACCATGGAACTTATTGCTGTGGCATTTTAATTTACTTATGTAATTATAGGAGGAGAGGGGTCACTTTTTAAGAAAAGTCATAGACAATAAATGGATCAATAAAAGCACTATAAAATAAATAACTGTGTTATCTGGACTTTTATTTCTAGAGTTGCATCATTTGGAAAAGTTTGCCACAATCCAATGCGTTGTCTGCATAAGTGCACCGCTGCGACGCTAAATCAAATCAGATGAGGAGACAGACTTCTTGTCTGTCAGGTGTTCCTCTATGTACCCACATGCTTCCATTCTTTCCTAATCTGTCATTTGAGCAGTTAATTCCTATCAGCATCACTCCACAATGAAAACAAGCAGCTTGCACTTTGAAGGTCGTGCAAGGATTTGGCAGTGTCCACTTCGATCCTCTCTAAATCATCTATTACATGCAATATGTCATAATGAAAGCTTCACAAGTCATATAAAATACAGGTTCCATTATGTTGTAAAATCTTCCATTACAGGTTTTGTCATCACCTTCTAGTTAATACAGCATGTCTCTTCACCTACATTTTACTACAGTAAAATTCCCTTAATCAGGCACTTGAAAATTCGAATCCTCTGGTAGCCTGGAAATCAAAATGCTTATGTTGCTGCTTACTGCTTTTCTTGAGTTATGTGCCTGTCCACATTATTGCAGTATTTTAGTATGTGCAATAAAAGAAGCAATGCCAAAAACTAGTAAGATCAGAATTTCAGTTCTTTGCAATTATATAAGAATCATAATAATTTAAAGGTTTTTTTCACCTTCTTGATGTTCAGGTCTTCTACCTTATCTCTGTTTATACAGGTCACCCACTGGGTTCTGTCATATGTGCTTACATAACTATAGGGGATGCAGTTGCACCCGGGCTCAGGAGCCTTAGGGGGCCCATAAGGCCTCTCTTCTCTATATAGGAAGCCCAGTACTATGAATAAAGCATTATAGCTGGGGGCCCTGTTACAGGTTTTGCATTGGGGCCCAGGAGATTCTAGTTACGCCTCTGGTCAAATGAGTGGGCTAGCCAGTTAAAGTGACATAGGTGACCAAGCAGCTCATGTAACATGCTAGAGAATTAGCAAATGAGATAGATGACCCGAACAGCAGGCAACAAGTGGAGAATTCAAAAGGTGAGTACATTACTAGCATTTTAACATGATGGGCATTTTTTTTATATCTTTGGATGGATCTGAGCTGCACAATAGACCATATATATAGGAATGGTCCTGTATAACGAGTTTGAATACAGCAACCTGTGCTGCACCACCACTTTAACTTTTAGGCTGGGTTCACACGGGGTGGAATTGTCACAGAATTTCTGTGTGGAAAGTCTGCAGCTCCTAATCCCAGTATTAGCCAGCAAAGTGGATGAGATTTTGCAAAAGCCGCATGAAAACTGACATGTGGCATGGAATTCAATTCAGCAGCATGTCAATTCTTTTCTCTGTTCCGCAGCGGCCTCTCTCCTCTCTATGGGAGAGAAAGCCGCAGCGGCATGCCGACGGCGAAACCGCTCCGAAACCCGCGGCTAAAGGTGGCTTTGAAGCTGCGCTTTTCCGACAGAATTCTTGCGTTTTTTGGCTATTCCGCGAGAATTACGCTGAAATTCCGTCCCGTTTGACTCCGGCCTTACATATTAGATGCTCCCAAGTCAATTTACATAATCATACAACCCTAAATAAATACAGAAACAATTTTATTCTTCTGTTTAAGCCTTATTCATATGACCGTATATACACAACTAATTTAGCGGCGTCAAAAAGTCATGACTATCTGAAGCATTGGATTCCAATGTATTCCTTCAGATTGATCTTGCCCTATCTTTTGCTGGGATACACTGAAAAAAATATTACGCTAATTAAGTTTGGGACTTGATCACAGCTATTTTTCATTCATGCGATTTTATGGCGTGTTTGGGCAAACGCAAAAACGCATACAGTAATGTGAAAGAGGCCTTAATGTCACATACAGTTGGTGCCAGGAGAAGTATCAGTTTCAATTGTATTCAATTGTCATTTGGCACTGGGCACTGCAGGAGTAAAGGTTTTTTTACAAGCAAAGGTAATTGCTGCATCACAGAAGGGGAAATCAAGAATTAAAAACAATCACAGAAAATGTCCGTTACTTACTGACTGAGGAGTGCATATAGATGCATCCTCCTCTCACTATGCAGGTAGCTGACTACCAAATGGAGGAGCCAATAACACCTGTGAGGGCACCGATGAGACACCCACTCACACTGCCTCCTGATAATGAGGGGGGTGGATGCTTGGTGTACACTCCCACACATAGTGGATACAGGGTGCCAGACCATTCTGATATATGTAGTTCACCATGCAGACCAGCAACCTATTAATGACGCCATGATAATTCGGTGGGTTGCCCTGCATATCCATCAGTGAACCACATTGGTACTGCCACCCTGCATGGTGAACTACATATATCAGAATGGTCTGGCACCCTGTATCCACTATGTGTGGGAGTTTACACCAAGCATCCACCCCCCTCATTATCAGGAGGCAGTGTGAGTGGGTGTTTTATCGGTGCCCTCACAGGTGTTATTGGCTCCTCCATTTGGTAGTCAGCTACCTGCATGGTGAGAGGAGGATGCATCTATATGCACTCCTCAGTCAGTAAGTAACGGCCATTTTCTGCAAAGGTAATTGCTGAAACTGCTGAAAGATTGAAAGATGTAGTGATGGTTTTGCATAAAATAAGACATGCAGTTAATGGGTTTAATCATCTGTGTTTTTCTCTATGAGTTGTTTGCTCAGCTGGGCGTGTGTTTAGGCAATTGTTATTGCATAAACACTTCGCCCAGATGAGCAAACATCTGGCCAACACATTCTATTCTTCTTCTCCTGCCTGAGTAAACACTGCACTCATTGCATATGCAAAGCAAAACAAAACCATTGCTGCCTGCTGGAAAGACAGAATGAACTGCATTCAAACTGAAAGAAATTCTAGCAGCCAAATGATGGATTTTAGGCCAGCCTAAAAACCTTGGCTAATGATAATTCAACAAATAGTGCACTATGCCTGCATTTACATGTAACGATTACCGCTCATTTTCAGCCATTTGAACAAATTTTGAGTGATAATTAAAGATGAGCGAACGTACTCATCCGAGCTTGATACTCGTTCGAGTATTAGCGTGTTCGAGATGCTCGTTATTCGAAACGAGCACCACGCGATGTTCGAGTTACTTTCACTTTCATCTCTGAGACGTTAGCGCACTTTTCTGGCCAATAGAAAGACAGGGAAGGCATTACAACTCCCCCCTGCGACGTTCAAGCCCTATACCACCCCCCTGCAGTGAGTGGCTGGCGAGATCAGGTGTCACCCGAGTATATAAATCGTCCCCTCTCGCGGCTCGCCACAGATGCATTCTGACATAGTTCAGGGAAAGTGCTGCTGGTGCCGGAGCTGCTATAGGGAGAGCGTTAGGAGTTATTTTAGGCTTCAAGAACCCCAACGGTCCTTCTTAGGGCCACATCTAACCGTGTGCAGTAGTGTGGAGGCTGCTTTTTGCAGTGTTGCACTTTTTTTTTTTTTTGTATATCGGCCGTGCAGAGCATTGCGTCCTGCAGTAATTTTACATTGTCCAGGGACAGTAGTGGTGAGGCAGGGACAGAAGACATATTTAGTGTATATAGGCAGTGGGCCTTTCCAAAAACATTTGGGAAAAAAAATCTATTTGGGCTGCCTGTGACCGTCATCGGTGTACTGGGTCTCTGCTGGAGGTAGTTGTCCTAATTCATACGCAGCCAGCTAAGTGTTACAGCAGGCTTGCGCAAAATTCTTTCCTGCCTCTGTGTTGCCTGTTACATCACCGCTGTATTCCTGTCCACAGTGAAACAGTCTGCAGTAATTTTACATTGTCCAGGGCCAGTAGTGGTAAGGCAGGGACAGAAGACATATTTAGTGTATATAGGCAGTGGGCCTTTCCAAAAACATTTGGGAAAAAAAATCTATTTGGGCTGCCTGTGATCGTCCTCAGTGTACTGGGTCTCTGCTGGGGGTAGTTGTCCTAATTCATACGCAGCCAGCTAAGTGTTACAGCAGGCTTGCGAAAAATTCTTTCCTGGCTCTGCTGTGCGTTCCGTAAGCGAAGTCAGCCTCCAACCACAGGCCAATAAGCGGCACATTTAATTACAGCGTTCTGTTTCTGCACTACTGGTAATACAGCATGCTGAGGGGTAGGGGTAGGCCTAGAGGACGTGGACGCGGGCGAGGACGCGGAGGCCCAAGTCAGGGTGTGGGCACAGGCAGAGCCAGTGCGGTGGCCAGGGGTAGAGGCAGGGCCAGACGAATAATCCACCAACTGTTTCCCAAAGCGCCCCCTCGCGCCATGCCACCCTGCAGAGGCCAAGATGCTCTAAGGTGTGGCAGTTTTTCACAGAGACACCTGACGACCGACGACCAGTGGTGTGCAACCTTTGTCGCGCCAAGATCAGCTGGGGAGCCACCGCCACCAGCATGCGCAGACATATGATGGCCAAGCACCCCACAAGGTGGGCCGAAGGCCGTTCACCGCCTCCGGTTTGCACCACTGCCTCTCCCCCTGTGCCCCAACCTGCCACTGAGATCCAACCCCCCTCTGAGGACACAGGCACGAGTGCCTACCGGCCTGCACCCACACCCTCACCTCCGCTGTCCTCCGCCCCATCCAGCAATGTCTCTCAGCGCAGCGTCCAGACGTCGCTAGCGCAACTGTTTGAGCGCAAGCGCAAGTACGCCGCCGCGCACCCGCACACTCAAGCGTTAAACGTGCACATAGCCAAATTGATCAGCCTGGAGATGCTGCCGTATAGGCTTGTGGAAATGGAGGCTTTCAAAAGCATGATGGCGGTGGTGGCGGCCCCGCGCTACTCGGTTCCCAGTCGCCACTACTTTTCCCGATGTGCCGTCCCAGCCCTGCACGACCACATCTCCCGCAACATTGTACGCGCCCTCACCAACGCGGTTACTGCCAAGGTCCACTTAACAACAGACACGTGGACAAGCACAGGCGGGCAGGGCCACTATATCTCCCTGACGGCACATTGGGTGAATTAAGTGGAGGCTGGGACAGAGTCAGAGCCTGGGACTGCTCACGTCCTACCCACCCCCAGAATTGCGGGCCCCAGCTCGGTGCTGGTATCTGCGGCGGTGTATGCTTCCTCCACTAAACCACCCTCCTCCTCCTCCAACGCAACCTCTGTCTCGCAATCAAGATGTGTCAGCAGCAGCAGCAGCAGGTCGCCAGCAGTCGGTGTCGCGCGGCGTGGCAGCACAGCGGTGGGCAAACGTCAGCAGGCCGTGCTGAAACTACTCAGCTTAGGAGAGAAGAGGCACACGGCCCACGAACTGCTGCAGGGTCTGACAGAGCAGACCGACCGCTGGCTTTCGCCGCTGAGCCTCCAACGGGGCATGGTCGTGTGTGACAACGGCCGTAACCTGGTGGCGGCTCTGCAGCTCGGCAGCCTCACGCACGTGCCATGCCTGGACCATGTCTTTAATTTGGTGGTTCAGCGCTTTCTGAAAAGCTACCCACACTTGTCATACCTGCTCGGAAAGGTGCGCCGGGTCAGCGCACATTTCCGCAAGTCCAAGACGGACGCTGCCACCCTGCGGACCCTGCAACATCGGTTTAATCTGCCAGTGCACCGACTGCTGTGGAGGAGGAGGAGGATCCTGAAAGTGATCTTCCTAGTGAGGACAGCCATGTGTTGCGTACAGGTACCCTGGCACACATTGCTGACTTCATGTTAGGATGCCTTTCTCGAGACCCTCGCGTTACACGCATTCTGGCCACTACGGATTACTGGGTGTACACACTGCTCAACCCAGGGTATAAGGAGAACCTTTCCACTCTCATACCCGAAGAGGAAAGGGGTTCGAGAGTGATGCTATACCACTGGACCCTGACGGACAAACTGATGGTAACATTCCCATCCGACAGCGCTAGTGGCAGAAGGTGCAGTTCCGAGGGCCAGGTAGCAGGGGAGGCGCAGAGATCAGGCAGCATGTACAGCGCAGGCAGGGGAACATTCTCCAAGGCCTTTGCCAGCTTTATGGCTCCCCAGCAAGACTGTGTCACCGCTCCCCAGTCAAGGCTGAGTTGTCGGGAGCACTGTAAAAGGATGGTGAGGGAGTACGTAGCCGATCGCACGACCGTCCTCGGTGACGCCTCTGCCCCCTACAACTACTGGGTGTCGAAGCTGGACACGTGGCCTGAACTCACGCTGTATGCCCTGGAGGTGCTTGCTTCTCCTGCGGCTAGCGTCTTGTCAGAGAGGGTGTTTAGTGTGGCTGGGGGAATCATCACGGATAAGCGTACCCGCCTGTCAACCGACAGTGCCGACAGGCTTACACTCATCAAGATGAACAAAGCCTGGATTTCCCCAGACTTCTCTTCTCCACCAGCGGACAGCAGCGATACCTAAGCAATACGTAGGCTGCACCCGCGGATGGAAGCATCGTTCTCTATCACCATCAAAAACGTGGACCTTTTAGCTTCATCAATCTGTGTATTCTATTCATCCTCCTCCTCCTGCTCCTCCTCCTAAAACCTCACGTAATCACGCCGAACGGGCAATTTTTCTTAGGCCCACAAGGCTCAGTCATATAATTTTTGTAAACAATTTTTATACGTCTCATTAAAGCGTTGAAACTTTCACCTGAACCAATTTTTATTTTAACTGGGCTGCCTCCAGGCCTAGTTACCAATAAAGCCACATTAACCAAAGCGATTAATGGGTTTCACCTGCCCTCTTGGTTGGGCATGGGCAATTTTTCTGACGTACATTAGTACTGTTGGTACACCAATTTTTTGGGGCCCTCGCCTACAGTGTAATCCAATTAATTTTTTGCCCACCTGCATTAAAGCTGACGTTACATCAGCTGTGATGGGCAATGCAATGGGATATATTTATGTACCGCCGGTGGCTTCCTGGCACCCACCCATGCTGTGCGTCCACAGGGAGTTGTAACTGCATGTGTCCACTTCTAAAGAACCCCAGTCTGACTGGGGCATGCAGTGTGGGCCGAAGCCCACCTGCATTTAATCGGACGCTACCTCAGCTGTGATGGGCACTGCAATGGGATACATTTATGTACAGCCGGTGGGTTCCAGGGAGCCACCCATGCTGTGGTTGCACACGGAATTCCCATTGCGGAGTTGTACCTGCCTGTGACTATTTATAAAAAACCGCGGTCTGACTGGGGCATGCAGACACCTTGACAGAATGAATAGTGTGTGGCACATAGGTTCCCCATTGCTATGCCCATGTGTGCAGCTCCGGATGGAGGTGGCACAGGATTGGATTTCTCATTGCTTCTGTACAGCATTGTGGGCTATCGCCCCGCCCCTTTTAAAGAGGGTCGCTGCCTAGCCGTGCCAACCCTCTGCAGTGTGTGCCTGCGGTTCCTCCTCATGGCAGACACACTTATAAATAGACATGAGGGTGGTGTGGCATGAGTGCAGCTGAAGGCTGCGCAGGGTCACTTTGGTGTGCGCTGTGGACACTGGGTCGTGCGGGGGGGTTGGGCAGCATGTAACCCAGAAGAAGTGGCAGCGGAGTGTCATGCAGGCAGTGATTGTGCTTTGTTGGAGGTTGTGTGGTGCTTAGCTATGGTATGCATTGCTAATGAGGGCTTTTCAGAAGTAAAAGTTGTTGGGAGGGGGGGGGCACTCTTGCCGCTATTGTGGCTTAATAGTGGGACCTGGGAACTTGAGATGCAGCCCAACATGTAGCCCCTCGCCTGCCCTATCCGTTGCTGTGTCGTTCTTATCACTTTCTTGAATTGCCCAGATTTTCACAAATGAAAACCTTAGCGAGCATCGGCGATATACAAAAATGCTCGGGTCGCCCATTGACTTCAATGGGGTTCGTTACTCGAAACGAACCCTCGAGCATCGCGATAATTTCGTCCCGAGTAACGAACACCAGAGCATTTTGGTGCTCGCTCATCTCTAGTGATAATCGTTGCGTGTAAAATGGCCTTTACATCTCCCTTCTAATGTTATGCTGATAGGCTTGCAATTGTCAGCTTATCAGTGTGTCCTGTTGGGGATTTATTCCAGTACCTCTGTGCAGAGGATGCTAGTAATACTTTCTGTATCCTTGTCTGCTTCTCAGTCTGGAAAAACCTTGTCTTTGCCTTACTGTAGTTATCTCAAATTGTGGCTCTTTAATTCCTGCTTTCAGTTTATGCAAGCCTGTCTGTCTGTCAGTATCTTGTTGATTTTTGCCCTTCCTCCTACATTTTTTGCTCTACACTGTTGTGGACTCTTTTAGTGTGCCATTCCCCCTCCCTTCCATTGTGATCTCTACATCCACATGGGCCTTGTCTCATCTACCTTGATCTCCATCATTTTCCATTCTATCACCATCTAAGGACATTCAGGGAACCTAGTTAGGTTCCTGACATAGGGTAACCCTTTTCAGGGTTGTAGCCCTGCCTTCCGGCAGTATCAGTTAGGGACAGTTAAGGGAGATATCTTGGTTCATCTCCATATCTCTTCCCTTTGTAAATGCTTGGTTTCCATCATCTGGCTACTAATTCCCTCTGAGATTTACACGTCAACACTCTTTCTCAGTGTTTAGAGCCTCAACAGGATGGAACAGATGTGACACTGTATTTCTGGTTTGCCATCCTAGGAGAAAGATAACAAAAAAAAGTAGAAATTCCCAGTGTCAATTTCACTAGTTTTCAACTTCCCAATTGAAGCTCAACCATAGCAATCATCAGTCCCTTATGTGACAATCACAACTGCTTCAGGATGACATTAACATTGCTTTGAAATACTTTTAGACTGATCTCTCAAAAGCTCGGTTTGTCTATTGCAAAAAGATTTAATGTCCTGCATTAGTTAAAAATAACTTCCAACCAAACTTTAAGAATATGATGATATAAAAAGACAGAGGTGTATGATAGTTCAAATTTTTACAAGAAAATGTTCCACATAATATGAAAACAGTGAAACTTTAACTTACAAAAATATATTCTTCAGTACTCAAGGCTAAAAAAGAAAAGCAGTGAAGATATGAAGAGATCAAACAGAATTTGAACATTACTTTACATCATAGTATAATTACATTTTTCCACTACTTCTACTGGTGAGAGAAGAAGAGGGAAAAAAATTAAAATTCAGGAAGTAACATTGCTGAATAGACCATACCCATATGAGAAGCAAATAATTAGGGTATGATCTCTCAATTGCTTTTGATATCTTGTATAATCCTGTTTAAAAACTGCCACTAGAATGTCCATATAATACTTTGAGTTTTCTAATAGACTCTTGTGGATTTTCTATATAAGACTACTAGATTTACTTAAAATTGACATGTCACCTTCAATATGCTGTCTGATTTGTAGGCTTCATGTTATTCAGAGGGTAAAGCTGAATATATCGATATATAGTTTTATGGGAAATATTCAGTATATTCATATATATCTATGCTTATTCTGAGCTTTGGAGTCCAGTTGGTGGACCTATTGGTGATTGACTGTTATTTCTGTATACACACTCCTACAGGGAAGACTGTCCATCACTGCGTAGGGCCGCCAATCAGAGTTCTAAGCACAGAATGAGCAAGGATTTAAATAAATCAAATATAAGGTATACTGAAATTTTCCTACACAACTTTACATCCATGTGCTCTATACCATGCCTGCATATGAACTGGTGCCCAGAACTGAACTGCATATTCCACATAAGGCTGCACAAATGCTTTGTAAAGTCATAATATTATATTTTTGTTCTGTGAGTCCATGACTCTTCTAATGCGCAGCAGTAAACTGCGAGACTTAGGGCTTAAATAGATGGGCGTGTCTTAGTCCCGTTATTCGGCTGTAAAAATCAGACAAAACTAAACTATTGATTTCAATGGTTTCATTTTCACTATCTGGATTCTCATGTGTTAATACTATGTGCAAGAAAAAATAAGGCAGGACCTAGCCCCTCATTTTTTTTCAAACTCACGCGCGGAGTATAAATAGTCAAAAAAAACATCTGGTTCATGTGCTAATACGGTCCATAGAGGTGAGCGTATTAGTGCATGTGCCCATGTGTTTTTGCTCTTAGAAGCAGCTGATTGACATTGTTGTTATATAGTCAGTCTACAAGTATACCAGGGTTGCCAAACTGATGTTTTTTAATAAGTTATCCAGGCAAAAGAAAACATCACAGATAGCCACATTGAATCTCATTAGTTTGTACTTTATGAACATCTTCCATAGACTGCATTACGCTACATACTGTAGCTTGGTGTCATCTGCTAGGCCACTTCACCAAAGACACGTTTTTTCATCCCTGTTCCCTCACTTGAGTGCCTGTCACACTCTGGAAGTCTCCCCTGTGTATGGCAGTGATTTTCTTGCAGTGCAGCCCCCTATCTGATGCTTATCACACACCATCTTGAGAGTGAGATTTTTTACTTTAAGTTTCTCAGCTATCCTATGATGTATCAGCAAAGCATTAGGCGAGGCTGTATCATTTTTGCCTACTGGGGAGACTCTTCAATTATATTTACCTTCTATATTCACTTGAATAAGATACGTACCATACATATACAGTCAGAAGAATGAGCTGTGATCTCCTCTATTACACCTATTTGACAGAAACTGTGTGATCATCATCAGTAACTGTGACAGGAGATTTAGTGTACTCCTCAACACAGTTTTTGCGGTAGAGAGCATGTAATACCATTACACAAACTGATCGATTGACTAGAAAATGAATACATAACCCCAATCAGATCTGAGTTACTCAGATTTGAGATCACATGACCATTTCAGGAGAAAGAGGCTGGGAGTTTCAGACAGAAAGAAATAACTAATTATAGTAACACTAGCTCATTTATATATACTGGGGAGGGGGGGGGGTCTAACTACATAATGAATGGCCCTTTAACCCCTTGAGTGGCACGCCCGGAAAATTTCCGGGGACGAGCTCCACTGCTCATAGCAACATAGCCCGGAAGATTTCCGGGCTATGTATCACTATGGGAGCTGCAGAGCACAATGCCACAAGCTGTGACAGTGTGCTCTGCCTGCACAGACCCACACAGAGCAGTGCAAGGGCTTTGAAAAACCAGCAGAAGATATTGCCGACATGTCGGCAATGTCCTGCTTTGTTTACAGGTTGCCATAGAGACCATCGGCTTGTCAGAAGCAAGCCGATGGTCTCTGTGGCAGGGAGAGCTGGTTGTTAGCTGTCAGAGGACAGCTAGGTACCTGCTCTTACAGCAGAGATCAGAGAAAACCTCCGATCTCTGCTGTGTTAACCCTTTACATGCTGCAGTCTATGTGACTGCAGCATGTAAAGGGCTGTCACTGCAGCATGTAAAGGGCTGTCACCATCAGACCCCTGGAATGTGATCAGGGGTCCTGATGGGTCCCTGTGGAAGTCCCCTAAAGGGACAAAAAAAAAATGTAAAAAAAAAAAAAAAGAAAAAATTATTTAAAAAATTAAAAAAACACTTGTCTCCCTTTGCTTTCTAAAAAATCAAAAATACAATCACACATGTGGTATCCGTGTGCGTCGTAATGACCCAGAGAAGGAAGTTAATACCTTATTTAACCCCTTAATGACATGGCCCCTTTTTTCTTTTTTCCCCATTTCTTTTTTTCCTCCCCCCTGTTTAAAAAATCACAACTTGTCCCGCAAAAAACAAGCCCTTATATGGCCATGTCAATGGAAAAATGAAAAAGTTATGGCTCTTGAGACGCAACTGCAAAACTAGTTGAAATTCAATGATTAGACCATTTTAAAAAACCTGCCCTGGTGGGCACGACAGGGTGGTAAGAAACCTGCCACTCAAGGGGTTAATAGGTGGAATATTAGTGAACCCAGCACTGTATCTTGAGGTACACCACTTATAATGGAGAAAAATTTTGAGTAGGAATAATTTATCATCATTCTTTGAATAGGGTGTGTGAGTGAGTTTTCAATCAAATTACAAAATATACTCTCTCAGCCTATATATTTTAATATATTCATTAAAGGGTACCTGTCATCACCATTGAGCCCTATAAACTACATTATGTGTGTGCAGCAAATTCATAGGGATATAGTGCTGAAACAGGGCACTTGGTTACTATAAAACACAATGCCCCAGAAGTCCTGTTCCCTTACCTTTGAGCCTAATAACATAGTTTATGAGGCTAAAAGGTGATGACAAGTTCCCTTTAAGCATCTTTGAGGGATAATGTTAAACACCTTTGCAAAGCGTAAAAACACTGTAATGACAGCCACCCCCCTGTCCAGATTTCTACACACCTCTTCATAAAAACAAATCTGTCCTTTGTATAAGGTAATGTAACTGAAATGAAATTGAGAAAAAAAATCTGTAGTAAGCAGACCACAAGTTGGTTTGCTGTTGGGATCTCTAGAGATCAGATGTAATCTTCAGGTCCAGTCCAGAGGTAAGGCTAACATTTTCCTATCATGTCACCAAAAGAGAAATTAAACACAACACAGTTCTCTATTAAATTAATGGACTGTCCATGTAAGGCATGCCATGTTCAAAACAAACTTTAATATGTAAGAAACATATCCACATGTTGGGTCTAAATTTAACTCAAGGTGTTCAATATACTGTATTCAATACAGTAATGTAAATATTGCCATAGGTCAGTGTTTATCAAAGAAAAAAGTCTTCCCGTGCATCACAACTCTCAGCTGTACCAGATGCAAAATAGCATAAGGCCTCATGTCCACAGGCAGGTCAGGTTCCGTGGGCGGGAGCCCCCCCGCGAGATCCCATCCTGCCCGCGGCATGAGGACATTACTTACCAGTCCGGATGAGTGCGGGTTGTCCGGTGCCTCCCCTGCGCATGTAGGCCCGCCGGTCGGCACGGCCCCGCACATGCGCAGTGGAGATTCTTTCTTTTTTAAAAATCCTGCTTTCCAGCATGACCCGGAGCACACCCGGAGTGATAGTTCCGGGTGTGCCACAGATCGGGCGGCTTCCATTGACTTCAATGGAAGCCGTTCCTGTGGGATCCGCGGCAAAGCGGAGTATGCTGTGATTTGTTTTCCGGATGGTAAGGTCCAGAAAACAAACCCGCACGCTTTAATTAAGCTGTGGGCGCCCATGATCTCTAGATCATCCGCATCGGGTACCTCACACGGATCCCGGAATTTAAACCCGCCTGTGGACATGAGCCCTAAGGCAGCTGTAAACTTCATAACCTTCTTACCATCAGGAAACTGCAGCCGTTTTTGTTTTTGCATGTCCACTGAATAATCTGGAAAGACAGCTATACAACGTCCATCCATAGTTAAGTCTTTAATTTCTCTTGCTTTCTTTATAATACTGTAGGAGTTTTTCAATAAACAGTTCTTGGCATGGCACCAAATGGAAGTAGATGAGAAGGAATTCTATGAGCCCTTTCCACAGCTAAATTAGAGCACCTAACAAAGATAGGACATGCGATTGCAGGTTGCATGTAAGCTCCATGGTGCATGTAAAGATAGGACCTGTCCTAGTGTTCAAAGGCTGGGCAAATATCTGTCTGGGATTATTTAGTGATCCCGCAGTGAGCAAGGGGTTGGACCCGATGACCCTGGAGGTCCCTTCCAACTCTATTATTCTATGATTCTATGATCTTTGGTGCGTGCTTTCCATAGACTACTATGGGAGCTGGAAAGCATGCACCCTGTACCGCAGATCATGTAAATGGGCTACTACAAGTAGCTGGAATTAACCCATTCACATGCTCACATGCATTATAGCTGTGATCTTTGCACACGTCTATACTGTGAGCCCACAGCGCTAGTCTGAACGAGCCCTTAGATAATCTTTCAGTTACTATCTGTAAATCGTATCTTATAAATCCAACATCCTCTTTCAGGCTACCAACCTGAGCAGAAAGGGAGGCAAAACAGTATTGCTTTTAGTCACAGCTAGAAAATCATTGCATAGAGTAGGTTCATTTTACATATCATTTTGCATATCCACACTACTAACTTGTGCTGAAAATGTCGCATAATAGGCATTTTACATAGGCAGATGAAGCAGACAAAGCATTTAAAATAGGACCATGCTTACCATTCTCAGCAGAGTGAGATAACATGTTAAAAGCACCATCAGAGGAGGTAAATACAGCTGTAGATGTTTCATGAGCATTTCTTGCTAGGATTGCAGTAGAACTTGAGCAAGCAAATTCTGCCAAACTGTTCACCGCAACATGACATTTTTCAGTAAAGCAATCAGTCTTGTCAAAGCATTCTGTGCATTCCGCATGGTCACCCTGTTCAATATTCAATATTGCCTGCAATGTTGAACGGACAGCCTTACGGTGCAAAGTATTCGCATTAGCGTTTGCAGATGCCTGAGGGCCATCATGAAGCACACATGCACTATACTCCTCATCATGACAACTCAGTTAAACGATAGACTGGCCTCACAGCAGGCCAGCCTCTGCTATTACTGCTCCTCCACTTCTCCGTTCCTTCACTCCCCCACAACAGGGACTGTGGTGCAGCACAACCATTTTGTTTCCTCCTGCTGCAGCCTTTTTTTGTTTTAATTTTTCTATCCCCACTTTCAAAAAATCAGAACGTTTTTGTTTTCTGGCAACATATCTATAGAAGGGCACGTTTTTTGCGGCATGACTTGTATTTTGCAGTGGTACTATTAAACATACCATACAATGCATTGGAAAACTTTTAAAAATTTCTAAATGGTAAAAAATAGAAAAAACTCAATTGTGTCATTTTGAGGGGTTGCAGCATTCACAACAAAGTAAAAATGACATGTTATCTTTATTGTGGGAATCAGTATGATTACAGCAATACTAAATTTATAGAGTTTTTTATGTAGTTCTACTTAAAAAATACCTTTTTTAAAAGAAAAATTTCCTTTACCATTTTCGACCCTCATAACGTTTTTTATTTTTCCGTTGATGCAGCTGTGTGAGGACTCCTTTTTTGTGAGGTTACCTGTAGTTTTTATTGGTACCATTCTGGGGCATGTACAACTTTTTGACCACTTTTTATTCAGTTTTGTCTTGGAGAGGAGGCGGCCAAAAAGCGCAATTCTGGAATTACATATGTTTTTCTTTCGGCGAAATGTACAGTGCACATTGGGAAGCGGTTAATGCAGGCTGTAGTGCAAAAAAACATGAAAAACAGCAAGGGGTGGGAATTAGAGATGAGAGAGCATACTCGCTAAGGGCAATTGCTCGAGCGATCATTGCCCTTAGCGAGTACCTGCCCGCTCGAGAGAAAAGGTTCGGCTGCCGATGCGGGTGACAGGTGAGTTGTGGCAGTGAGCAGGGGGTGCAGGGGGGGGGGAGAGGGAGAGAGAGATCTCCCCTCCGTTCCTCCCCGCTCTCCCCCGCCGCTCCCTGCCCGCCACTGGCAGCAGAACCTTTTCTCTTGAGCGGGCAGTTACTCGCTAAGGGCAATGCTCGCTCGAGCAATTGCCCTTAGCAAGTATGATCGCTCATCACTAGGGGGAATACTTTCACAAGGCACTTTAATACAGACTACGAACATATCTACATAAAAAGCACTGATTTAGTTTCAAGTCGAGAGCCCCAATCAGAGGATGAGGAAAAGGGTAAAATAGTGTTGTTTTAATAGAACGTGTGAAAAATTTGATTAACTTGCTATTTTTTAATAAACTTTGCTGTTTTCTTGTTGGGATTGTGAAGAGGTTTTCAACCCCAATAAAAGAGATTTTATGAATATTAAAAAGTTCATATAAGTGGTACTTTAATTCAGTTTGAAATACATTTTGTGGAGTCTGATAGCTCCTGAAGGCTAATTATGTGAATGTCAACTTTTGCAATAACACTAAACCTTTAGATTTTTCACACTTAAGCATTTCATTGGGGTAAGATGCTATTTGTATTATCAAACTGCTAATCACATGTTAACCCCATGCTGACAGCTCTCCCCAGGTATGCAACATAACAAGGAAAAATGAAAAATGCTCACAGATAATAGGACAGAACGGCAACAAGCAGCCCTCTATGGCGAATATTGATCTGAATGAATATAAAATTAGCTGTTTTCCCCAAAAGTTGTCTTTGTTTCAACTCTTGTTTGAAGTACTACTCACATTAACATATTGCTATGTGTCCTCCAAAACAGGATTAGGACAAAATACTTTACAAAGAAACTCATCTCAGTAAGCCTGCGACAGAAGGAAGAATACATCTTCCTTTAGACACAGACAGGTTGGCAGTGCAGCAGCCGGCACTGATCCTGCAGTGCTCGTGTTGACCGCAGGCCACAATGATTATGTCTGTATTTATTATCTACACAGTGGGTTATTTTCCTGGTTGGATGGGTTTAAATGGCTTCTGCCTCAATGGCACCCGACAGTGCATGCTGAGGGTAACTGTGATTTGTGCAAGTCTGTCTGGTGTGTGCATGTGTTAATGTCTGTGCATATTTATCATTGTCATTGTAGTAAGTAATTTTAGTTCTCTGCAATGGCCCACAGAGGTACTGCAATGTGATTATATTTCATTTAAGTATGTATACTGCACCAGTGTATCATTGTATTAGACTGTCTTCTTTACAGCACGAGATTGGTTCAACTGAATCTGACTTGCCTAGTCTGAACATTAAAAGGGTTGTCCACCTTCTACTGTTTTTATAATTTGTCTTTTTTTCGTTATAGGATAGGAAATCATACAATTTTCTAATATATATGTATTTAAAATTCTGCTCATATACCATTCTTCTACCATTGCAGTGGACCCTATTTGCACAGTAGAATGGTACAATCCTTGGATTGATCCGTTGTAATAGACAACAGTCGTATGATTCACCAAACATGCCATGTAACCCTTGGTATTCAACTAATACTGACAAAGCATCTAATAGATTATTGAGCAGCAGAACTAGGGCAGTGTTACTACAGCAGTATCTCATCATGTCTGGCGGTGTCTGTGAAGAAGCAGTTGTTATATTCTTTCTGTCTCCTCTGTGTTGTTTTTTTTCCAGTAAACTTTATTACCAAGTGAATAAAATTGCATAAATGTTGTATATACTAACTGCATAAAAATGCAAGGTTTGTAGTGCATATTTTGATCAAAACATGTGGGCCCATCCGCCATACCCAGGTGACCATTGCTTTTGGGTGGGTCCTAACTCTAACAGATAGCTCTTTTTAGGCCTAAGCCTTCAAATTAATTTTGGGAAAGTAGAATATCAGGCCATATGGTCTAATTAAAAGACTTGAGAAAGATGGATTTCCTAACTCTAAAACCGCCTTCACATGAGCTGGAAATGCTCTGAGATTTCCGCTAGCAGGAATTCAGCAGCATTTATAGTACAATGCATGTGGAGGGAATTTCAAAAATCTTCTTTACAGGGTGCAGAAATTCTAAATCTGCAGCATGCCTATTTATGCTACTGAATTCAACTCTTGAAATATAAAGATTACATTCTGCAGCTGATCCGCAATATAATACACGACCAAATGCATACCATTTAGGTGTGGATTTTGCCACTGTTGATTTTCAGTTGAGTTGTTGTAGGCCCAATGTCCACGAGCAAATTTGAATTGCGGAATCTGCGCGAGGCACCCGCATGGATGATCTGCCGTTCAAGCCGCCCAGAATTAAAGTATGCAGATTTGTTTTGCTGACCTTTTGGTCAGGAAAACAAATCGCAGCACGCTCCATTTTGCTGTGGTTCCCGCATGAACGGCTTACATTGAAGTCATTGGAAGCTGTCCGATACGCAGCCTGTCTGCAATTGAATTGCAGATGCACTGCTGATTCCGCTGGAAGGCAGGAGATTAATAAAAAAAAAACCTCTACTGTGCATGTGCGGCGGAGTGCCGGGCTGCGCTTCCGCACACATCCACAGTGAAGACCTGGACAGGTAAGCACTGTCCTTGGCCGTCGGCAGGGTCAGATTTCGCCACCAGCTCCCGCATGCGGAATCTGACCCGCCCATGAACATGCGGCCTTTTGGTATCCTAACAGACACCTTATTGACTTCTTTTCTGGGTAATTTCTACATAAACAAAGGTATGCTGAGATACAGCAGAGGTCTAAAGCACCTCTCTAGCAGCCATATTCCAGCTCACAGCGAAGCTGTAACATGGCTGTGTGCATGAATCCTAAGATCAAGTCTGTAATAATACTCTTAGTTTGGTCAGCTTGGATTGGGTCCAAAGTACAGAAGAGTTGGAAATTTAGTTTGGGCTTACAAACACTGATGTAAAATATTAACCCCTTAGTGATAGCCCCATAGTGTTTTTATGTCCTGCAGCTGCAGGACGTGTATGGAGAGAAATTGCCGTGCTATCTCCCTTCATACATCGCGGGTGTCAGCTGATTCTTACAACTGACACTCGCGGGCAACAGCCCCAACGAGCAACACAGCCGATCAGGGCTGTTAACCCTTTAAATTCTGACAGTGACAGAGTGGAGTGACTTGACCGGCTGCCTGTCAGATCACAGTATGGTGTAATGCTGTGGCATTACATTATACTACAGGAGCGATCAAAGCCTTGCATGTTGCGGTCCCCTAGTAGGGCTAAAAGAAAATGTAAAAATAAGAACAGTAAAGTTTTACTAATTATTAAAAACAAAAAAAGTAATAAAAGTTAAAAAAAAACCTTTTGCGATATTTACAATAAAAGAATTTGAATAAAGCAAAAATACATATTTGGTATCGCTGCATCCGTAGAAGTTCAATCTATCAAAGTAATGCATTATTTAGCCCACACAGTGAACGTCATCCAAAAAAAAAAACAACACGAGAAATGCGCTTTTTTGGTCACCCTGTCGCCAAGAAAAAATGTAATAAAAAGCGATCAAAAAGATGCATATATTCAAAAATAGTACAAACGGAAACTACAGGACGTACACACAAAATTAGTCCTTGGACAACTATGTCGATGGAAAATAAAGTTATTGTGCACAGAAGATGGAGACAGAAAATAATTTAAAAAAATTAAATATCTTTAAAAAAAAAAATACAACTAGTGCAGCAAGAAAAAAACTGTATAAGTTTGAAATTGTAGTAATCATACTGACCCATAGAATAAAGTTATCATGTCATTTTTGTTGCAGTTTCTGCCCACTAGAAACAAGACGCACCGAAAGATGGCAGAATGTCGTTTTTTTCCCATTTCTCTCCACTTAGATTTTTTAAAAAGTTTTTCAGTACATTATATGGTACAATAAATAGTACAATTAAAAAATACAACTCGTCCCGCAAAAAACAAGCCCTCATACAGCTAGATTAATAGATAAATAAAGGAGTTATGATGTTTTAAAAGGGGAAAGAAAAAACGAAAAAAAAACAAAAAGCCCCATCGCTAAGGGGTTAACCATATTATTCCCTTGGCAAAAACTTCTAGATATTTTCGGGAAATCGTATTTTGCACTAGGTAAACTAAAGATGTTTTGCAAAAAAAAAAATCTGAATATAAAGAAGAGAGGGAAATCTAATTATTTAATATGGGAGGTAGAATAGGAATATGAAGCTTCCAGCTCAGCTTGAGAAGATGGCAGCTGCAGATAATCAAGGAAGGGAGGAAAATTTGCCTAGAGCAGACTGCATGTATGATGTTGTTTTTATAGTCATGCCAGCCATCATCAAAAGTCTTTCAGAAAATACACCAACTGCACAATCTTAGCATATCAATTGTTCATTCCAATCAAAATACATCAGGTATGCTTATGTTTGTTTTAGCTATGATCCCTCTAGCCATGTCACATTAATAGCTGCTGGGAGACTGAATACAGAATGAAGTGGAGCCACAAAATACAGAGAAATTACTAGAAAATCATAATGCAAAAATGCTACAAAAACAAACAAACATCAAAGTACAGTACATTATCCTCAAGCTAAATGAAAAATAACAATTTGGTACAGGGCTAAATAAGCTATGTTGAAATATAAAGTCATATTTATCACCCCTATTCTGACAGGTCCATACAGGTGAAAGTTAACTTTTTTTAACCAAATGATGGAAGTTGACAGCTGTTAAAGATGGTGCAATTTGGACAATATTGTTCAACTTTCATGAACTGGTAGAAAGGGTTGACAGATTTGGTATAGTCCTTGGTAAAGTTCAACTAGGGTCCAAAAACAAAGTCTACTCTTTAGCTCACATGAGCCACTGACCACCTATGCTCCACTTAGGTCTAATGCGTTTCTACCTCAGTAGAGTTAGTTTACTAGGCCTTTAGCCTCTTGTTTTCAATCTGCACAGGCTCCATAAGTGGCTTTTTGCCTTACTTTGTCTACTATGTACTTGGGCACCCTCTTTGTGCTGTGTCCCAATGCTCCCTTAGGCCTTAGTCAGACGGGCGTTTTTTTGCACGATTTGCGGATCGCATGACTGATGCGCATCCGCAAATCGCGTGACCGGTGCCCGAAAATCTGCTCCTAGCCGCGTTTCATTAGAAACGGGCCGGAGCTGTCCAGCGCATTGCATTCAATGGAGCCGGCAATACAGCCGGCTCCATTGAAAGCAATGCGCTGCGGGCGAGTGTGGGATGAATTGTCGGGAAGGGCTTAAATATATAAGCCCTTCCCTGCAATTCATCCAGAAAAGTGTTAAAATAAAAAAAAAAATATATACTTACCTTGTCCCGGCAGCCGGAGTTCAGCGCGGCCGGCCTGCAGTGGGTGTGAAGGGGGTGTGAGTCAGACTTGCCCCCTGATTGGCTCAGCGCTGAGCCACTCAGAGGCAGGTCTCACTCACACCCATTCATGAATTCATGAATGGGTGTGAGTGAGTCCTGCCTCTGATTGGCTCAGGCTGAGCCAATCAGGGGGCAGGTCTGACTCACACCCCCTTCACACCCACTGCAGGCCGGCCGTGCTGAACTCCGGCTGCCGGGACAAGGTAAGTATATATATTTTTTTTATTTTAACACTTTTCTGGATGAATTGCAGGGAAGGGCTTATATATTTAAGCCCTTCCCGACAATTCATCCAGCGCTGTCCGGCAGCCCATTGCTTTCAATGGAGCCGGCTGTATTGCCGGCTCCATTGAATTCAATGGGCAAACATCGTTCTTCTCTGCCACAGCTGTTACAGCTGTGGCAGAGAAGAATGATTTGTCTTCTATATGTTCTCAATGGGGTCGGCGCTGCTGCTGCTGGCCCCATTGAGCGCATATAGAGAAAAGAACAGGAATCGCAGATCGCAGATAGGTGCGATCTGCGATTTCTGTTCTATAATTTATCAGACGAGCGCATAAAAAGCGCTCATGTGTCCGATACCATTGCAAAGCAATGGTTTAAAAAATCGCCGGACGCATGCGCATGCGCAAATCGCGGCAAAAAAACGCCCGTCTGACTAAGGCCTTAAGCAGTGGTCCATGTCTTCTCATCACTCCTCACGTATGCCATGGACACCAATGGAGGTACTGAAACAGCTATATGGCTTGTTAAGTTTCATATAGATTTGCTTCAACAACACTTTTACACACTGCATAGAGAAGCACTAAAAACTGCCATATTTTTAAGACTGTTTTAACAATGTTCAAAAGGTGTCACACTCTTACATTACAAACAACTTTTGGGGTGCTTTTTGATGTCCTCTGCAAGTCTGAAGAATAGCTGGCTGCAGGAGAGAACCTTAAAGGGATAAAGAAATTTTAGGTTTATATGGGCACAGGTGCCTGAGGGGTTACTAAACCGTCTTAAATGTAGGTATTGTTATTGCCACATATAGGGGCTCTATTACAGATTTTTCATTAGAGCTCAGGTAGAGTTGCCACCTTTCTCACCATAAAATACTGGTCAAGGTAAAAAATATATATATATTTTGAGGGGTAACGTAACACACAATGTGGTTTGAGAGATATTTACCCTATATCAGCAGATAGTTCCTCTGTACAGATATCCTAAATACAGATGTAACTTATACCTCAGCAGATAAACCGGTATAGTATCTGCTTTATGTACACTGCAGAGTTTTTACTAGTACCAGCCTCTCAGTAAAAATGCAGTCCAGGCTGGTGATTTACTAGCCTAGTGACAACCCTAGACCCAGGAGCCTGAAGTAACACCTCTGGCTGGTTGTACTGTCCAATAATAGTAACTTTATCTATCTACAGTATCTATCTACCCACCTATATAGCATAGATCTATTTATCTTATACTTGCCTATGATCCAAGATCATCCAAGAGCCTCCTAAAATAAGGGCAATCTCAAGCAGTGCCAGAAGACGTGGTCATACCTTCAATAGGGTTGGATTCGCAGACTGCTTTTTGTACAAGTTCAATCTGCCTATGGCTGTCAACACCTAATGGAAAATAGAAAGTGCGGCAATCGAAACATGTAGACTGAGAGGAATGAGAGGAAAGAGTGGAGAAGAGACCAGAGAAAATGGTGATGTACGTGAATGCATTTGTCATTTGAGAAAGGAGACCAGAAGCTATGAAGTTTAATTCACACGTAGGCTGCCTGTCCACGGGCGATGATCCACTTGCGATAAATTGCCCGCAGATCACGCTCTGTAAAGTTTTCCATAGGATTGATATGGAAAGCGCAGTGCCAGCGTCCACAAGCGGAGAATCATAGCGATTCTCCGCTCGTGGGATTTAAATCGCAGCATCCTGCAATTGCCGTGATTCTCCGTGGTGAGATAGGCTCATCTCAGAGACCTGTCAGTGCTCCCCCCTCCTCCTCCATGGCGGGATATCACTAGCGATATTCCGCCTCGGCCGTGGACAGGGTGCCCTACTGGTTTTGAAAGAGCAGACGTTCCTAGACAGGTTTGGGGAAAAAAAACTTGCTGAACTTTGGACACAAAGATTCTGAAGCAATGAGACATTTTCATCTATGGTCACAATACACAACTATGTACCACTTCAAATACTAACTATTTCAGTGTTACATTGCTAAATGTTATGCTATTCCCTGGGATATTCACTTGTTAAATGTCTGATGAAGTGGCCTATGGGCTACATAAAATTATCATCTATATATTTCATTTTTAGAATTTTTAACCCAAATGTTTTTACATGATATTTATGTTGTGGTTCTCAAACATAAAGTAGCACAAAATGTAACTCAGAATAAATATCTTGTAATGTCTTTTAAGTGACTTGCCTGGACTGAAAAGAGCAAGAATACTGCTAAATTATGTTAACTACTATGTCATGCACTAACCCCTCGTGGGGAAAAAAAATGAAACTGTCCTGCTTGAAAAAGCTCACATAATCGGCAATATCTTCCAGCAACAGTTTGCAAAATGTCTTGCCACAATGTGTTGATAACAACTGCTGTTAAATTAGTTGAGATATTAGACCAGAAGCAAGTCCAGAAAAATGTGGTGCTTTTTCCATTAAAGCATGCTCTTAAAATGGTTATATAATTTTAAGCCTCTTACATTTATGTTTTACTATTTGTGAGCTTGATAGGAGAAATTAGGGGTATATTATACAGCTGCATCTAGCATAGCGCCCCATAGGATGATACTGTCAAAAGGGCAAAGAACAACGTCTCTGTTTATGTCTTCATTTATGAGTACAAAAGGACACATATCTATAAAATTCAACTTTTCTATAGTTGGTTGACATCTTAGTAAAGTATGGTTCATCATCTGCCCCAGTATCAAGTCTTCCTATAATGTTGTTTCATTGGCTGCCAATGTAGGCACTCTTTTGCCATATGCCTACCTCAATACAAGCTTGTGCCTGCTGTAGAATATACATCCATGTCACTGAGGCAGAAGAATCAGAGAAAAGATCCGAAAATAATTTTACTGGGTTGATCCTTTTAAAATATAACCTTTATTGATAACTAATTAAAATCAATGAGGCCTCCAAACAATAAGTGAGACAAACAACAAACCACAGCACACAACGCACAAAACATGGGACCCAAAAGGGTCAGAAAAAGATGCTGGGATGATGTGATATCCAACAACCACTTGGACCCTGCCCCATGTTTTTTGACCTGGTTAGGATCACAGCGTCCCAAGGGAACACATCCATGCAATGATTGTCAGGCATGTGGTTTCATTGGGAAGGGTGATGTCTTCCAGAGCGCAGCGACGAAGAAATCATACACTATCTGAGACTTCATTGATTGCAGGTAGGGCAATTTAGTGTATATGGCTACCTGTACGTGCCCCAAAAATTATGTCGGTAAAACGACACAACAATTTAGAAGACGTATCTTGGGGCACGTAGGGAATATTAGGAGATGTGAGAGCACACCATTGGCTAACCACATGCGTGAGACACATGTAGGGGAAGAATTTAATATCAAGTTCCAAGGCATAGAACTAATACGCGCGAATGGTAGGCGGGGTGATATCAATAGGAAGGTGCTACAGAAGAAAACTCAATGGATCTTTAGACTTGATACGGTTGATCCCAAAGACCTAAACGAGGTACTATCCTTCAATTGCTTTCTATAATCTACCATATTGCTGCATATTTCTCAGTAGATTCCCGATTTGGGACTTTCGCGCAATTAAACCTATCTTCCCTTGTCTCTATAGTTGTCTGCCTCCATCTCTAATCTTCCTGATACTAGCGATCTATAGCCATGGGTTTGTTATAACCCTTTGGTCGATTTGCATATTTCAGCTGTTATTATTTTTTCTACATATCTTCTACACTCAGACATTATCCTTGTCTCCAGGGATTTACAGTGGTTACCTCAAACCATCTTATTATTGACCCCTTTATACTCTATACTAACTTCTACAGGGTATGTACTATCTATTTATGCCTTGAGAGTAGCATAACGGTGAAAGTCACACTAATTGCAGTAATATGTTTGCTGTATGCATTTGTGCTATGGTTTGGGAGATTCTTTTATTTTTTATCAGTAGCAGCACATATATAGAGGACTACAGGGAATAGTACCCAATATTTATAATCTGCAGTTAGCCACACCCACCTCACCTCTAGTCACTGATTGACACCTGTCTGCCTATTATTATGCACAGAGAGACAGCTGTCAATCAGTGACTAGAGGGGGGCATGGCTAGCTGTAGCTCATGAATATTAAGGACTACTTCCTGTAGTTCTCTGTGGGGCTTCTAGTGATAAAATGAAAGTTTCTCCCAAACTACTGCAGAGATAAATACAGCAGACATGTCACCGTAATAGGTGGACTGCCACAACTTTATGCTACTCTCAGTGAGGGGTGCAAGAAGATGATGAAAGATTTCCTTTAATACACATAATATCTGTTGTCACCACCAATAGTCATGTTAAGAGGGCAAGCAGAGAGAAGATGATTCATCTGAAAAACATATGTGTATAGGTTATTGCTAGAAATTAGTGATGAGTGAACTTTTGAAAAGTTCGGTTCAGCCAGGTCTCCAAATTTTTGCTAAAAGTTCCGTTCAGTCTGATTTAGTTCAAACAGAACTGGAAGTTCACCAAAATCCTTAAAACTGATGTATAATACTGTCTAAAGCCAGTAACACTGAGAATGTTATACAGGACTTTTATGGATTTAGACAGTGTTATACACCAGTGTTCAGGAGTAGTTTTGAGTAAACCAAAGCAGTAGAACCCGATTTTGGGTGGACTTTTGCTAGCTTGGTTCAACTTCTGACCAAATCAAACGTTCATGATGAATTTATAAGTAACAATTTGACAGACAACAGCAATTATTTTTATGCATGAATGGCTGACAGATATGGTTAAATGGTAACAGTAACTTGTATTTTATATATTTAGGCCTTGACCCATAATACCCAATTTCTACAGAAGGCGGCTAAAGTAGAAATGAGTGAATGATCCATCAATTTCATTAATTTATTTACAATTCAACTACAATTTGTATTTTTTCACAAGTTTGCCTTTAGTGAATTGAAAAAAATAATATGTGAATTACCATTCACTGTTTACCAGTGCCTTTTATGAGTGGGTGGATTGGAGAAATAAGAAAATCATAAGTTTGATGAGTCTCTTCAATCATCTATGCTGAAAAGTGCTTAAATGCATAGGCTCAATCCCATTCACAAACTAGTGATTACTGGGGTAAAAAATATGGAGTTTGGGTAGGGCTGCCATAGCTTGTAGAAAAGTAAAAAGTATCCCAAGGGAAATTTTTTGCTATTAGTGTATCTTGATGCCACCAGAAATTCCTGGTGGAGTCAAGATTGACAGGGGGGTGACACCCCCTGTACCTGATTGGCTGAACAGGATGTACGGCAGCAGGTCCTGGAAGGGCACTAAAGAAGATGAGAAAATACATAGAGCGGCCGGTGGTGCTGCAGCCGTACACCCATACCATGAAGTGACTTTCTCAGCGGTGGCGGAGCCCTTAATCAGGAGGCCCCCTTAGGGTTCCCTTGCGCCGAAGGGGCAGAAGGCGGAAGGCCCCTCAGTGTTTTCGGCGGTGGCGGAGGGGCAGAAGGCTATAACCCCCTTCGCAGCAAGGAACACAAATGTAACTGTGGTTTCTTTTCCCCGCCGCAGCCGTAATGAAACAGTGATGTGGTCGGTGGAAGGGAGATGTCAGCCGCCACACTAAAGGGAGCTGTGATTCGGCGTCCGGAACTGAGGCGTGACGCGTCGCCTGAGATACAGAGGTGAGTGGCCGGCAGGGAGCAAAGCAGGCATTCTTGAATTCGGGGCAGGGACTGAAACACACACGCTGCACCCTTTGCATACGTGTCGGAACTCTGCAGCCTTACGCTCAGGGTGAGTATTCTTCTTGGGCTTACAAAGTATACTCACCCTTGGTATTAGTGTATCTTGACGCCATCAGAAGTCCTGGTGGAGTCAAGAGTGACAGGGGGGTGACGCCCCCTATCAGTGATTGGCTGCTTATCTGCTTGACCTGTAGGTCCTGGAATGCCACTAAGCATTTAGCCGGGATGGTAGCCGGAACGTAGCAGAGAGGAGTTGGCGGGCACCCGGCTGTCTTGCCGGTGGAGCATCACATGCGTGCCCAGCAGCCACTTTGCCATGGGATAATCAGGGAAGCGTGCACCAGGGAAAACAGAGGCTGCGGCGGCTGGTGGAATGCAGCACTGAGGGTGCGGGTGTCCGGCTTTTCTGGCGGCGGAGCAGCAGATGCGTGGGCAGCGTGTAGTTCTGCAGTGGTGACGGCCTGTATCGGGAATACGGGAACAGAGAGCCTGCGGCGCCTGCTTTGACATAGCAGTCTGCGCCAGCTGGCTGAACGTCCCACCGGCGGAACAGACGCGCGGCCAGCGGCAAAATGGCGGTGAGCGGGCGAGCAGCAGTCATGGAGCAGAGGCTCTGCACTGGCTGGCGCAACTCAGCAGTGAGGCAGTGGCCACCTAGGAGCTGGGGATGGGTGCTCCGATCACACTGATCAATGCAGCATCTGCATTGATGACTGGCTGCCTTGCTGCCTTAGGCTGACGGTAACTTATCTTAGGCATACATTATTACATGTTAATGCTGGAAGCTTAAACCAGTAATATTTAAGTAACCATCAGCCTAAGGCAGCAGGGCAGCCAGTCATCCATGCACACCGTGCTGCTAGGACCTTCATGTTTTGACCCTATCCATGTTTATTGTACAATGCTTTTTAAAACTCCCTTCTTAGATAAGACATGTATGGAAAAGTACTTGAAATATTGTAAATAAGGATATGTTGTATGTGGTTTAGTAATTAAAAGCAGTGAAAAAATAAGAAGGCATACATAGCCCACAAATACATTTTTAACTAGGGTTTTGTGAAATTGTGTACAACTCTGCCTTTGACAAGTAAGAGTAAATTATTAAACAATTAACACACTTTGAGTGTATTTAATATGCAGTTTAATGTCTGTCCTATATAGTTCAAACCTGTTTCCTTTTTATAGTTAATGACAGAAATTTGTCAAGGGATCTGTGCCCTAGAGAACAACTTCCATCATGACTCAGTAAAATATGAGTAAGAGTTCTTGTTCACTTTGATCTCTGCACTGGAAGAGAAGAGGGGCAGTATCTCCTTTAAGGCAACCTGCTAGTTAAGCAGCAGGGCTACTTAATTAAAAGACTGCTTGATTTATAGAAAAATAATTAGTCTGTGCTGAAATGATATCAGCCTCTGTGCACACATTATTTCAGAAGTGTTCTTATATAAATTCTAAATGGTTATACAAATTATACCTTAAACTAACATAAACTACTCAGGAAGTGCAAGAAAGAATATAAGATAAAGAGAAAATGAAAAATGGAAATATTAAAATCAGCCATTTTTTGCCTTCAGGAATTAAAGAATACTTCTGTTCACAAACTTTCAGGTCATAATGTTCTAATTTTAGGACACCATCGTTATATTAGGCTTTTTATTTTTTCATATGGGATTACTTTTTCTCTCTATTAGTACCATTTTTGTGTACATACAGATGTGCTCACCCTTATTTTCCTTACATTTAGTTAAGGACTCCAATTTGTCATGAAACAAATTCAATGCACTACAGTAAGTGCTGACCTCGAAAAAAATCAAGGGCACATACACCTGCTCTGACTGCAAGGCATGCGGATTCATAAAAAAGGGACCAACTTTTGAGAGCGTCAACACTGGAAAGTCATATGAGACCCGTGACTTCATAAATTGCAAGACACCAGGAGTGGTGTATTTGGCAACTTGCCCCTGCCCCCTAGAATATGTAGGCAAGACCAAACAGCAATTTAGAAGAAGGATCTTGGACCATGTTGGGAATGTACAGAGGGGGGAGCATACAGGCGAAACACATGAGAGACCATCACGACAATGACCTAAGTCTTCTCAAGTTCCAAGGCATTGAACTGATTAGGTACAATGGAAGAAGGGGAGATATAGACAAGAAACTTCTACAGAAGGAATGTATGTGGATTCATAGACTCAAGACCTGCTCACCTACAGGCTTGAATGAACAGCTATCCTACACTTCCTTCATTTGAAACCTCTTCCCATGCACTAATCAACCCCCTATTACCTCCCCCCCCCCACCCCCACCCCCTTGGAGTTTTTGACCAAACACTGAGAAATGCACTCATTTTTTGCTTCACACTTTAACTAACTATAATCATCCCTCTAGAAGCAAAAAAAACCCTCCTAATCTTCCCCAGGAGAGAGCTATAATCTTAATTTGAATATATCAAAACCCCCTGCCTTCACATAAACCTGTGAAATCCTTTATAGGGCTCTAGTAGGGAGGAGGGAGCTGTCCAGTGCTGATCCTCCCCTCCCCACACTGATGCCCGACATCACGACAGCAGGGAGCTGTCCAGTACTGAAGTACCTCTGAAGAGGTGCTCTATTCAGCCTGTATCGGGAGAATGCAAGGGGGATTGACTAAATGACAGCCAGCTTTTGGGATTGGATGGGATAAGAGAGGGAAGGAGGAGCTCCACATATATGAGCGCTGTATCTGTCAGACGCGCGGCACTCACTACAGGGATGCCGCCAGATATCACGGCTGCTCCCTCTGATACTGAATAACGCATCCTGATGAAACAGTGCACATATTAAATAGCACTGTAGAAACACATCGATGACGTGGTTTTAGTGAGTCAGTAACTCTCCAGATAGTTAGCTGAGGTGTTAGAACTAGACGGCTGCCCGATACCTTCTGTCGGGCAGCTACATCGGTGCCGACTTAGCTTCTCCCTATTCACAGCGCTGCTGTGTTAAAGTACAGGGTTTTTTCACCTAGAGATCTGCAGCATTATAAGTATTTAAAGTGATCTGAACTACAGGAACAGCACTTTATAGCGCTGCAGACATTCGGGCACTTTTAACCCCTAGAGTGCTGGTTTGGTGCAATAGTTAGCAACTACTCCCTGATTTGTGTCTTAATACTCAGGGTAGTAGGTTTGCTTTGGTGCCACATACTTTCTGAGTGGAAGGGCTTCCTATGCACTAGTTAACCCCTTCCTCTCCTATTTTTGGTCTATTTCTATCGGTGGACTAGAATTTGGAGTTATTTCAAGGAAGAGGATATTTAACTAGGGGAGAAAAACCAGCTCCTTCTTTGTATTTATCACTGGTCTCTCCTATCCACTCTTTCATGGCACTATTTAACCCTTTGCTAACTGGACCTTCTAAATCTTAACTGGGCCTCACATCATATATCTACACTGGTACTTTAAGTGGAGGATATCAGTCACCCCACCTTGATTAACACCAGTCATTGGCTCTTATAGTTGGTCCTCTCTTGACACTTAACCCCTTCCTTTCCTCTAGTGGTGAATAACCGCTGTTTATCATACTTGAATAAATGGATATTTAAGAAGCATTAATAACACTGTGCTCACAACCTAATCCTCCTTCTTTTATATCCTAAGGAGGGTCTCAACTGAGTCTACAAGAGCACAGTTTTGTGTCTAAGCAACATGTATAACACCCCTTCTTCTATCTGGAACTTCTGTCTGATCTGGGGACCCAACATGAGGGCAACCCCATAATTTATGTATCAGCAGGAAGAGGGCTAAACCCCACTCATTTCAATGACCATACCACATTAATAAAGGAAGGCTGTCATCCCATGTACTCTATAAACTTACACATGAGAATTGATACACCTAATAGTTACTAGTGGGGTCATTGTTAAGAGACCTACTTGGAATCAGAGAAGTGAAGGGTTTTCCCTAATACCTCAACTAAAGATATATGTTTTGTTCTGTCCAATTTGATTTTAATCTTCATTAATAAAGTTAGTTTTTTAATTAATTCTTCTTCAGTGATTACTAGAGATGAGCGAACGCGTTCGTCCGAGCTTGATATTCGTGCGAATATTAGGGTGTTCGGGATGTTCGTTATTCGTAACGAACACCATGCGGTGTTCTGGTTACTTTCACTTCCTTCCCTGAGACGTTAGCGCGCTTTTCTGGCCAATTGAAAGACAGGGAAGGCATTACAACTTCCCCCTGCAACGTTTAAGCCCTATACCACCCCCCTGCTGTGAGTGGCTGGCGAGATCAGGTGTTCGCCTAATATAAAAGTCGGCCCCTCCCGCGGCTCGCCTCAGATGCCTGGTGAGTTAGATGAGGGACAGTGCTGTTTATACCGGAGCTGCTGTAGGGAAAGAATTGGTAGTTAGTGTAGGCTTCAAGACCCCCCAAAGGTCCTTATTAGGGCCACTGATAGCTGTGTGTTGGCTGCTGTTAGCAGTGGCATTTTTTTTTTCTTCTCAAAATCGGCTCTGCAGAGCGTTGCACCTGGCATTAGGGACAGAAGTGCTGCATAGGCAGGGAGAGTGTTAGGAGTGAGTGTAGCCTTCAAGAACCTCAACGGTCCTTTCTAGGGCCATATTTATCCGTGTGCAGTACTGTCCAGGCTGCTGTTAGCTGTGCTGCATTTTTTTTGGGCTTCTCAAAATCGCCTCTGCAGAGCATTCCACCCTCCATTGATACTGCAGGGAAAGAATTGTATAGGCAGGGCCACAACACAGTTATTATTCATAGAATATACGCAGTGCTGCCTTTTGGTGGAAAAACAAGTGAAAACAAATCTATTTGTCCAGCCTCTGTCCGTCCTTACGGGCGGTGGACACGTGTGAGCTGCGTGAAAAACATTGCTAAATCATACGCACCCAGCTACGCTTTACTGCTGGCTTCGCCATTTGCTTTCCTTAATTGGGAAAAAAATACCTGCTCTGCCAGAGTTATAATAACTCTGCTACCCTCACGTTCTGTGACACATTAGCAGGGACACAGCACAGTTATTAAACTTCTCATGTTCATTGAATATACGCAGTGCTGCCTTTTGGTGGAAAAACAAGTGGAAACAAATCTATTTGTCCAGCCTCTGTCCGTCCTTACGGGCGGTGGACACGTGTGAGCTGCGTGAAAAACATTGCTAAATCATACGCACCCAGCTACGCTTTACTGCTGGCTTCGCCATTTGCTTTCCTTAATTGGGAAAAAAAATACCTGCTCTGCCAGAGTTATAATAACTCTGCTACCCTCACGTTCTGTGACACATTAGCAGGGACACAGCACAGTTATTAAACTTCTCATGTTCATTGAATATACGCAGTGCTGCCTTTTGGTGGAAAAACAAGTGGAAACAAATCTATTTGTCCAGCCTCTGTCCGTCCTTACGGGCGGTGGACACGTGTGAGCTGCGTGAAAAACATTGCTAAATCATACGCACCCAGCTACGCTTTACTGCTGGCTTCGCCATTTGCTTTCCTTAATTGGGAAAAAAAATACCTGCTCTGCCAGAGTTATAATAACTCTGCTACCCTCACGTTCTGTGACACATTAGCAGGGACACAGCACAGTTATTAAACTTCTCATGTTCATTGAATATACGCAGTGCTGCCTTTTGGTGGAAAAACAAGTGGAAACAAATCTATTTGTCCAGCCTCTGTCCGTCCTTACGGGCGGTGGACACGTGTGAGCTGCGTGAAAAACATTGCTAAATCATACGCACCCAGCTACGCTTTACTGCTGGCTTCGCCATTTGCTTTCCTTAATTGGGAAAAAAAATACCTGCTCTGCCAGAGTTAAATAACTCTGCTACCCTCACGTTCTGTGACACATTAGCAGGGACACAGCACAGTTATTAAACTTCTCATGTTCATTGAATATACGCAGTGCTGCCTTTTGGTGGAAAAACAAGTGGAAACAAATCTATTTGTCCAGCCTCTGTCCGTCCTTACGGGCGGTGGACACGTGTGAGCTGCGTGAAAAACATTGCTAAATCATACGCACCCAGCTACGCTTTACTGCTGGCTTCGCCATTTGCTTTCCTTAATTGGGAAAAAAAATACCTGCTCTGCCAGAGTTATAATAACTCTGCTACCCTCACGTTCTGTGACACATTAGCAGGGACACAGCACAGTTATTAAACTTCTCATGTTCATTGAATATACGCAGTGCTGCCTTTTGGTGGAAAAACAAGTGGAAACAAATCTATTTGTCCAGCCTCTGTCCGTCCTTACGGGCGGTGGACACGTGTGAGCTGCGTGAAAAACATTGCTAAATCATACGCACCCAGCTACGCTTTACTGCTGGCTTCGCCATTTGCTTTCCTTAATTGGGAAAAAAAATACCTGCTCTGCCAGAGTTATAATAACTCTGCTACCCTCACGTTCTGTGACACATTAGCAGGGACACAGCACAGTTATTAAACTTCTCATGTTCATTGAATATACGCAGTGCTGCCTTTTGGTGGAAAAACAAGTGGAAACAAATCTATTTGTCCAGCCTCTGTCCGTCCTTACGGGCGGTGGACACGTGTGAGCTGCGTGAAAAACATTGCTAAATCATACGCACCCAGCTACGCTTTACTGCTGGCTTCGCAATTTGCTTTCCTTAATTGGGAAAAAAAATACCTGCTCTGCCAGAGTTATAATAACTCTGCTACCCTCACGTTCTGTGACACATTAGCAGGGACACAGCACAGTTATTAAACTTCTCATGTTCATTGAATATACGCAGTGCTGCCTTTTGGTGGAAAAACAAGTGGAAACAAATCTATTTGTCCAGCCTCTGTCCGTCCTTACGGGCGGTGGACACGTGTGAGCTGCGTGAAAAACATTGCTAAATCATACGCACCCAGCTACGCTTTACTGCTGGCTTCGCCATTTGCTTTCCTTAATTGGGAAAAAAAATACCTGCTCTGCCAGAGTTATAATAACTCTGCTACCCTCACGTTCTGTGACACATTAGCAGGGACACAGCACAGTTATTAAACTTAGATAATTCATTCACTAGAGGCAGTGGGGCCTTTCGTTTTCCAAAAAGGGAAAAAATTATATTTGGCCTGCAGTCTTGCGCCAATTTATTTCCTGCCTGTGAAATCAAATCACTGGTAATACAGCATGCTGAGGGGTAGGGGTAGGCCTAGAGGACGTGGACGCGGCCGAGGACGCGGAGGGCCAAGTCAGGGTGTGGGCACAGGCCGAGCTCCTGATCCCGGTGTGTCGCAGCCGACTGCTGCGCGATTAGGAGAGAGGCACGTTTCTGGCGTCCCCACATTCATCGCCCAATTTATGGGTCCACGCGGGAGACGGTTATTAGAAAATGAGCAGTGTGAGCAGGTCCTGTCCTGGATGGCAGAAAGTGCTTCGAGCAACCTATCGTCAACACGCAGTTCTGCGCCGTCCACTGCTGCAAATCCGAATCCTCTGTCTGCTGCTCCTCCTTCCTCCCAGCCTCCTCACTCCACTACAATGACACCTGCTCAGGAGCGGGAACACTCCCAGGAACTGTTCTCGGGCCCCTGCTTAGATTGGGCAGCAGCGGTTCCTCTCCCACCAGAGGAGTTTATCGTCACTGATGCCCAACCATTCGAAAGTTCCCGGGGTCCGAGGGAAGAGGCTGGGGACTTCCGCCAACTGTCTCAACAACTTTCTGTGGGTGAGGAGGACGATGACGATCAGACACAGTTGTCTTGCAGTGAGGTAGTAGTAAGGGCAGTAAGTCCAAGGGAGCAGCGCACAGAGGATTCGGAGGAAGAGCAGCAGGACGATGAGGTGACTGACCCCACCTGGTGTGCAACGCTTACTCAGGAGGACAGGTCTTCAGAGGGGGAGTCAAGGGCATCAGCAGGGCAGGTTGCAAGAGGCAGTGCGGTGGCCAGGGCCAGGGGTAGAGGCAGGGCCAGACCGAATAATCCACCAAGTGTTTCCCAAAGCGCCCCCTCGCGCCATGCCACCCTGCAGAGGCCGAGGTGCTCTAAGGTCTGGCAGTTTTTCACAGAGACGCCTGACGACCGACGAACAGTGGTGTGCAACCTTTGTTGCGCAAAGCTCAGCCGGGGAGCCAACACCAACAGCCTCACCACCACCACCATGCGCAGACATATGATGGCCAAGCACCCCACAAGGTGGGACGAAGGCCGTTCACCGCCTCCGGTTTGCACCACTGCCTCTCCCCCTGTGCCCCAACCTGCCACTGAGATGCAACCCCCCTCTCAGGACACAGGCACTACCGCCTCATGGCCTGCACCCACACCCTCATCTCCGCTGTCCTCGGCCCCATCCAGCAGTGTAGTTCAGCGCACCGTTCAGCCGTCGCTTGCGCAAGTGTTCGAGCGCAAGCGCAAGTACGCCGCCACGCACCCGCACGCTCAAACGTTAACCGTCCGCATAGCAAAATTCATCAGCCTTGAGATGCTGCCGTATAGGGTTGTGGAAACTGAGTCCTTCAAAAGTATCATGGAGGCGGCGGCCCCGCGCTACTCAGTTCCCAGTCGCCACTACTTTTCCCGATGTGCCGTCCCAGCCCTGCACGACCACGTCTCCCGCAACATTGTGCGCGCCCTCACCAACGCGGTTACTGCCACGGTCCACTTAACTACGGACACGTGGACAAGCACAGGCGGGCAGGGCCACTACATCTCCCTGACGGCACATTGGGTGAATTTAGTGGAGGCTGGGACAGAGTCAGAGCCTGGGACCGCTCACGTCCTACCCACCCCCAGAATTGCGGGCCCCAGCTCGGTGCTGGTATCTGCGGAGGTGTATGCTTCCTCCACTAAAGCACCCTCCTCCTCCTCCTCCTCCTCTGTCTCGCAATCAAGATGTGTTAGCAGCAGCATGTCGCCAGCAGTCGGTGTCGCGCGGTGTGGCAGCACAGCGGTGGGCAAGCGTCAGCAGGCCGTGCTGAAACTACTCAGCTTAGGCGATAAGAGGCACACGGCCCACGAACTGCTGCAGGGTCTGACAGAGCAGACCGACCGCTGGCTTGCGCCGCTGAGCCTCCAACCGGGCATGGTCGTGTGTGACAACGGGCGTAACCTGGTGGCGGCTCTGCAGCTTGGCAGCCTCACGCACGTGCCATGCCTGGCCCACGTCTTTAATTTGGTGGTTCAGCGCTTTCTGAAAAGCTACCCACGCTTGTCAGACCTGCTCGTAAAGGCGCGCCGGCTCTGCGCACATTTCCGCAAGTCCCACACGGACGCTGCCACCCTGCGCACCCTGCAACATCACTTTAAGCTGCCAGTGCACCGACTGCTGTGCGACGTGCCCACACGGTGGAACTCTACGCTCCACATGTTGGCCAGGCTCTATGAACAACGTAGAGCTATAGTCGAATACCAACTCCAACATGGGCGGCGCAGTGGGAGTCAGCCTCCTCAATTCCTTTCAGAAGAGTGGGCCTGGTTGGCAGACATCTGCCATGTCCTTGGTAATTTTGAGGAGTCTACCCAGGTGGTGAGCGGCGATGCTACAATCATTAGCGTCACCATTCCTCTCCTATGCATCTTGAGAAATTCCCTGCAAACCATAAAGGCAGCTGCTTTGCGCTCGGAAACGGGGGCGGGGGAAGACAGTATGCCGCTGGATAGTCAGGGCACCCTCCTGTCTATTTCTCAGCGCGTACAGGAGGAGGAGGAGGAGCATGAGGAGGATGAGGAGGAGGGGGAAGAGACAGCTTGGGCCGCTGCTGACGGTACACCGGCTGATTGCCTGTCATCCTTTCAGCGTGTATGGCCTGAGGAGGAGGAGGAGGAGGAGGAGGATCCTGAAAGTGATCTTCCTAGTGAAGACAGCCATGTGTTGCGTACAGGTACCCTGGCACACATGGCTGACTTCATGTTAGGATGCCTTTCTCGTGACCCTCGCGTTGCACGCATTCTGGCCACTACGGATTACTGGGTGTACACACTGCTCGATCCACGGTATAAGGAGAACCTGCCCACTCTGATTCCCGAAGAGGAAAGGGGTTCGAGAGTGTTGCTATACCACAGGACCCTTGCGGACAAGCTGATGGTAAAATTCCCAGCCGACAGCGCTAGTGGCAGAAGGCGCAGTACCGAGGGCCAGGTAGCAGGGGATGTGCGTAGATCGAGCAGCATGTACATCCCAGGCAGTGCATCAGTCTTTAAGGGCCTGGCCAGCTTTATGGCTCCCCACCAAGACTGTGTCACCGCTCCCCAGTCATGGCTGAGTCGGCGGGAGCACTGTAAAAGGATGGTGAGGGAGTACGTAGCGGATCACACGACCATCCTTGGTGACGCCTCTGCCCCCTACAACTACTGGGTGTCGAAGCTGGACATGTGGCCTGAACTAGCGCTGTATGCCCTGGAGGTGCTTGCTTGTCCTGCGGCTAGCGTGTTGTCGGAGAGGGTGTTTAGTGCGGCAGGGGGAATCATCACAGATAAGCGTAGCCGCTTGTCAACCGACAGTGCCGACAGGCTAACACTCATCAAGATGAACAAAGGCTGGATTTCCCCAGACTTCTGTTCTCCACCAGCGGACAGCAGCGATACGTAAGCAATACGTAGGCTGCACCCGCGGATGGAAGCTACGTTCTCTCTCACCATCCAAAACGGGGACATTTCTGCTTCATCAATCTGTGTCTAATATTCCTCCTCCTCCTCCTCCTGCTCCTCCTCCTGAAACCTCACGTAATCACGCTGAACGGGCAATTTTTCTTAGGGCCACAAGGCTCACTCAAATAATTTTTCAGAACAATTTTTATAAGTTTCAATGCGCTTAAAAGCATTGGAACTTTAACTTGAACCAATTTTTCGTTACACTGGGCTGCCTCCAGGCCTAGTTACCACTTAAGCCACATTAACCAAAGCGATTAATGGGTTTCACCTGCCCTCTTGGCTGGCCATGGCCAATTTTTGGGATGTACATTAGTACTGTTGATACAGCAATTTTTGTGGGCCCTCGCCTACAGTGTAATCAAATTAATTTTTCGCCCACCTGCATTACAGCTGACGTTACCTCAGCTGTGTTGGGCAATGCAATGGGATATTTTTATGTACCGCCGGTGGGTTCCAGGGAGCCACCCATGCTGTAGGTGAACACTGAGTTTTCAATACATCTGTACACTTCTAAAGAACCCGTCTGACTGGGGCATGCAGTGTGGGCCGAAGCCCACCTGTATTACGCACGACATTACTACCTCAGCTGTGTTGGGCAATGCAATGGGATATTTCTATGTACCGCCGGTGGCTTCCTGGCACCCACCCAGGCAGTGGGTCCACAGGGAGTTTAACCTACATGTGTCCACTTGTAAAGAACCCCAGTCTGACTGGGGCATGCAGTGTGGGCCGAAGCCCACCTGCATTAACCCTTTCCAGTCCACTGTGTGACCTGTGAAGACATTAGGGTTTAAGGCTGTACAGCTCCGTTGTTGGTAGACGTCCGTCGGGGTTCTCTTACTGTATATTGCCAGCCTCTCTGCTGTCGGAGCCTATCCTACGTGTCAGCTCATGCAGTACTGGCTTTAGCCAGCATATAGCGCCGTTGTATAACAGCAGAAAAAGAGTAAGCCCCCTAGGAAAACCATATACAAATTGGATTGGAAAGGGTTAAGCACAACATTACTACCTCAGCTGTGTTGGGCAATGCAATGGGATATTTCTATGTACCGCCGGTGGCTTCCTGGCACCCACCCATGCTGTAGGTGCACACGGAGTTTTTACTACATCTGTACACTTATAAAGAACCCCAGTCAGACTGGGGCATGCAGTGTGGGCCGAAGCCCACCTGCATTAAGCACGACATTACTACCTCAGCTGTGTTGGGCAATGCAATGGGATATTTCTGTGTACCGCCGGTGGGTTCCAGGGAGCCACCCATGCTGTGGGTCGACAGGGACTTCACAATAGGGAGTTGTACCTGCCTGTGTCTATGAATTAAAAAGCCCGGTCTGACTGGGGCATGCAGACACCTTGACAGAATGAATAGTGTGTGGCACATAGGTTCCCCATTGCTATGCCCACGTGTGCAGCTCCTGATGGCTGTGGCACAGGATTCTATTTCTCATTGCTTCTGTACAGCATTGTGGGCTATCGCTCCGCCACTTTTAAAGAGGGTCGCTGCCTAGCCGTGCCAACCTCTGCAGTGTGTGCCTGCGGTCCCTCGTCATGGCAGACGCAATTCTAAATAGACATGAGCGTGGTGTGGCATGAGGGCAGCTGAAGGCTGCCCAGGGACACTTTGGTGTGCGCTGTGGGGGGGGAGGGGGGGCGGTTGGGCAGCATATAACCCAGGAGAAGTGTCAGTGGAGTGTCATGCAGGCAGTGATTGTGCTTTGTTGGAGGTAGTGTGGTGCTTAGCAAAGGTATGCCATGCTAATGAGGGCTTTTCAGAAGTAAAAGTTGTTGGGAGGGGGGGGGGGCCCACTCTTGCCGGTATTGTGGCTTAATAGTGGGACCTGTGAACTTGAGATGCAGCCCAACACGTAGCCCCTCGCCTGCCCTATCCGTCACTGTGTCATTCCCATCACTTTCCTGAATTGCCCAGATTTTCACACATGAAAACCTTAGCGAGCATCGGCGAAATACAAAAATGTTCTGGTCGCCCATTGACTTCAATGGGGTTCGTTGTTCGAAACGAACCCTCGAGCATCACGGGAAGTTCGTTCCGAATAACGAACACCCGAACATTTTGGTGTTCGCTCATCTCTAGTGATTACCCAATGCACTATAGTAACATGCAACCAAAACCCTTTACAGCCACATATAGACTCATAGAGTATTGTGAAATCATGTTTTTTCACAGGTTGTTATCTTATCTCACTCATCTTGCAATATTTTAAACCAAGAGGTCCTTCAATGGACCCTGTCTGCATATGAGTATAGATTGCATCAGAGGATATGCCTTCGATGCAATCAAAGGTGGATAAATACCTTGCTTTCCTCTTATATGCTACAATCTGCTTTGAAAAAGTAAGGCTGGAGCAGAGGCCAGCAGGATCAGGGGTATAGGCCGCCTATGACAGGGTTAACGGGGAGTGGGAAGGGAGGATTAACAAGTACAGAAGGGAAGGGGGCAGAGTAAAGGGATGGAGAGAAAGAAGAAATAATTACTGATGCCAGTGATTCTGGAGAGCTTCAGAACAGCGGCAGCGGAGAAGGGTATATCTTGGCTCCAGCAGACAGTGGACAGCTCCAGCCTGCAGTGAGTAAAAGGAGGCAACCTGACCTCGTGCCATGTGCCGCCGTTGACAGGGAGACCCTTCACAGGACCCTCTGGCCCTGTCTTTCCCCATTGCAGCCCCCAGAAGGGGGAGTGGGGTTGGGAGGGCTCCCACGTGTCGACGCGGTGAAGAGGTGAAAAGGGGATGGGCTCTATTCAAGCCACACACAGCAACCCAAGATGGAGGAGCCCTTCACAGGATCCTCCAACCTCCCTGCTGTCCCCCTCACTTCCACCACCAAAGTGGAAGACAGAACAGAGAGTAGTAACCCCAGATGTTGGCGTGGCTAAATGGGAGGGAATGTGTTGCATTGTCATAGTAGTGGATGGGGTGAGGGGTCCTTGGAGTCAACATAAAAGTGAAGTGAAGGGGAGAAGGCAGGGGCTGGATAGCCACCTTACCCCCCTTTTGATTAATGGAGATGGTGGAGTCTGTCGCCTATTGGCTCTGAAAGGGCAGAGTCCTTGCAGAGATGGTGAAGTCTAGCCTGCTATTGGCTAAGTGAGTCTCTGAGTCGGGAGGTGGATTTATGGAGGCAATTGGCAATTTCAGTCTCCCAGGTCAGTTGGCTTGCGGTGGGAGGCCACTGGAAAATTTGGGTCTCCTGAGTCAGTTGCTTCGGAAGGAGGCAATTGGAAAATTTGGGTCTCCCAAGTCAGTTGGTTGCGGCGGGAGTCATTACGGTTGTTTTTCTCTAAAATGGGGAGGCAATAGACCGTGGGGCTCCAGAACTCCCCTCTTTTGGTTATCGTTAAAAATTGGGGTTAAAAGAAATGTTATTTTGTGTAACGTTATGTTTGTAATAAAGTGGTGTATGTCATTAATGTATTTAAAGGAAGATGGGGGAAGTCTATAAGGCGGTATGTCTGCAGCTGGAGTGTCTCCGTTATACCTGGGTCATGATTGTGATCTCCCAACTCTATCATTTCAGCAGGATCACAGAGGCGTATTACAGAGTGGGAGACCACACATTGACTCATAGCATAGATATCTTGCAACAAAGTATTGTGAAATCATGTTTTTTTTTCTACTTAGAAAAACAACAGATTATCCTCATATTGTAATTCTGTCTGGAAAAAGACAGCCAATTTTGTGACATTATCACAAAATTCTGCCTAGAAATGAACACAGCATTATTGGGATACCATCAGAATAGAATGCTACCTAACAAAAAATACCATTACTATTGTAAATTTTGCCTAGGAATAAAGATGAAAACTATTACTGTATCATAACACTGAAACTCTGCTTTAGAAAAAGAAACACTTTTGTTACATGATTAGACCCCCACTGGTAACACATATATTGGCCTGTCTTAAACATTTGTTATCTATGTGTTTTCTTGGAAAATCATCTTAAATATGCACTCGCATTTTCTGGGTCACATTTAACTATGCAATATAAATCAGTGCTGTTTAACTCCCTTCGACTCAACAAAACCATCTCTAGCCCATATATTACATTTATAGCTATTTCACATATATAGCAGAGCCATTTCTACACCCTGTAGCTGAAATAACAATGCAAGCCATGGTACATAGATAACAAATATAGCATTATGAGTAGTGTTGAATGATTATTGAAATATCCAGGTTGGGACTGCCCAACTCAATTTTCAAAAAATAATCATGAAAGCTGTGTGTGTTTTTCTTCTATGAACGTGGCTCAGTTCTTAGTACTGTTGCCTTTTAATGCTGGGGTCCTGGTTTCAAATCCCATCAACGATAACATCTGCATGAACTTTGAAAGACTCCATTCAGATGTTGCCTTTGGTCAGATTTCAACCTACAACTCCAGCACTGCAAAGCTGCAGAACTAACAACTGAGCCACCACACCTGTGATTCCTGCTCCCGAGGAAAAGAACAGGAAGAATAAACACAAAGAACCATAAAAAGACAATCCAGATGATGTCCTTGAACAGGGTTGAACCTAGAATGGTGGCAATGCTAACAACTGAGTCACTACAGGAGGAGGAGGAGGGCATAAGAAAACATCCAGATGATGCCCTTAGACAGATTCGAACCTAGAATGGTAACAAGTGCTAACAAGTGAGCCACCACACTTGTCTGTTCTGCTCTAGAGGAGGAAGAGGAAAACAACAACAATAAGAATAAACACAAAACAAACATAAAAAAGCCATCCAGATGGATGTTACCATTGATTAGATTGGAACCTACAACTCCAACACTGCAAAGCAGCTGTCCTAAAACTGAGTCAGAGGAGAATAGAAAGAATAAACACAAACAGAAAATAAAAACTCTCTCCAGATTTGCCCTTGGACAAATTGGAACCTTGAACTGCAGCACTGAAAGGCAGCAGTGCTAACAATTGAGCCACCACACTTCCTTTTTCTTTGACCTTCTCCAGAGAACAGATGGAGAACAAGAATAATAAACACAAAGAGAACATACAAACTTCATGCAGTTGGTGTCAATATCAGCCATGAACCTAGAACACCAGTGCTGCAAAGTATAAGTGCCAGCAACAAGCTTCTTACTTCTTTCTCCTCCTGCTTATTCTTTACGAGAGGATACAGAGAAAGAGAAGAAGGAGAAGAAGATCTTCTTATTGTCCTTCATCTCCTTCTTCCCTATCTTTTCCTCCTTCTGCTTCTTTGTTTTCTTCCTTGAGAGGAAGATTATGGCACTTTACCAGTCTCCAAATGTAAAAAGAATTAAAGGGCTCAATGCTACCAGTGGTCTACAGTATGTTAAGAATGGTACCAGTATCAGAACTCATTATATGCTCACATTACATACCATGCAACTGCTACATTATACATTATACTGATACAGTATCTGAAATACACTTAGGTCCAGAAATATTTGGACAGTGATACAATGTAGTCTCTGCACATCATCAAAGTAGATTTGAAACTAAACCCTGAAGACTTTAAGCTTTAATTCAAACAGTATAACAAAAAATATTGCATTAATTAAGATTTACAGCCATTTTATATAATCCCTTAATTTCCCGCATGCTCAAATATAATTGGACACATTAAAATAATTATATATACTAGGATTACTTTTGATATCTGATAGGAAATAAATTACAGTCATTGACTGCCCGAAGTCTCGAACGCATGGACATCACCAAATACATAGATGATTTTCTATACCAGGAGATACTTTACTATTCCTTTACCTCAGCCACGTTCAGTTGATTCTTGTTTGTGGGTCTTTCTACCTTCAGCTTGGTTCACAGTAAAGGAAAAACTTGCTCAATCGGGTTGAGGTCAAACTGACTCAGCCATTGATGAACATTTAATTTCTTTGACTTAAGAAACTTTTGAATTGTTTTAGTGGAAAGTTATGGGTTTTTATTAGAGATGAGCGAGCACCAAAATGCTCGGGTGCTCGTTACTCGAGACGAACTTTTCGCGATGCTCGAGGGTTCGTTTCGAGTAACGAACCCCATTGAAGTCAATGGGCGACCCGAGCATTTTTGTATATCGCCGATGCTCGCTAAGGTTTTCATTTGTGAAAATCTGCAAAACCCAAGAAAGTGCTTGAAACGACACAGAAACGGATAGGGCAGGCGAGGGGCTACATGTTGGGCTGCATCTCAAGTTCCCAGGTCCCACTATTAAGCCCCAATAGCGGCAAGAGTGGGCCCCCCCCTCCCAACAATTTTTACTTCTGAAAAACCCTCATTAGCAAGGCATACCTTAGCGAAGCACCACACTACCTCCAAGAAAGCACAATCACCGCTGCCCCTTCTCCTGGGTTACATGCTGCCCCCCCCCCCCCCCCCGTTCGACCCAGTGTCCACAGCGCACACCAAAGTGTCCCTGCGCAGCCTTTAGCTGCCCTCATGCCACACGCTGGTCTCATAGCCAGACCACCCTCATGTCTATTTATAAGTGCGTCTGCCATGAGGAGGAACCGCAGGCACACACTGCAGAGGGTTGGCAGGGCTAGGCAGCGACCCTCTTTAAAAGGTGCGGGGCAATAGCCCACAATTCTGTACAGAAGCAATGAGAAATCCAATCCTGTGCCACCTCCATCAGGAGCTGCAAACGTGGGCATAGCAATGGGAAACCCATGTGCCACACACTATTCATTCTGTCAAGGGGTCTGCATGCCCCAGTCAGACTGGGGTTTTTTATAAATAGTCACAGGCAGGTACAACTCCGCAATGGGAATTCCGTGTGCACCCACAGCATAGGTGGCTCCCTGGAACCCTCCGGCTGTACATAAATGTATCCCATTGCAGTGCCCTGGACAGCAGAGCTAACGTCAGATTAAATGCAGGTGGGCTTCGGCCCACACTGCATGCCCCAGTCAGACTGGGGTTCTTTATAAGTAGACACATGCAGTTACAACTCCGTGTGGACCGACAGCATGGGTGTGTCCCAGGAAGCCACCGGCGGTACATAAATATATCCCATTGCATTGCCCATCACAGCTGAGGTAACATCCGATTAAATGCAGGTGGTCTTCGGCCCACACTGCATGCCCCAGTCTGACCGGGGTTTTTAATACATAGACATTGGCAGGTACAAATCCCTAAGGTGAAGTCCCTGTGGACCCACAGCATGGGTGGCTCCCTGGAACCCACCGGCTGTACATAAATAAATCCCATTGCAGTGCCCAGCACAGCTGAGCTAACGTCAGGTTTAATGCAGGTGGGCTTCGGCCCACACTGCATGCCCCAGTCAGACTGGGGTTCTTTATAAGTAGACACATGCAGTTACAACTCCGTGTGCACCCACAGCATGGGTGGGTCCCAGGAAGCCACCGGCGGTACATAAATATATCCCATTGCATTGCCCAGCACAGCTAAGGTAACGTCCGATTAAATGCAGGTGGGCTTCGGCCCACACTGCATGCCCCAGTCAGACTGGGGTTTTTTATAAGTAGACACAGACAGGTACAACTCCCTATTGTGAAGTCTGTGTGGACCGACAGCATGGGTGGGTCCCAGGAAGCCACCGGCGGTACATAAATATATCCCATTGCATTGCCCATCACAGCTGAGGTCTCGTCCGATTAAATGCAGGTGGTCTTTGGCCCACACTGCATGCCCCAGTCTGACCGGGGTTTTTAATACATAGACACCGGCAGGTACAAATCCCTAATGTGAAGTCCCTGTGGACCCACAGCATGGGTGGCTCCCTGGAACCCATCGGCGGTACATAAACGTATCCCATTGCAGTACCCTGCTCAGCAGAGCTAACGTCACATACAATACAGGTGTGCTTCGGCCCACAGTGCATGCCCCAGTCAGAGTGGTAATATGTACCTTAACAGTAACCGCGTTGGTAGGAATGTGGTGGTGACTGCGGACCTAGTAGCGTGGTTTTATTTAGTTGGTTTTCGGAATGTGGCCAGGATTAAGTGGGCCGTGGCGGGGGGATGGTGGGTGGGCTCTATTGTTGTGTCGTTAAAGGTGAAATTCTTGGACTGCCACCAGACGGACCAATGTTTTTGAGGCACTACGTCTCCGTGGTTATATGCACCTTAACAGTATTCGCGTTGGTGGGAAATGGCCTCGCCACCATCATGTCTTTGGGAAGCCTCCGTTTCCACTCCAGTGACATAGCATTAGCAGCAGTATAGGCAGAGCCCAGAATTAGTAACATTTCAGCGGTAGCATTAGGGACAGGCCCCAGTAACATATCACTAGCAGCATCATAGGGGGAGCACAGTATTAGTTCCATTTCAGTAGTAGTAGCAGTCAAGACAGGCCCCAGTAACAATTCAGAAGCAGCAGTATAGGGGGAGCACAGTCTTAGTTCCATTTCAGTAATAGTAGCAGTCAAGACAGGCCCCAGTAACAATTTCGAAGCAGCAGTTTAGGGGGAGCACAGTATTAGTTCCATTTCAGTAATAGTAGCAGTCAAGACAGGCCCAGTAACAATTCCGAAGCAGCAGTATAGGGGGAGCACAGTATTAGTTCCATTTCAGTAGTAGTAGCAGTCAAGACAGGCCACAGTAACATTCCTGTTGCAGCAGTTTAGGGAGATAACAGTCTCTTTCACATTTCAGTAGTTGCAGTATAGACAAGACCCCAGTTACATTTATGTAGCAAAAGTGTGGGCCAACGCCACACACCTTGCTGTAGCATAAGTGCAGGCAAAGCCCATAAAAATTACTAGGATTACACTGTAGGCGAGGGCCCAAAAAATTGGTGTACCAACAGTACTAATGTACCTCAGAAAAATTGCCCATGCCCAACCAAGAGGGCAGGTGAAACCCATTAATCGCTTTGGCTAATGTGGCTTAATTTGTAACTAGGCCTGGAGGCAGCCCAGTTAAAATAAAAATTGGCTGAGGTGCAAGTTTCAACGCTTTAATGAGAATTGAAACGTATAAACATTGTTTAAAAAGTCATATGACTGAGCCTTGTGGGCCTAAGAAAAATTGCCTGTTCGGCGTGATTACGTGAGGTTTCAGGAGGAGGAGCAGGAGGAGGAGGATGAATATAATACACAGATTGATGAAGCTAAAAGGTCCCCGTTTTTTATGGTGATAGAGAACGATGCTTCCATCCGCGGGTGCAGCCTACGTATTGTTTAGGTACCGCTGCTGTTCGCTGGTGGAGAAGAGAAGTCTGGGGAAATCCAGGCTTTGTTCATCTTTATGAGTGTAAGCCTGTCGGCACTGTCAGTTGACAGGCGGGTACGCTTATCCGTGATGATTCCCCCAGCCACACTAAACACCCTCTTTGACAAGACGCTAGCCGAAGGACAAGCAAGCACCTCCAGGGCATACAGCGCGAGTTCAGGCCACATGTCCAGCTTCAACACCCAGTAGTTGTAGGGAGCAGGGGCGTCACGGAGGACGGTCGTGCGATCGGCTACGTACTCCCTCACCATCCTTTTACAGTGCTCCCGCCGACTCAGCCTTGACTGGGGAGCGGTGACACAGTCTTGCTGGGGAGCCATAAAGCTGGCAAAGGCCTTGGAGAGTGTTCCCCTGCCTGCGGCTCCCCTGCTACCTGGCCCTCGGAACTGCGCCTTCTGCCACTAGCGCTGTTGGATGGGAGTTTTACCATCAGTTTGTCCGCCAGGGTCCTGTGGTATAGCATCACTCTCGAACTCCTTTCCTCTTCGGGTATGAGAGTGGAAAGGTTCTCTTTATACCGTGGGTAGAGCAGTGTGTACACCCAGTAATCCGTAGTGGCCAGAATGCGTGTAACGCGAGGGTCAAGAGAAAGGCATCCTAAAATGAAGTCCGCCATGTGTGCCAGGGTACCTGTACGCAACACATGGCTGTCCTCACTAGGAAGATCACTTTCCGGATCCTCCTCCTCCTCCTCAGGCCATACACGCTGAAAGGATGACACGCAAGCAGCATGGGTACCCTCAGCAGTGGGCCAAGCTGTCTCTTCACCCTCCTCCTCATGCTCCTCCCCCTCCTCCTCAACGCGCTGAGATATAGACATGAGGGTGCTCTGACTATCCAGCGACATACAGTCTCCCCCGCCTCTGTTTCCGAGCGCAAAGCGTCTGCCTTTATGCTTTGCAGGGAACTTCTCAAGAGGCATAGTAGAGGAATGGTGACGCTAATGATTGCAGCATCGCCGCTCACCATCTGAGTAGACTCCTCAAAGTTTCCAAGGACCTGGCAGATGTCTGCCAACCAGGCCCACTCTTCTGTAAAGAATTGAGGAGGCTGATTCCAACTACGCCGCCCATGTTGGAGTTGGTATTCCACTATAGCTCTACGCTGCTCATAGAGCCTGGCCAACATGTGGAGCGTAGAGTTCCACCGTGTGGGCACGTCGCACAGCAGTCGGTGAACTGGCAGATTAAATCGATGTTGCAGGGTCCGCAGGGTGGCAGCGTCCGTCTTGGACTTGCGGAAATGTGCGCTGAGCCGTGGGTAGCTTTTCAGAAAGCGCTGAACCACCAAATTAAAGACGTGGGCCAGGCATGGCACGTGCCTGATGCTGCCGAGCTGCAGAGCCGCCACCAGATTACGGCCGTTGTCACACACGACCATGCCCGGTTGGAGGCTCAGCGGCGAAAGCCAGCGGTCGGTCTGCTCTGTCAGACCCTGCAGCAGTTCGTGGGCCGTGTGCCTCTTCTCTCCTAAACTGAGTAGTTTCAGCACGGCCTGCTGACGCTTGCCCACCGCTGTGCTGCCACGCCGCGCGACACCGACTGCTGGCAACGTGCTGCTGCTGACACATCTTGATTGCGAGACAGAGGTTGCGTAGGAGGAGGAAGAGGAGGAGGGTGGTTTAGTGGAGGAAGCATACACCGCTGCAGATACCACCACCGAGCTGGGGCCCCCAATTCTGGGGGTGGATAGGACGTGAGCGGTCCCAGGCTCTGACTCGGTCCCAGCCTCCACTAAATTCACCCAATGTGCCGTCAGGGAGATATAGTGGCCCTGCCCACCTGTGCTTGTCCACGTGTCCGTTGTTAAGTGGACCTTGGCAGTAACCGCGTTGGTGAGGGCGCGTACAATGTTGCAGGAGACGTGGTCGTGCAGGGTTGGGACGGCACATCGGGAAAAGTAGTGGCGACTGGGAACCGAGTAGCGCGGGGCCACCACCGCGATCATGTTTTTGAAAGCCTCCGTTTCCACAAGCCTATACGGCAGCATCTCGAGGCTGATCAATTTGGCTATGTGCACGTTTAACGCTTGAGCGTGCGGGTGCTTGGCGGCGTACTTGCGCTTGCACTCAAACAGTTGCGCTAGCGACGGCTGGACGCTGCGATGAGAGACATTGCTGGATGGGGCCGAGGACAGCGGAGGTGAGGGTGTGGGTGCAGGCCGGGAGACGGTCGTGCCTGTGTCCTGAGAGGGGGGTTGGATCTCAGTGGCAGGTTGGGGCACAGGGGGAGAGTCAGTGGTGCAAACGGGAGGCGGTGAACGGCCTTCGTCCCACCTTGTGGGGTGCTTGGCCATCATATGCCTGCGCATGCTGGTGGTGGTGAGGCTGGTGGTGGTGGCTCCCCGGCTGATCTTGGCGCGACAAACCTTGCACACCACAGTTCGTCGGTCGTCTGCACTCTCAGTGAAAAACTGCCAGACCTTTGAGCACCTCGGCCTCTGCAGGGTGGCATGGCACGAGGGGGCGCTTTGGGAAACAGTTGGTGGATTATTCGGTCTGGCCCTGCCTCTACCCCTGGCCACCGCACTGCCTCTTCCAACCCGCCCTGCTGCTGCACTTACCTCACCCTCTGAAGACCTGTCCTCAGTAGGCTTAGCAAACCAGGTGGGGTCAGTCACCTCATCGTCCAGCTGCTCTTCCTCCGAATCCTCTGTGCGCTCCTCCCACTAATTTACTGCCCTTACTACTACCTCACTGATAGACAACTGTGTCTCATCGTCATCGTTCTCCTCACCCACTGAAAGCTCTTGAGACAGTTGCCGGAAGTCCCCAGCCTCATCCCCCGGACCCCGGGAACTATCCAAAGGTTGGGCATCGGTCACGATAAACTCCTCTGGTGGGAGACGAACCATTGCTGTCCAATCTGGGCAGGGGCCCGAGAACAGTTCCTGGGAGTCTGCCTGCTCCTCAGAATGTGTCATTTTAATGGAGTGAGGAGGCTGGGAGGAAGGAGGAGCAGCAGCCAGAGGATTCAGAGTTGCAGCTGTGGATGGTGTAGAAGACTGGGTGGTCGATAGATTGCTGGATGCACTTTCTGCCATCCACGACAGGACCTGCTCACACTGCTCATTTTCTTATAAAGGTCTACCACGTGGACCCATTAATTGTGAGATGAATCTGGGGACGCCAGAAACGTGCCTCTCTCCTAATCCCGCAGCAGTCGGCTGCGATACACCTGGATTAGGAGCTCGGCCTGTGCTCACACCCTGACTTGGGCCTCCGCGTCCTCGCCCGCGTCCACGTCCTCTAGGCCTACCCCTACCCCTCAGCATGGTGTATTACGAGTAGAGCAGAAACAGAACGCTGTAATTAAATGTGCCGCTTATTGGCCTGTGGTTGGAGGCTGACTTGTAACGGGCACAGCAGAGTCAGGAAACAATTTTGCGCACGACTGTAGTGAGACGTAGGTGCGTATGACAGAGCTAGTGGAATTCACAGCGCAGAAGCAGTCAAGTTGCCAAAGGGCAGTGGTAGGCCTTAAGTATTTTGCTTCAATTTTTTTAAATGGTGAGCTGAAACACCAGACAGATGCTGTATGCAGTGTATATTATGTATACTGTTTCTCTCTGGCGCTATGACGGCGGTGATGTAACGGGCACAGCAGAGCCAGGAAACAATCTTGCGCACGCCTGTAGTGAGACGTAGGTGCGTATGACTGAGCTAGTGGAATTCACGTCGCAGAAGCAGTCAAGTGGCCAAAGGGCAGTGGTAGGCCTTAAGTATTTTGCTTCAATTTGTTTAAATGGTGAGCTGAAACACCAGACAGATACTGTATGCAGCGTATATTATGTATACTGTTTCCCTCTGGCGCTATGACGGCGGTGATGTAACGGGCACAGCAGAGCCAGGAAACAATTTTGCGCAAGCCTGCTGTAACACTTTGCTGCATATTAATTAGGACTACTACCCCCAGCAGAGACGCAGTACACTGAAGACGGTCACAGGCAGCCCAAAGATAGTATTTTTCCCAAATTTTTTTTAAAAAGCCCACTGCATATATAGACAGTATATCTCTTTCACCTTTCCCACTGTCCCTGCCTCACCAGTACTGCCCCTATACTCTGTACAATGACTGCAGACTGAGGACACAATGGTCTGCACGCCCGATATACAAAAAAAAAAATTTGTGCAACACTGCTAAAAGCAGTCTCAACAGTACTGCACACGGTCAGATGTGGCCCTAAGAAGGACCGTTGGGGTTCTTGAAGACTAAAATAACACCTAACACTCTCCCTATAGCAACTACAGCAAGACAGCACTTTCCCTGATCTCTGTCACCATGCATCTGTGGTGAGCCGTGGGCGGGGCAGATTTAAATACTCGGGTGTCACCTGATCTCCCCAGCCACTCACTGCATAGGGGTGGTATAGGGCTGGAACGTCACAGGAGGAAGTTGTAATGCCTTCCATGTCTTTCTATTGGCCAGAAAAGCGCGCAAATGTCTCAGAGATGAAATTGAAAGTAACTCGAACATTGCGTGGTGCTCGTCTCGAGTAACAAGTATCTCGAACACCCTAATACTCGAACGAGCATCAAGCTCGGACGAGTACGCTCGCTCATCCGCTTTTATCTATCTATAGTTGTAAGAAAAAGTAAGTGAATGCCTTGGAATTAACACGTTTTCTGCATTACAAAAAAAAATGTGGTCTCCTTGTTATCTAAGTCACAATTATAGATAGCAACAATCTAACTTAATGAACAACGTACAAACATTTGTACAGTTTGTCAATTCATCTGGACCTTGAGACTTGAATGAATTTAAGTGCTCCCTCACCATCTCTCTTCTTATAGATAGTCTGCATTCTTTTATTCCCCCAATAGCACAGGGAGGATCAGTTGATGTCCCATCTACTTTCTGAGAGAAAACAGATACATAATAGGAATTTAAAAGTTTGGCCTTCTCAACATTATTCTTAACCAAATCACCATCCAATAGTATCTTTGACACTTTTTTTTTGCTTTTGACATACTCCAAAATCCTTTTTTATTGCTTTTGGCCTCTGTTGCAAGCCTCAATTCATTATTAGCTTTAGCTTTTATGACACTTTCCCTACAGTTTCTGCAGACTGCATTATATTCTTCTTTAGATATTCTCCCCTCTTTCCACTTGATAAATATATTTTTCTTTGTATTTAACATGTGTGCAAGTTCTGTGTTTATCCATTCTGGTCTCTTTAAATGCGTCCCATTCTTCCTTCTTTTAGGGATGATTGTTAATAATTGTGCTTTGAAAATCTCATTTCGGAATATTTCCCAACCTTCTTGGACATTTCTGTCATTAAGTACATCCAGCCATTGAATTCTTCCTATCCTCTTTCTGAGTTTATTAAAATCTGCCCTTCTGAAATCCAACCTTGAGGTCTGAGTTTTCTCAGGTCATCCTCCCATTTTTATACAAAATTCAAGGATAGCATGATCACTGCCTCCTAAGGTCCCAGCCACTCTTACTTCCACAACCACTCCCTCTCTTTTGGTAAGAATTAGGTCCAGGATAGCAGATCTGCTTGGTTTCTTTTCTACCTTTTGGAAGATAAAGTTGTCAGCAACAGTGGATAAGAATTTGTTGGATCTATTCCTTTCACCTGAAAAAGATTCCCAACAGATGTCTGGATAGTTAAAATCCCCCATAATCACTATGTCATGCATGCTTCTTTGAGACCTTGGCCATCTGATGTAGAAAGAGTACATCAGTATCTTCTGTTTGTCTAAGCGGCCTAAAGTAAATGCCCACAATGGTGTCCTGTCTGTTGTTCTCTCCTTGTATTCTTACCCAAACAGTTTCTACAGAATTACCATGTTAGTCCGTTGTTCACCTTTAAAATCCCCTTTCCATCTTTCTATTCCATGGCTATCCACTGGGAGGATCGATGAGAAGACTACCTGTGCTCCTAGTTCCTTCACCTTCTTTCCAATGTCTTCAAAGTCTCTGCAAATAGTTGCAAGGTCATTTTTGCAGTCCCTACATGTATTAGCAGGAATGGGTGGTGTTCTGTAGGACTTAAGTGTCTTGAGAGCCTATCAGACGCATCTTTGATTTGCACCTGGAAGACAGCACACCTCTCGTGAGGTGTCAGGTCTGCAGACAGCAGCCTTTGTTCCTCTCAATAGGGAATCCCCCCACAACCACTGTAGTGGTCCAGAATGTCTATTCTTGATCCCTTCATAAATGTCATACATGTAATGTCTTTTTTTGTTGATGCACTGTGAAAATTGTCTAGTCTGTTGTTATGTGCATTGCACAGCTGCAGCAAGTGAGAGGTTATTGTTTGCATGAGACTGGGAGATTTTTGCAAATCTATCAATTTATGTCCGGTCATGTGGTATGCTAGAGTCTATAAGTATGGGTGTTTCAGAGCAAGGTGTGATTTTGTTCTTCTGGGTTCCTGAGAAAGAGTGCCAGCCACATGGGGGTACCTTCAACCCTCATGTGGTGAAGAATCGAAGAGAAAGAAAGGTTTCCTGAGGACCTTAATGCCAGGAACCATTAAAAGAGAGAGATAGTGAGAGAGAGAGAGAGAGAGAGAGACAGACAGAGAGAGAGAGAGTGTGTGAGGAGAAAAGAAAGGCTAAGACCTCTGTGCAGAGGTATTGTGTTGCAAGAGTGTCTGTGGAGTGACCCTACCCCTATCCTCCTATGGAGAGTTCCCCTTCCAGAAGTGGTACCTGACAGATAACGCAGGCCTGCAGGACCAGTGTCATACTGAGTTTCCTCCCTGACCTCCAACTGTCTCCTCCCTGACCTCCAACTGTCTGTTCTTACCTGCACTAGTGTATTTCTGATTTGTGTGACATTGAAGTTTCCAAGTAAAGTTTTGCCAGGCCCTGACCGTTCCCAGGGACTGAGGTACTTCAACCTTACATTGTGTGGAATTCTCCTCATTACCACCGAGGGTCATACGGGTGGGTAATAGGAATGGTGGCATGATGCATGACAAAGATGTATTCCTGTTCCATCTATATTGGCCATCTCTCTCTTAGAGGTGTCTGGAAGAGGCCCAGTGCTGCTCTGGCTGAGGATATGTGTGTCCCTCCAAGAGGGAGCCTGGTAAGTGCCACCGTGACAAGTGACTACTCTACCCTCCCAGCTCCTCAGCATGTGCCCCCAGTCCTGAGTTACCCTTTGGGACGCTGCACCACCACTCTCCTTTTCTTTTTGACAACAGCACTTCTTTTTCTCCATTTGAGGGAACTCTATGTGCTTACTACACAGTTTTTTTATGGGTAGAATCATTTCTTACTGTACCTCTTTCTCCTCTGCTCGGCTGTTTGTGGGTAGAGTCATTTCTTGCTGTACCTCTTTCTCCTCTGCTTTGTTCTTTGTGGGTAGAGTCATTTATTGCTGTACCTCTTTCTCTTTCTGCTCAGGAACCAGTACCAGGTCCCCCTGCGTGAGAACCTGGTACTGGTTCCCGAGTAGTAATAGTGCTGGCTGACTCCCGATCCTCCTGCTTCTTTGGGTCACATGCTTCTATTCCTCAGCTTCAGCAGGTACACTGGACATTTCTTTTCCTTCAACATTTTGAAGACTTTCCTCTGCTCTGTTAAGAAAATCCTCACCTTCCTTAATGAGTTTCAATGTAGCTATTCTCTCCTGAAGACTATGCACCTTTTCCTCCAGTAGGGACACAAGTAGAGATGAGCGAGCATACTCGTCCGAGCTTGATGCTCGTTCGAGTATTAGAGTGCTCGAGATGCTCGTTATTCGGATTGGTCCCTGCGCTGAGCCAATGAGAGGCAGCAGTCACTCACCCATTCATAAATTCATGAATGGATGTGTAAGTGAGATCTGCCTCTGATTGGTCAGGCTGTGACCAATCAGAGGCAGCTCATTCAGCAGGCGGGGATTTTAAATCCCCGGCTGCTGAATACTACTCACAGCTGTTCAGAGCAGTTCAGGAGGACTGCCGCCGGCCGCGCTGAACTCCGTCTGCCGGGACCAGGTGAGTATATATATATTTTTTTTATTTTTACACATTTCTGGATGAATTGCAGGGAAGGGCTTATATATTTAAGCCCTTCCTGACAATTCATCCCGCGATCGCCGGCAGCCCATTGCTTTCAATGGAGCCGGCTGTATTGCCGGCTGCATTGAATTCAATGGGCTAATATCATTCTGCCGGGACAAGGTGAGTATTTTTTTTTTATTTTTACACATTTCTGGATGAATTGCAGGGAAGGGCTTATATATTTAAGCCTTTCCCGACAATTCATCCCGCGATCGCCGGCAGCCCATTGCTTTCAATGGAGCCGGCTGTATTGCCGGCTCCATTGAATTCAATGGGCTAACATCGTTCTTCTCTGCCACAGCTGTTACAGCTGTGGCAGAGGAGAACGATCTTTATGCTGACAGTGCGGGGGGGGGGGGGTCTCACTCTTGCCACTATTGTGGCTTAATAGTGGGACCTGGGAACTTGAGACGCAGCCCAACATGTAGCCCCTCACCTGCCCTATCCGTTTCTGTGTCGTTCCCATCACTTTCTTGAATTTCCCAGGTTTTCACAAATGAAAGCCTTAGTGAGCATCGGCGATATACAAAAATGCTCGAGTCGCCTATTGACTTCAATGGGGTTCGTTACTCGAAACGAACTCTCGAGCATCACTGAAAGTTCGACTCTAGCATTTTGGTGCTCGCTCATCTCTAGACACAAGCTTGCATTTCTAGCAGGTGAAGTTTGGCTTTTCCTTTGGTAGGTCTGTAAACCTATAGCATATGTTGCATGTCACCATATGGCTCCTCTCCTCTTCCATGTTGTCAGATGATGTCCACTTCCAAACTTCTAAAAGTCAAGAATTGTAGTAAAGTTACTAATGATAGTGAAGATACTAAGTGTACAGGTTTGCGATGTCCTCTGAGCAGTTAGACCCGTCTAATCCCAACAATCTTCCCGCTTACAGTGATTCTTTGGTCTTGCCAGAATGCACAGGGAGTATGCAAATGATCTTCCTGCAGCTCCACTCTCTGTTCTGGCGATGTTCTCTTAGACCCGACTAATCCCGACAATCTTCCCATTTACAGTGATTCTTTGCTCTTCCCAGAATGCACAGGGAATATCCAAATGATCTTCCTGCAGCTCCAGTAATGTTTATTGAAGGATACCATGAAGGAAGCCTCTGCTATCCAAAAAACAGTGAAGCCCATATTGTTTACCTGAAACCAGCTTGATGTTTCAAAATGCTGCTGGGAAAATGTTCTATGGCCAGATGAGTTAAAAACAGAACATTTAGCACAATTATACAATGCTATTTTTAGAAGACAAGGAATACTGCACATCATCACCAAAACTTCATCCCAACTGTGAAGCATGTTAGTAGAAGAATTATGTTTTGCATCTGCTTTGTTGTCTCAGACATACTGATGGCACAATGATTTTTAGGGTGTGTAAAAAAGATTCTACAGAAGAATGTAAGGTTAGTGGTCCATGACCTCAGGCTGAAGAGATGCTTTATGATGCAATAAGACAGTGAGCCACAGAATACAAGTAAATCAACTAAAGAACTATTGAAAAAGATGACCTGTGATTGGGACTGGCTAAGTCAGAGTCCTGACCCTAACCCTATCAAGGTGCTATGGGACAACCTGAAGGTGGATGGGCATACAAGGCATCCCAAAAATATAAATGAACTGAAGCACATTTGCAGGTAGGAATGGTTCAAAATTCCTCCCTAACGTTGTGCAAATCTCATTTGAAGCCACAGGAAATGTTTGGTGTAACTGCTTGATGCTAAAGGAGAATCTACTGATTATTAAATTCAAGAGCTCACTTCCATTTTTTCCTTGCACTGTGGATGCTTACTTAATGTGCATAATAGAAGACATGCATGGTACAACTGTTTGTGTGTTATCAGTTTAGTTAGACTGTGCTTGACTTAAATGTTGACTTATGGCCCTTTTACATGGAACAACTATTATTCAGGTTCTCACTGAATTGCAGGACTCTGAACAATAATGGTTCCTTATAAATGCTTGCAGCAACTCAACAACAAATAATATCTCATTCTCTTATCGTTTGTCATTCAGATAATGCATGCATAAAAATCTAACAATGATTAGCCTTTGTGGAGAAAGTACAAGAGTAAGTATATTGCACATGTGAAAATTACACCATGTTAATGTACCCTTAGGGTTCAAATAATCAATTAATACAAACCTGATATACAGAGACAGGGAGCACTGACATGATGACTTATAAATCGATGCAGCTGGGGTAGCTGATCTACTAACCACTGTCTGCATTGAGCTGCCTGCTCATTATTCACACAGACTCACTCACAGTACTGCTACTGGGCACTGGCATAGCTGCAGCCCAAGAGTGACAGACCAATGAGCAAGCTCACTGGCAAAGTCTTGGCCAGCTGGGCTCCATATTGGCCCTTCTCTCCACCGCGACTCTCCTACAACTTGGAGCAGCCTAAACAGTGGTTGAAATGCATTTGGCCATCCCCAGGCTCCTTCCCCTTGCCTGCCAGTGTCTCTGCATTCTGTTACTTCAGTCACTTACTGTAGTAGTTGGGCACATGGGCAGCTGTGATTCTTGGCTGCATGTAGTTAAGTTGTAACTGATAGCAGCTGGCCCTTTGAATAATGAAGTGAAGCGGATAGCCCACAGAGAGGTTGACCCACCAGGATTTTTCCTGGTGCAGTATACAGCCAATACATCCCAGTGGGCTGCATTCATAGCCATCCTGGGTCACATGTGGCTCACAGGCCACAGGTTGGACACCCTTTCTCTAGAGGGTACGCTTACTATTTTTAACCTGCAAAAATTTTAGGACTGTGTAAAAAAGATTGTAATTCTTAAATGTTTAATGCGATGTTTTTTAAAACCCCTTGAAATAAATATGAAAGTCTACACTTTAATGTCATCTTGATGACTTTGTTTCAAATCCATTATGGTCATGTACAAAGGTTAAATTATTAAAATTGTATCACTGTTGAAATACCTCTGGACCCAACAGTATACAGTATCTGAGAATAAAAAAACTTCACCTTTTGCAGATACCTTGTTCTAGTACCTTACAAACCCCCACGTGCGTGTGAAATGGGGTGTGCTCCTGTATGAAAGAAACCATAGTGTCTTCTGAACACTATCTTGTTTCCCACTTCATTTTCTAACTCACTTGCCTGCAGAAGAAAGCTGCAATTGACCTTCGCTCACACAAATGTGTAGCTAGACAGCTGACTAAGTATGGACTTTGTTTTAGAAATGTAATCTACTTAGAAAATAGAACTCCATATCATCTGTTTTATTTTATTTGATCTTCTATACATATATTTAACTATGTAAACCATAAGGAAGCTCAGGAATGTTTATAGATTACCAATTAATGATCTTAAAGAGTTGGCAAATAGCACGTGTCTAAGAGACCTAGAGACCGATGTCACTGCACGTACTAAGTTTAACAATGAGTAATAAAGAGGCATAACAAGTCAGGTGATCGTTAGTCCCGCTTTTAATGTATTTGTCTTAAAGGACTATAAATACTTTGGCTGGTTAACAAATAAACAAATCATTTTCTATATTGTGTGACATTTTAGTGATTCTCTGAGCTGCTCAAATTTTAACCCTTAATTTGGAACACACGAATATACCTGTAGTACTTCAATGCACTGACACATGTACTTTTCCATATGTAAGGCTACAGAGGATTATCAAAAAGCTTGGTATTAAAGATACTATAATATCTTTTGAAATATCATCCCAATTAGGCATAAAGACAAACACTACTACACAATGCAAAACTGCTGTCAGACTCCCTTTAAGGGTTCTTTCACATGGGCACTGTGGGTACGCATGAGAGGTGCGCACTGAAAGCGCTTCTATAGAAACCAATGGGCTCCTATAGAAACGTTCACATGGACAATTGTTAGATGCGTGGAATCCGCACATCTAACATAAATAGGACATGCGAGTGCAACCTTGCATGTCAGCTCTGAGGTGCGTGCAAAGATAAGACCTGACCTATCTTTGCTGCATGCTTTCCATACACTCCGATGGGAGCTGAAAATCATGCAGCCTGCACCTCAGATCATGTGAACAGGCTACTTCATGGATTTTGAATTAGCCCATTCACACGATCTTTCGAGCAGTGTAGCCACGAGATATGCACGTGGCTACACTGTGGGCAGACAGCACCCGTGTGGAAGAGCCCTAAGGCTGTATAGACAGATTGGAAAGAGGAAAGGTAATTAGCTTGGCAGTAGTCAATCCATGCTATTCACATATTTAATTAATGAAGAGGGACAACGAATTGAAAAAAATGTTTTCTGGACATAAATAAGTTCTCTACTTTAAAGATAGTGCATTTACTCTATTATTATAACTCTTATTATCTATAGAAAATTAGAGATGTGTAGTTATAATCTATATGTTCTTACTTTCCATTTAAAAGTGTTATTCCTTTATCATCAGTAAAGTCTCAATATGTTTGAAAGTTTTTTCCTTTTTACAGTTTAACACCTGAGTGAAAAAGTCTGTTTGCTCCTTAATGACCAAAAATAAATTTTGGAAATCTGACATGTGCCACTTTAACATAGAATAACTCCGCAAATGTCCAAGTGATTCTGAAATTGTTTTTTCGCTACATATTGTACTTCACTTATGTGGTAAAAATAGACTGATAAAATTTGTGTATATTTATTAAAAGTGCCAAACTTTCATTTTTTAATCATTTAGGAGATGTACAAATTTAATATTAATTATTAACATTTTGAGGAACATGTTGTTTTCGTACACCAAGCTAAGATAGGTGTCAAAATGATAGATACCCCCACGAATGACCCCGTTTTTAAAAATACACATTTTAATGTATTCACTGAGCGGTGTAATGAGAATTTTGACCCTTACAGTTTCTTTTCAGGAGTTAATGCAATTTAGAGGAGAAAAAATATAATTTCATATTTTTGAAAATTTGTCATTATAAAGATGTATTTTATCTCTATTGTACACGTGAAAATGAGGATTTGAACCCCAAAATGGATACCCCTGTTTGTCCTGTGTTCATAAACATACCCCTTGTGGCCCTAATCTTATGTCTGTATGCACAACGGGGCCAAAACTGAAAGGAGCAGCTGGTGGCTTTCAGAACAGACATTTTCCTTGAAGGCGATTTAGGCCCCAGTGCTCACTTGTAGAGACCTTGAGTAGCCAAAATGATAGAGAACCCCCACAAATGACCCCATTTTGAAAACTAGACCTCTTAACAAATTATTCTAGGGGGGTAGTGTGTATTTTAACCCCACAGTTTTTGAATGAATCTAAGAGCAGAAGGGAAAAAAAAATCACAATTTTTATTTTTTGGCAATTGTGTTATTTTAAAAACTGCTTTTTTTTGTACAGCGCACATATGAATGAAGCCTTGCGCCCCAAAATGGATACCCCTGTTTGTCCCGTGTTTAATCTTATGTCTGCTGCACAACAGGGCCCAAACTAAATGGAGAATCAAACTTCAACTGTCTTTAAAATTTTACGTGATCGCCATTATCTGTTGGATAACAGCAATCACATGACCGGAGACCACTTACTGCAGCCATTGGTCACTGCTCCAGGCTCTTAGTTACCTTTAGTAGCCAGAAGCAAGCAGATTTTAAATTTCCCGGGCACTTGTCTCTGCCATATAAAAGGTAGAAGAGAAAACAAGGGGATCTGCTATCTTGGACCTAATTCTTACCAACAGGGAGGGAATGGTTGTGGAAGTAAGGGTGGCTGGGACCTTAGGAGGCAGTAATCATGCTATCCTCGAATTTTGGATAAAAAGGGGAGGAAGACCTCAAGGTTGGATTTCAGAAAAGCAGATTTTAATGAACTCAGAAAGAGGGTAGGAAGAATCCAATGGCTGGATGTTCTTAAGAACAGAAATGTCCAAGAAGGTTGGGAAATATTCTGAAATTAGAGTCTTAAAGCACAATTGTTAACAATCCCTAAAACAAGGAAGAATTGAAAGCATTTAAAGAGACCAGAATGGATGAACACAGCACTTGCACACATGTTAAAAAGAAAGAAAAATATGATTATCAAATTGAAAGAGGGGGTAATATCTAATGCAGAACATTATGCGGTCTGCAGAAACTGTAGGGCAAGTGTCAGAAAAGCTAACTAGCTAATAATGAATTGAGGCTTGCAACAGAGGCTAAAAGCAATAAAAAAGGATTTTGGGGGTATGTCAAAAGCAAAAGAAAAATCAAAAATGCTATTAGATGCTTACAAGATGAAAATGGTGAATTAGTTGAGAATGATGTTGAGAAGGTCGAACTTTTAAATTCCTATTTTGCATCTGTTTTCTCCCAGAAAGTACATGGAACGTCAACTGATCTTCCCTGTACTATTGGGGGAATAAAAGAATGAGCAGAGAGATGGTGAGGGAACACTTAGCTAATTTAAATGAATTCTTGTCTCAAGGTCCAGATGAATTATAACCTAGGATACTTAAGGAAGCAGCTGAGGTAATTGCTGAACCACTCGCCATAATCTTTGAAAATTACTGGAGAACCAGAGCAGTCCCAGAAGATTGGAAAAAGGCAAATGTTGTCCCTATCTTCAAAAAAGGGAAGAAGGTGGATCCAGGAAGCTACAGGCTTGTTAGCCTGACCTCTATACCATTCCCATACTCCACCCCCCCCCCCCGTGTGAAATCGTAGGGTATAAAAGTCGTATGTATTCCGAAATGATATCAACATAAAATACAGGACATCCCGCAAAAAATAAGCCCTCGCACAACTATGTTAATGGGAAAATGAAAAGTTATTGTGCACAGAAGATGGCGGCGGAAAATAATTTTAAAAAATGAAATGTCTTTGAAAAAAAAAGATTAAAATAGTACAGCAAAAAAAAAAACTATACAAGTTTGGTATTGTAGTAATCATACTGACCAATAGAATAAAGTTATCATGTCATTTGTGTTCCATTTTGTGTGCCGCAGAAACAAGACGCACTGGAAGATGGTGGAATGTCATTTTTCTTTCACTTTACTCCACTTAGAATTTTTTAAAGTTTTTCAGTACATTATATGGTACATTAAATAGCACCATTTAAATACACAACTCATCCTACAAAAAACAAGCCCTTACACAGTGATGTCAATGAATAAATAAAGTAGTTACAATTTTTTAGAAGGGGCGAAGAAAAAATGAAAATGGGAAAAAAAAGGGGCCGCATCGTTAGGCCTTAGTCACACGGGCGTTTTTTCACGCGATTTGCGCATCGCATGACGGATGCGCATGCGCAAATCGCGTGACCGGCGCCGAAAAATCGGCCCAAAAATCGCCCGAAAATCTGCTCCTAGCCGCGTTTCATTAGAAACGGGCCGGAGCTGTCCAGCGCATTGCATTCAATGGAGCCGGCAATACAGCGGCTCCATTGAATGCAAGCGCTGCGGGCGTGCGCGGGGTTAATTGTCGGGAAGGGGTTAAATATATAACCCCTTACCTGCAATGCATCCTTAAATGTGAAAAAATAAAAAAAAAGGATGTACTCACCTGCTCCCGGCAGCTGGAGATCCCGGCGGTCGGCCTGCAGTGGGTGTGAAGGAGGTGTGACTCAGGCTTGCCCCTGATTGGCTCAGCGCTGAGCCAATCAGAAGCAAGTCTCAGTCACACCCATTCATGAATTCATGAATGGGTATGACTGAGCTCAGCCTCTGATTGGCTCAGGCTGAGCCAATCAGGGGCAAGCCTGAGTCACACCTCCTTCACACCCACTGCAGGCCGACCGCCGGGATCTCCAGCTGCCGGGAGCAGGTGAGAACATCCTTTTTTTTTATTTTTTCACATTTAAGGATGCATTGCAGGTAAGGGGTTATATATTTAACCCCTTCCCGACAATTAACCCCGCGCACGCCGGCAGCCCATTGCTTTCAATGGAGCGGCTGTATTGCCGCTCCATTGAATTCAATGGGCAAACATCGTTCTTCTCTGCCACAGCTGTTCCAGCTGTGGCAGAGAAGAATGATTTGTCTTCTATATGTTCTCAATGGGGTCGGCGCTGCTGCCGCCGGCCCCGTTGAGCGCATATAGAGAAGAGAACAGGAATCGCAGATCGCAGATAGGTGCGATCTGCGATTTCTGTTCTCTAATTTATCGGACGAGCGCATAAAAAGCGCTCATGTGTCCGATACCATTGCAAAGCAATGGTTTTAAAAAGTCGCCGGACGCATGCGCATGCGCAAATCGCGGCAATAAACGCCCGTGTGACTAAGCCCTTAAGGAGTTAAAAAAGACATCGACAAACTGGAGCAAGTTCAGAGAAGAGTTACCAAGATGGTGAGCAGTCTTCAAATCATGTGCTATGAGGAACGGTTAAAGGATCTGGGAATGTTTAGCTTGCATAAAAGAAGGTTGAGAGGAGATTTAATAGCTGTCTACGAATATCTGAAGGGCTGTCACAGTGCAGAGGGTTCAGCCCTATTCTCATTTGCACAAGGAAAGACTAGAACCAATGGGATGAAACTGAAAGGGAGGAGACACAGATTAGATATTAGATAAAACTTTCTGACAGTGAGGGTGATCAATGAGTGGAACAGGTTACCATGGGAGGTGGTGAGTTCTCCTTCAATGGAAGTGTTTAAACAAAGGCTGGACAAATATCTGTCTGAGATGATTTAGTGATCCTGCATTGAGCAGGGGGTTGGACCCGATGACCCTGGAGGTCCCTTCCAACTGTACCATTCTATGATCTTAGCGACGGGCACATGCTCCGAAGCTGTGGAAAGGTTTGCAGATAAGGATCCTGTTGGGGGACATCGCTTGAGACCATAGGTAAGTAATTTCACCTGCCCTCACAGATCGGATCTGTGACGGGAGGTGAAACTTTAACTTTTTTTACTTTTACCAGGGACCGCGTACCGTGGCTCCCCGTGAAATCCCCAGGCTCTCGGCTATGTTTAGTAGCCAGGAGCAGGGAGATTTTAAATTACTACGGCAATACACAGCTTTTACGCATGCGGCCACCATTTTGGTACATAATTTTATCTCCCCTGACGGATATGATCCGTGAGGAGAGATGAAACGTAAACTTTCTTTCTTTTTTTTTTTTACACTGTTTTTTAACTTTTACATGATCGCGGTTATCCATTGGATAACAGCAATCAGGTGACTGGAAACCGCATACAGCAGCTCACGGTGACAGCTTCGTGTTCTCAGCTACTTATACTAGCCAGAAGCAGAGAGTTTTTAAATTTCCCGGGCCCTTTGCGCATGATGTACCGGCAACTGACGTGCATGCGCAGATGCCGGCGTCAGGTCCTTGAGGACAAGAACACTGTGGGACATTGTGGAGGAAAGGGGGTGAGTACTCTTAGCTCCCCTCATGGATTCGATCCATGAGGGGAGTTGAAACTTTAATGCAATCACCAGTATTTGGTAGATATCGGTGATTGCGTGATCGTGAGAGGGGCTTCCCACAGCCCCCCATGACTGCTCCAGGTTGTCGACTATCTCTGGAAACTGTTGACATGGAGCTGTCACGTCCAGAGCCAGCAGGGTTTAAATCCCCAGAGGAGGCATGTTTTCACGTCCTGGGGATTAAAGCCCAGCCAGCCAGGACATAAAAAGTCTATGGGGGGGGGGGGGGGGAGGGGGGGTTACTAAGAGGTTAATATAAAAAAAAACATAACTCCATTGCAAATATATATACAGTATACAGATGCAGTTCTCTTATTTAGCAGAAAACATTGAAACTAAGTTTATGCTTTATAGAAAAAGTCAGGATACAAATGTAATAGCTAGTATGAACCAACACAATCTATTCAGTCAGTGCTTGTTCCACAGCAGTGCATGCAGCCCAGAGGGCATGCTTTAAAGATGACAGAGGGCTTTCAGACATTGTATTTATCCACTTAGAGAGACAGAAAGTTCAGTACATCTGATCTGCCTTAACTTTGCAAAAAGTTAATTTACATGGAAATTAAACATTGCATTAGTTCGGAAATTTGTGAGTCTGATGAAAAATGTAATTAACTTCAAACTTGGGGGGGGGGGGAGAAATAAATAATTTCATCTATGCTGATCACTTCAGTCTTTTGGTTCCTGAAGTGTCTTTATGACTTTGAAAAATGATGTTGGAGACATAAAAAGGCAAAACTTGATCTTCAAGGGACAGTTGTATTTTTCAATTACATGCTCTTTGGTCATTGTACTTTTTCTTATTTACTTTTACAGTGCATAACTCGAGTATCATTTCAGAAGGGAAATGAAGGAATGCTGGTTCATAAACTAGTAGGAAAAAAGAACCTGTATTTAGAAAAGTAAGCAACCTTAGGGTGCTTCCACATCATTAGGATGTGGACTGCACAGTCAAATTAGCAGTCCTTCAGAAAATTCAGCACCACAATCTGCATGGTTAGCCTTTAATCACGAGTGCATATACAACGCGTTTTTACGACCGACCGATATATGCGACTATCTAAGGCATTGGTTTCCAATGCATTCATTCACACGGGCGGATATACAGCGTGTAAAAATGTTGCACCGTAAAAAATGGAACATATGCAGGGGGCATGGCCTAGCTACAGTATGAGCTGGAAGCATCTGAGTGTGCTCTGCTTTAAGTTAGCCTTTTAAGCCTGCATATCACTCAATAACCAGCTAAAAAGCATAAAAAAGAAGTATATTCCCTACCCGAAGTCCTCAGGATAATCAAAAGGAAACCCTCCAGAGCACAGCTGCAGAGGGTGTCTGATATCTTTGCCTGCAAGGATCAAGCTATCATTTCCGGTGGGCTCCCTTCCCCCACAGGCTCCTCTACTGAAGAAGACACAGTGCCAACACTCTACAGCTCTGCTGAATGCACAGAGACAGTGGCAGTGATCAGTGGACCACATCAGAGCCCTGCTGCAGGAGTCCTTGTTCAAGTAGGGGTGAGTAGAGCTCTCCAGCCATATAGCACACACCAAGATGGCACTGGACCATGCTGTTCACTCTCCCCCTCTGCAAGCCCAGAGAAGCAGAGACCCAAGCTCACACATTAAGTGTCCTCACAGGGAAGTGCTCTCTGTTGAAGAAGATCCCCTAGCCTGCATCCCTTCTTCTGGTCAGCTAGCAACAGAGGACTTTATTAAAAGTATGGTAGTTGCATTTAGAGGATCCATAGAAAACGACAGAAGCCACATCTCATCAGTGTTTAATGCCTCCCTGCAGGATCTGGGTAATCGCACAGATTGGGTGGAAAATAAAATAGAAGAGCTCATAACAACCTGATAGATGTACATCATACTCTGGAAGAGCAGCTCACATTTATGAGGGGCAAGATGGCTGACTTGGAAGATAGGAGTAAGAGGAACAATGTTAAATTCAGGGGCATTCCTGAAAATTTCCGCTATGCTGGTCTGAATTACTTTCTAACAAAATTAATGTCTACACTACTTCCACACAGCACCAAGCATGATTGCACAATTGACAGAGCCCACAGAATGCCCAAGCCAATATCCCTGCCAGAAACTCAGGACATGATTGCGAGGATACATTTCTTTCATATAAAGGAAGCCCTAATGTTGGCAGCACGTAAGCTTCCTTCACTACCCAGTCCGTTCTCCAGCATCCAGCTTTATGCAGATCTATCCTCTACTATAATGCAAGCAAGAAAGGCCCTCGCACCCATCACTCTGGCTCTGTGCTCCACTGATCTTATATAAATGGGGTTTCCCAACAAAATTGTTAATACATAAAGAGGGCTCCCTGCACACCTTTAAATCACTAAAAGAGGGAGAAAAAATCTTGAAATCTTGGAATATACAACCAAGAAACCAAAAAAGCAACCACGAGGCTATTTAAAAAAAAGCTACACAGGACTGTTCCTCTGTATCCTCCTTTTAAAGGTCATTACCTAACCTACATTTCATTTCAGAAGTGCTACTACACTGATAGCTGGTTTGTGAAACTCTACAACAACTAAGAGTATGGCCGACTGCTGCAGACAAACTTTATTGCCCCCTAACATCCTATGTGGGTGCTGAAACCTGTTTCTCCATATATTTAGTATATTGTTTTTACCTTCCAGGTCCTCCCAGACAACCAGTTCATATGCTCAGCACCAGACCTCTTACATGGGAGGTATACCCTCTTTTCTGAGTTCATTTTTCTTTTTACGTTTTTTTCTATGATAACTAAATTTTGCACGTTCTATACTGTGGCCATCCACCAGATGTCTATGGAATATTATTTAAAAGTCTTTCCAATATGTCAGTTCAAATATTGTCCCAAAATGCCAATCAGCTGAATTCCCCTTTCAAAAAGGGCTCAGGTGTGGAAAGGAAATATTGTCAGGGCCAATGCAGATATTTTGTGTCTACACATTTATCATCAAAGGCATGTCCTAAATTCTCCCCAAAAAAGTTTCCTAAGATCTTTATGTCCTGCGTCCCCAATAAATGTGCAGGGGTCCTCCTTATTGCTTTCAAAGATAACCTAAAATTCACCTTGTCTGAACAAGTAATAGATCAAAAGGGAAGATATCTCATCCTTACGGAATTCATTAATGAAAAGCCTGTTACCTTGGCTAATATTTATGCCCCGAATACTGCTCTTTCTTGAATAAAATTATTTTAAAAATCCAAATGGGACATTTAATTGTTTTTGTGGACTTCAACATCATTCCTGATAAATCCACAGATTCTATGGCTAGAAATAAAACCGCTCCGATCCTATGCCCCTGGTTACATAATGTAGCTTCATATGACACCTTTAGATGCCTCAACTTTTCATCGGGTGAATATACCTATTATTCCCCAAGCCATAACATGTTTTAGCGAATAAATCTGTTTCTCGTAGACAGATGTTCTCTCTCTCTCTGATATCTACATCAGAAATAGGCATGACTACTTGGTCCGATCATTCCCTAATATACCTAAAAATTAATCTGGGGCCTCCTCAATGTCATACAAGAATATGGCGAAACAATATAAACCTACTTAAGTCCCCAAAATACCAAATCTTGATAGTGGAGGCTCTGAGAGAGTGTTTTGAAACAAACGACAGTCCAGAAATAAGTAGGTTCTCTGTGGAACGCTCATAAGGCCGTCATCAGAAGCACTTTAATAAAATTGGGAGCACAACAAAAGAAAAATGCTCAAATAAATACTTTGTTGGCTAAAATGTGACAGAAAGAAGCAACTCTGAAAAACTCCCAACAGAAAGGGTCTCAGATTTAATGACATTGAAATGCAAACTAAGATCATTATTACTGCATTACAGAAGGGGAAATAAAAAATTAAAAACAATCACAGAAAATGGCCATTACTTACTGAGTGAGGAGTGCATATAGATGCATCCTCCTCTCACCATGCAGGTAGCTGACTACCAAATGGAGGAGCCAATAACACCTGTGTGGGACACCGATAAAACAACCACTCACACTGCCTCCAGATAATGAGGGGGGTGGCTGCTTGGCGTACACTCCCACACATAGTGGATACAGGGTGCCAGACCATTCTGATATATGTAGTTCACCATGCAGACCCGCAACCTATTAATGACTCCACGATAATTCGGCGGGTTGCCCTTCATTTCCAACAGTGAACCACATTGGTACTGCCACCCTGGGCTCCCCCTGGAGTCTTAAAGCCACACTGCATGTGAGTGATAGATAATAAATGCAAGGCATTGTTGGATGTTGGCCCAGATACATGAGCCCACTAACCACTTCACGGTTCCTTGCATTGTATTGGATCTCTACACTAATATAAATGCATCACAGAAGGGGAAATAAAAAATTAAAAACAATCACAGAAAATGGCCATTACTTACTAAGTGAGGAGTGCATATAGATGCATCCTCTCACCATGCAGGTAGCTGACTACCAAATGGAGGAGCCAATAACACCTGTGCAGGACACCAATAAGACTGCCACTCACACTGCCTCTTGATAATGAGGGGGGTGGCTGCTTGGCGTACACTCCCACACATAGTGGATACAGGGTGCCAGACCATTCTGATATATGTAGTTCACCATGCAGACCAGCAACCTATTATTGATGCCATGATAATTCGGGGGGTTGCCCTGCATTTCCAACAGTGAACCACATTGGTACTGCCACCCTGGGCTCCCCCTGGAGTCTTAAAGCCACACTGCATGTGAATGATAGATAATAAATGTGTTAAATAAAGGTGTTATTCGCTCCTCCATTTGGTAGTCAGCTACCTGCATGGTGAGAGGATGCATCTATATGCACTCCTCACTTAGTAAGTAACGGCCATTTTCGAAGATCATTATTACTAGAAAAATTCAATAAAAGCCATTGCGTGGACCACTACTCATCTTAGGACAAACCTGCAAAACTAATGGCCAATCTAACAAAACCAAGATGAGTAAAGGACAAAATTCCAGTTATTATCAAAGCTAATGATCCTGCAGCTAAATTGTTTCATCCACAGGCCATATTTGAGGAATTTAAATCCTTTTATACAAAACTATGCAATCTAAAGGGTGATCTATCGATACCCCAACCTAACCCAGATATTCTAAATAACTTCCTAAACAACATATACCCTACCCACTATAGATGGCCCACAGCAGGTTCTGAACAAACCAATATCAATAGATGAAGTAACTAAAGCTATCAATCTCTCTAAAAATAATAAGTCACCAGGCCCCAATGGATCAACGGATTCTCTAACGAATACTACAAAAATTTCTCACAAATCCTGTCCCCATATCTCACCAATATCTGTAATGAAGCAATGAACAAAGGTGTTCTCCCAGCGGAGATGTTATAAGCCATAATAGTCACTATCCCCAATCTCAGGAATCAGCAACTAATTATAGACCAATGTCTCTCCTCAATTCTGACACCAAACTCTACTCAAAAAATTTTAGTCACTAGATTATTAGAAATCCTTCCTGAAATAATTCATAAAGATCAAGTTGGATTCGCGAAAGGTAGGCAGGCCTCAGATGGCACGAGAAGAACTATTAATATATTGGTTACCATAGAGTCGAGTTGAGCGCTTTCTCTCCTCTTTACCCTGGATGCAGAGAAGGCATTCGATCGACTCCATTGGGGGTTTGATTTTGCCACCCTACAAAAATTTGGCATTAAAGGAAATTTCTTATGTGCAATCCAGGCCCTGTATTTCAATCTTTCAGCCCAAGTCCTAGCAGATAAATTTCAGAGAGGCAGGCGCCTATTTCATTTGTCACAGCCCATCACAGAATAGACTAATAATAAAAGGAGATATTTATTGATTATTGAAAATCAATAAATATTTCCTTTTATTATTAGTCTATTCTGTGAAGAGTCTTAGCAGATGGAGCCCTTTCCTCACCTTTCCAGAAAACAAGTGGAGCTAGCCCGCTTTCCCTCTATTGTTCATAATGATTATGGAACCCCTAGCTGAATTAATTAGACTGTCCCCAGAAGTTAAGGGGGTTTCAATGGGACAGCACAAAATTGGTCTTTTTGCCGACAATTCATTTGAATTCAATGAATGGCTAGGTGCTGACTGTGATTGGCTAAGTGCTGTGACCCATCACAGGCTGCACTCAGCTGTCATTCAATGAATGGCTGAGAGCTGCCTGTGATGGGCTGAGCACTCAGCCAATCAGATACAGTCCTTTCAGCAAGCGGTGATTTTCAGAGCAGTGCAGGGAGAAGACAGGCTAGACGCGCCTGAGCGCTGGAAGCAGGGGAGACTTGAGTATATATTTTTTTTATTTTTGACACATTCTAGGGATGATTTTCAGGGAAGCGCTTATATTTAAAGGGAATTCTTTACTCCCCACAGGGAGAAAGAAATACTCTGCCACAGCTGTCACAGCTGTGGAAGGAGATTCTTTACTCCCTGCAGAGATTAAGAAATTCTCTGCCACAGCATTCACAGCTGTGACAGTTATGGCAGTTGATTCAGTGACAAGGGGACACAGTGTTCAGTGACAAGGGGACTCCCCGCTGGGGAATTTTGATGTGAACCAGGGACCTATGGTGCATGCATGTCCTATGTTTTGCAGGTAAGTGTGTTTAGACATGTGAACACACCATAGGGATCAATGGTTCTAACAGGCACCTGTTTTTGTGCGTACAACTGTACGAACATAAACACGCTCGTGTGAATCCACCCTATAATCAAAAATCCTAAAATCTCAAAGATTTGTAAGTAAGTAAAAAATGATTACCAAATGTTGGCTGCTGCTCTTCTAATTAATAATATATTACCAACTTTACATTTTAGGTGAAATGAGACTTAGATTTTTTTCCCCATGTTATAGAGACAGCCCACATAAATTGAACCTTTCCTTTAACTGTTTTCATCCTGTAAACATTGGGGAAAGAGATGGAAGCCTAGATAGGCTCAGCATCCATGCAACACTCCTTCCCTAACGCTGATAGAAGTGAATGGGATTTTTTGAGCAGTCTATAAATTATTAGATAAAAACATTTTTCCAAATTTCCACTAATTCTAGTATCTGCAATAAAATGAAAGTCACCCTGAAAGTTTATTATGCCTAACATTTTCAGAAATGTTATAAATATTTTGCAACTCATACTTAATGGATCTAAACAATCAACAAGGCAATTAATCATTGTCCATATAATTTATTTATATTGTGATATGCATGTAATAAGTACTCCTCATCCATCATGTTATAGCTATTACACTCACATAGCTTACTGTAATTGTAGGCTGTGTTTAGAAACTTTGCCATTGAATTACAGAAAGAAGCAGGAGTCTTCATAGAAATGAGGTCAAGGAAGAGCCACCATTATCTCATACAGTATTCATTTACTTAATTTTAAAACAGAAGCTAATAGAATCACCTCTAAAATCTATGGCTACTGTGATTAGATAAACAGCTATTAAAAGTCATTGACACGCTATTACAGTGTGTAGAGACAATATCATAATTGAGAACACTGCCAGAATCATTACTGAATGCAAATACATTTAATTGTAATAAATTATATCTTTTCAAATTAAGGACAAAAATAATCAAATTTTATGTCTGAAATTTCTATTCAATGTTTGTTAAAGTTTTTTAGATCAATGCATATCCATCATTTATTGATTTTAAACTGGAATTTTTTTAATTTTTTTAAAAGACTGAAAATTGTATAATTATTAAGTTTACTTAAAATTAACAATAGAAGTGCATGTTTATATGATCTACTTTATTAACTTGTGTCAATATCTATCCTTATAGAACATTTTGTCTTTTTTACTTTCTAAATACGTCCAAAATTTGGTATTGATTAGAGTTGAGCGAACGTATTCTGCTGAGCTTGATGCTTGTTCGAATATTAGCGTACTCGATGCTGCTCATTACTCGAACGAGCATCAAGCTATGTTTGACCCCGCCCCAGTTTTTGGCTCCTCCCCTCTGTGACGTGCCAGTTTTTTGTCTGGTAGGGGGAGAGAGAGAGAGTGAGAACACGAACCAAGAAAAAAAAAAAAAGCTTGTGACCCGGCATCCCACATACAAAAATGTTCGAGTCTCCCATTTTAGTCAATGGGGTTCGTTACTCGAGTAGAGCTCTCGAATTTTCTGAAAAGCTCGACTCGAATTACGCGGACCTGAGCATTTGGGTGCTTGCTCATCTCTAGTACTGATTAATTTCCACTTTTTTCTTTTCAGGGATTAGAGATCTTTTTTTTCTGATTCAAAGCCCCAAATCATAGAATAAAAGAGATTTATGGGATTTAAAAAATATATATATGCAGGAGATGGTACAAAATAAAAAATAAGCACTATTCACTTGTTAAATGGCTTCACATCCTGTGTAGCTGCTCTGGTCTTCTGACACTACAGTCTTACAAAGTGTTCCGTGGTCATGTGCTGTTAATGTGACTGCTCAGTTCATTGTCTTCAATGGTGTTGTTACTATGTACAGCATGTGACTGCTGAAACTATTGATTGCCTGAGTGATTCAAGTGTAGAACGAACAACATTTGACCACTGCAGCGGCTTCTGAAACCGAAGAGGCAGGGATCAAGGTGACTGCACTGGACTAGGGGACAATTTCATGGGTGAGTAGTGTTTATTTTTATTTATAGCAGAAGTCACTGAAAATCTATTAAGGCAAATAGGTGAAGCAGCAAATCACAATTTTGGACTTCATATTAGCCAACAGATATGACAAAATGCAAGAGGTGCAAGTCGGGGATACCTGGGAAATAGTGACCATAATATAATAAATTTCCACTTGTCTTTCAGTAGGGGGTTTTATCGGGGAGCCACAAAATACTAAAATTTAGGAAGGCAATTTTTAATCAGCTCAGAGATGCATTAAACCTTATTGACTGGAACAATGTCTTCAAAAATAACAGTACAGGCAGTAATTGGGAAATTTTAAAAAGCCCCCTAAATACTCACTGTGAGTAGTTCATACCTCACAAAATTAAAAGTGTTAGAAATACCAATGTGGCTAAAAAAGTAAATGTAACAATAAATAACAAAAAGAAAGCATTTAAACTACTAAAATAGAAAGGCAGTAAGAGCCCTAAAAAGCTCTAAGAAAAAAAAAGAGTAAGATGCAGATTAAAAAAACAAAGGTAGAAACAGAGAGACTCATTTGCAGAGAAAGTAAAACTAACGCTAAGCTGTTATATATATATATATATATATATATATATATATATATATATATATATATATATATAATAATGCAGGAAAATTGTAGATGAGGAGACTGCAAATCTAGTAAATAGTTTCTTCTCTAGTAGAAATGCAGAGTTATAAAGTAAAATGTCCGTTAAAAGTCACCAGTCTAACCTAGGAAGAAGGGCAGAGCTGCCTTAGAAAAGGATAAAATCGACAAATCACCCATACAACCCTGGGTTTTAAAGGAATTAAGTAATGTGATAGACCACTGTTATTCCTATTAAGGACTATATAGGGACAGGTTCTATTCCACTGGATTGGCACTTAGCAAATGTGATGGCAATATTCAAAAATGGGTAAAAAAGTGAGTCAGGAAACTGTAGATCAGTAAGTCTAACTTTTATTGTGGGTAAAATGTTTGAGGGGTTTCTAAAAGATGGTATCCTGCAGTACGACTTGCAGATATGTACCAATGAACATCTTTATCAATGTAACCTCTTCTACGTCTTGAAAGCTCTACAAAAACCTCAGGAACTTCATCCTCCAACCCTCTACCCTTAAAGATAATGATGATTTAACCTCTACTTGGGAAATCAACAGTCTTGCCTTTCAGACTCGTGATATTATATAGGCAATAATAGTGCAGTTCAGAGAGAATAACCTACTTCTTTATGAGAAATTGGATATGTGATTTACCTAGTTCCTTTCTGTAAGGAAGAGGGTCCAAATTGGAGTCCTCAGGTTGCGGCCAATTCAGGAGGAACAGTGTTGGATACATGGTCAGAGGAAGCTGGAGGTCATACACAAAGCAGCAGGTGGCGCAAGGCAGCAGATAGGTATGTACTCAGTGGGAAGCCTGATGTCATACATGGAGCAGCAGTTACAGCAAGGCAGCAGGTAGGAATAGGAGCTTGGCTAAAGGCTAAAGACTCAATATTCATACAATGAAGGTGTACCAGGACCTGGTTTAAACAGCCAGACCAATTAATTAAAACTAGGTGGAACCTTCTCAGGAACAGAAGCTGGAGCTTCCCTTTTCCCTTGCCTTTATCCTTCCCCAACCCACTTCTTTCCTGTCTAGCTTTCAACATCTTCAGATTTAACATGAAGTAATAATTTTTCAGGTAAAGATCTTTATGTTATTATAAATGTTAATAGACTCTTCTTGGGCTACTCTTGGTGACAAGTTATTAGTTAGACCATATATCTTATGTTTTAAAGTTAGAACTTTGTGTTATACCTGACAGAATATGTTTGTTATCTCTATCCCTCTTTGCAGAATTATAATGAGTGCCTAGTCCATAATTAGAGGTTTTCACTCCTTCCCACCTCCTTGCCTATCACCCCTCATCCCTTTCTTCCCCGCCCCCCTTTACCTTATCTTTTCTTTTCCCCTGTCCCTATCCAGTTACGGATCTAATTGAGGATGAGAAACTTTCTTCCGTTATTTCCAAATTGCCTAAATACTTTTCTGCATGTTGTCTCCTCAAGATACTTTTTGGTTCCTACCTACATCCTGAAAGTCTCCCATAAAGGAAGTTGTCTGCTATTAACCATCTAATGTCGAATATTACTGGTAGTAAACCTATAGATATTGCATCATATAATGTTAAGGGTCTGAACAAATCCAGAAAGAGAGGCTAGCTTTTTGTCTGCTTAGAAAGGTATAGAGTGACATAATTTTATTCCAAGAAACCCATTTTAAAGCTAACAATATCCCTTCACTCTCAACATTACTATTACACTAAATGGTACCATAGTGCTCAAGCATTTTCTACATCAAAAGGAATACGTATTGGAATACATTAAAATATACCATGTATCCATTATATCTCACAATCAAAACCAAAGAGCAGGTTTATCTTCATAAAGACACTATTGCAGAATTGCTAGTCTCTATAACCAACCCATATGCTCCAAATCATCAGCAGATCCCCTGGATTATTCAAACGCTAAAAACTTTTAAAATGTTTTCTGAGGGTAAAACTATAGTGTGAGGTGACTTAAACATAGCACTGAAAGACCGAAGAAACACCTTTCTGAATTAACCCTAGTAGATATCTGGTGCCTACATCATCCATGTGATAAGGATTATTCCTTCCTTTTTTCCAATACATAACTCTCATCAAAGAATAGACTAACTGTTCAGAAGGAACAAATACCATCAACATGCTCCTCTCAAATAGATCCAGTTAAACTTTCAGACCATGCCCTTACTTCTTTTTCCCTACATTTTTCTATCATTCTACCTTGTTCTTGGAAGTGCTAGCGGGTTGGTCCCCAACCAGGGACATTCCCGCTTGCACTAGGTAAGTAATTTTTCTTCCTTTTTCCTTTAACTTTGCATCTGACTGAAGGCACTGTCCTATTTGTACATTTATTCGTTTTTGGATGTAGTACCTTAACAAAACATTACTTGACCCCCCTCAACATATGTCCCAATTAAAGGAGTTCCTGGAGGACTTTTTCACTAGAAATGAAATGTCCAAAATCCATCCCTCCCCCTCCCTGGACCACACACTGTTATGGGAAATGCATAAGTTATTTATATGAGGCAAACGTATCACACTATGCACTGAATGCAAAAAAGAACACTCTTCTAAACTTAACTCTTTACTTGCTCAGATTTCAGCCTTAGAGAATATAAGTAAATTTTCCAGGGCGGTGGGGGTGCAGGGGGAACTCTCTAATCTTTGCAAAGAACTCAAAAACTTACTCAACATTCATGCGGTGGGGTTATATCACAAAAGTTCTTTTACATGTTATGCTCATGGTGATAGAGGCTCAAAACGTATGTCCGCTATGTTCAGGAAATGCAAAGAAAACTCATTTATTGAGTTGGTTTGATCTCCTAAAATTAACATAGTTACCAAAACTGATGAGATAACAAGGGAGTTTGTGAATTTTTATAGCTTTTTGTGTGATCTCTTCGATTGTTCGGATGCAAACTCCCTCTCTTCCAACTTTTTAAATTCTATTAAGCTGCCAACACCCTCTGAGCAGAAATGGAATTGCCTCTTCAAACCCTTTACTATTTAGAAATTGTATGATAATGGAAAGCCTGGGACCCTGATGGATTCCCAGTTAACTATTATAAAAATTCCAATCCCTTCTTTTACCCCAAAAATAAATGTATGCAGCAATTTACTTAATGGTAGACATCTCCCTGAACAAGCTTTGATTATCCATATCTCACTAATCCCTAAGGAGGATAACAACAAAAAAGACTAGTAGCTACTGCCCAATCTCCTTACTTAAAGGGGTTGTCCCGCGGCAGCAAGTGGGTCTATACACTTCTGTATGGCCATATTAATGCACTTTGTAATGTACATTGTGCATTAATTATGAGCCATACAGAAGTTATAAAAAGTTTTTTACTTACCTGCTCCGTTGCTAGCGTCCTCGTTCCCATGGAGCCGACTAATTTTCGCCCTCCGATGGCCAAATTAGCCGCGCTTGCGCAGTCCGGGTCTTCTGCTGTCTTCAATGGGGCCGCTCGTGCAGAATGCCGGCTCCGTGTAGCTCCGCCCCATCACGTGCCGATTCCAGCCAATCAGGAGGCTGGAATCGGCAATGGACCGCACAGAAGAGCTGCGGTCCACGGAGGGAGCAGACCCCGGCGGCCATCTTCAGCAGGTGAGTATGAAGACGCCGGACCGCCGGGATTCAGGTAAGCACTCTCCGGTTTGTTTTTTTAACCCCTGCATCGGGGTTGTCTCGCGCTGAACGGGGGGGGGGGGGGTTAAAAAAAAAAAAAAAAACGTTTCGGCGCGGGACAACCCCTTTAACACAGTAGTTAAGTGATGGGTTAAACTGCTAGCAAATAGAATCCAGCACATCTTACCTAAATTAATTGGGTCCACGCAAGTAGGTTTTGTTAAACACAGTGAAGGCAATCACAACACCTCTAGACTCATTAACTTAATACACCATGCACACCACTGAAAGATACCTCTAGTCCTTCTTGGTACTGATACCGAAAAGGCTTTTTATAGAGTCCAATAGGCATATATGTATGCATTCCCGCTTTTTATCTCTGCTATTTTCGCTTTATACAGATTTCCTACAGCTAAACTATGGATCCATGGCACCCTGTCCCCTGCCTTTGATATACACAATGGCACAAGACAGGGTTGCCCACTTTCCCCTTCCCTTTTCATAACTATTCTTGAAACCTTAATTTAAAAAAAATAGACTGAGGAAATTAGAGGATTACGTGTTGGCGACTTTACTCACTCTACAGCAGCGTTTGTGGATGACCTGCTATTGATCATATCTAAATCTAAACGACATGACCTACCAACACAAATAATCACAGCAGTGAAATTACTAATTCCAACATGATGGAGAGACCACGAACCAACATCTATACAAGCTTGGACCAACAAACTCGACTCCATATGTAGAATGGAGGACTTGGCCACCTGGGAAAACAAACAACATACCAAATTCAAACAAATATGGGTCCTTGGCTGACTTTCCAATAAGCTATTTCCTACACTTCTATTCCCTTAGCAACCCCTTAGTGTCCATCTTGAATGATAGTGTCTTACTTTCAAACTTAATTATACTTGGCAGTAGACAAGTACTACCCCTAAAAAGCTTTGTAGATTAATACAACAAAAGAGTTTAAACCTACCAATTTCCAGTCTGCAGGTGGAGAAACTCTGTATACAGTTCAATTTTTTTCATTTTGATCCCATTTAATTTCACTTTGTCAGTACTATAGTAGACAATTCAGGTCAAACTCACTATATACTATCATTCAGAGTCTCAGATTTCTTCTTGTCCTGAGAACAATACGTACATGTGTTGCTGTCTTCCAATGCTGGAGCAATTTACATTTCGTGCAGCAACTAAACACCTTATTTTGCAAAATGCTGCTGCTAGTGTTACATACGAGGACAAAAGTTAAAGAGCTAATGTAACGACTGCTGGTGGGGTTCAAGTCAAATAACTGTGATGGGGACTATAGAATCTTCCAGAACTTTTTCTGGAACCAAGCCTTTGTGGACTTTGCCTGTTGGAAGGTCCAATGATATCCAAGCTTTAGCTTCCTCACAGACGGCATGATGTTTTCTCCTAAGATTTTCTGATACTTGATTGAATCCATCTTGCCTTCTACGCACTGTAGGTTTCCAATGATAGACAAAGCAAAGCGGTCCCAAAACATCGCTGAGCCACTGTAATGCTTCACTTTAAGATGGTTGTTCTTTTCACTGTATGCTTCATACTTTGTTCTCCAGACATATGGCTGATTCATAGGCTTAAAAAGATCCAGTTTTCTTTTATAACTCCATAAAACAGAATCAGAAAACTTCTGTGGTTTATTTATATGGTCTTGACACACCTAGGTAGAATAGCCATTGTTCCTTAAACTTGGAACTTGCGAACTATACTTTCAGCTGTATTTCTAGGAACATTCAGTATTTTTGCTATCTTTTTGTATCCTTTTCCTGCAGGGCAAAAGGATCTTCTATTAACTTTTTGGACTCCTCCCTTGACTAGGAAATCCTAGGAAATCAAATGTCACAGTCAATAAAACCCTAGCCAGTCCGGGTATTTGATGTTTTACCTAAAGCACACCTGATGCAACTAATGAAGCCCTTGATTACTTGCATCAGGTGTGCTTGAAACAATACTTGATTTATAAATGTGTACTTTTAGTCTGTTATGAGTGGTGTTAATCCACATGTAAGAGGGCTAATATCTAGACTGCACGTGTGCTTGCAGGTTCACCCCGACTATTGTGGGGAAGATGGGAGTGTCAGCAGCCACTGCTAGTGCTCGTATAATAGCAGCATTATGAAAAATTCTGCTCAAGGGTTGAATGATTCTGAGACTGCAGTAGTCATTAAAAGTCACATTTTTTGTTAAATTTGGAGAAACCACTCATTATAATACTTATACAGAGCTATTTAGATTGTTCTCGTTTTTTACAAACAACTGAAAGTTTGTACATTTGACAAATAAATCTAATTTGAAGTTGAATTCTTTTGAATGCACCAGTAGGGCCGGGCTCACACAAGCATGTTATAAAATGCTACATGCATAACGCAGCGTTTTATAGCTGTGTGAGCCGGCGTATCGCTGCGCATGACAATGTAATTTTTAAACATTTCCCGCTCTGTCACTTGGTGACGATGTATATAAACGCCGCAAATACACACATGTAATTGCATATTCACAGCATTTATTACGTGCCCCTAGAGAACAATAGGGCTCCTTTGTGCATAATACGCAGAAAAATAGAACATGCTGCATTCTTTTTTTTTGCTCTAATTATACACAATTTATATATGTGTGAATGGATCAATAAAAATCAATATACTTTCATTACTTTATTCACCGCGTACTATGTGCTCATACATCACGCACGTAATGCGCTATAAAATTACGCTCATGTGAGCCTGCCCTTAGTTGCAGCATGCTACATTTAATTCTATGACATTCAACAAAAAAATAATGACATCAAATATGTGCTTGCTTATGTTTAAACAAACTGTATCCCCAATGTACAAAGATTTTCTGTGTTTTGTAGACCACAGTTTTAATACAAATCGTCTAAATTAATATAATATAATTAAAGACAATACAGGATGTAAGCAAGGTATGGGGTAGAAGAATGAAGTCATTCATCCTATTTTCCTTGAAAGGTAAAAATTAAATATCAAATTCCAAGTGTAGAACATAATGTCTGGGCTAGTGAATCTCATTTGAAGGTGCTACAAAAACCCATTTACACATCAGATTAGAAGTCACTTTTGTGCTGGTAAATAATCACAACAATGATTGCTATGGCTTTACACCGAATATAGTGAACAAGAGAATCAGAGCGACCAGTTAAATATGTTTTCAGTTGATTTGCATAACAACCACTCTGTTTAATCCCTATTTTTCTATTGTTTTCCATTTATTGATCTTCTGTCTGAATATCATTTTTAGTAATTCTGTTTCTTAATGCTTAGATGGGGAGTCCAAAGGCAAATTAGTGTTATAGAAGCTTACAATTTCTGATGATAATGACCCTTCAAGCCCTGCATTTCAGGCTAATGGAGAGTTTAATATTTGTATGATAATTTTTCTGTTTGTATAAACAGTCTCATGAAATGAAATACTTGAATTAAACTCGAGAATTACAGAAATCACAATTTGAAAACAAGGTATAAGAATAATTTGTTATAGCCACTTTCATGTAGCAACAGTGCTTTGTTTGAATAGGTTACAGGAAGAGATGGTATATGATTCCCAAATAATGTATGCCTCCTTACATCGTATAAAAAAAAGTCTACCAAAATGCCCTAATTAATGATGATTCCACAACACAGCTGTCATGTTTCATCCACTATACATATAAAGGGTTTACCCTTGCTAAATTGCTTCTAAGGCTTGTTTCACCCAAGCATGTAGCAGGCAAATTTATGCGCCAATATTATAGGTTAGTGTGCCAGCTTAACTTATTCCGCAGCACTTTCAGGTAATTTATTACTCCCCAGCAAACTGGGTACTCATTTTAGCAATCTCAGAATGATGGAAGGCTGAGTCAACCTTGAGCCGGCTACATGAACTCACAACCTTCAGGACGTGAGCGGGAGCTTAGGACTGCATACTGCTGTCTTAACACTCTGTGCCACATGAGGATTTAATAGGAATCTATGATCCTGAGACTTGAGGTCAGTAGATCGACAGTTCAGCTATGACACTCAACCATATTATAGGAAAATAAATATTCCCGTAATATACTCATGTGAAACTGGCATATAGCTACATCCTATAGAATGCAGCATAATTTACTCATTCTCTATATAGTGTCAACATATTCTACAGTGCTATGCACAGATTTCATACACAGCTTTCCACAATCTTAAATAGATAGAATATAAATTACTCACATTTCATGTTTCTAAAAAAAGTGATATGCCAGATTTGACTGCTCCTTTGGAGATTAATGCAGTGCCTGGGTCTCGTAGCCAGATAGAACTCCTATACATTTAGTCAGTTCAAACATTCCTTCAAAGGGGATTACCACTATAGACTTGTATCACCTATTCACAGCATAGGTGATAAAAGTCTGATCGGTAGGGGTTTTACTGCTTGGACCCCAACAGATCCTGAGAATAGGGTCTCATATCCCCTTTTGTGCCTCACTGCACCCTCTTGCAGTGAGGATGAGCTTGAATGGAATGGAGACTGAGCATGCATGCGGCTGCTCCATTGAACTCTGTGGGACTTTGCAGACAGCCAAGCACTTGTACTTAACTATTTCCAGCAGTCCCATTGAACATAAAACCCTCTGTTGTGATGAGTTGAGTTTCACTCTGCTGGTAGTTTTGTATTTCTTTTGATTTGTATCCTCTAATACTGGTGGGAGTTGTTTGGGGTGTGTGTTGCTGTTAGAGTATACCTGCTGGCAATTAGAGAGGGTTTATATATCCAACTCGCCTCGGCTTGGTTCTGTGCTATTCAATTCATGCTGTCTCCTTCAGTAGGTTTAGGAGAACATTGCTAAATTCTGTGGCTTATTCATCAACTGGGTTCTGTGATTCTGCTAGCAACTCTTTAAAAATAAGTACAGTGGTTTGATTTATGGTGGATTATGTTTATTTGTATAGTGGAATCTTTAGCTGTAGATTGCAGGGATAATGAGTACTCCAAAAACATGCGTGAATGCATCCTTATCGGGACAGGACGTTCACTATTAGTTAGGGACTATCACCTGCTAGAGCCCCAAAGTTCTTTGTTACTTATAGTTTGCTTTCTTGGTACTGTGGTGTGAACAGTGCCAGAGTTTATTTTTGAGAGTACTGTTAAAGCACGTTTGAAGTTGACCTGACAGATTGAATAGCTTTATCTTTTCTGTGGGATATTGTGTGGTGAAATCATGGATCCCATAGAAACCTTGTCCAGCCAGCTCAGGATGATGACAACTGAGGTCGCTGATGTTAAGCGGATGGAACCGGTTCAGAGGGGCTTGGTGAAGGAACTAAGCTTGACTTACCGGTCTGGTTTTCAGGGAATAGGCAAGAGTTTGCAACATTTAGGGAGTTGTGTAAACTATATTTTAGGTTGTACACCATTTATTTAGGTGATGAGAGTCAGAGAGTGGGGATTGTAATATCTAGATTGCAGGGAGACCCACAGGCCTGGGTCTTTTCCTTGCCACCCACTTCAGAGGTATTGCCATCTGTGGATAAATATTTTTCTGCGTTAGCTCTGATTTATGGTGATCTGGAAAGGATGTTCCTTGCAGGGGGAAAATCAGGGCTTTGCTTCAGGGCGGATTATCCATTGTGGAATTTTGTGCTCAATTTTGATGCTGGGAGACACAATGGAATGATCCAACATTGCAAAGGCAGTTTTGTTTTGCTCTGAATGATAAACTAAAAGACCTGATGGTTTCGCATCCTATGCCTCGCAATTTGCACGACACCATGTCATTAGCCATTCGCATTGGATGGCGTGTGAGTGAACGACATGGTGAACAAATACCTGGGCTCTACGGGGAATCGGTGGATGCAGAAGAGCCCATGCAATTGTTTCCCCAGGGAGTGCTAAAAATCAGAATAAACTGTAAAATAAATCAATAAATAAACGCTCCGATAGCGCCTGCGGCCCTGATGGTTGACCACCGGTATAAGAGCTCTGTGTCATCAACCTGGCTTGATATAGCTCCCCAGGATCCTGTTTATTTAGATTTTTTTTGCATCTGAGCATTTTCTGAAAGGGAGAAATCAATCTCTGTATATTTAGTCAAGGAATACAAGACTTTCAAACTGAAGTCTAGTTCAGTATATAGCAACAACTTATTCTGAACTATTCAATAGCACTCCCTGGGGAAACAAATCACCTTGTTCCCGGGAACTAGTACTAACTGGAGACATGGTCCTTCTCTCTTATATTATTTGAATGGACTTAATCTCCGTAGATGGATGCTGCCTGACAATCTGAGAGGCTGTACCATAACTACATCTGACAAAATTTCAATCTTGAACTCTCACTACTATACATGCTGTTGGATAAATACGTATAGACTTGACAAGTTTTCAGCTCTCAACCTGTCATAAAATAAACAAAAAAACAGATGCCACTTTTTATCATAGACCTATTGGTTCAGAGCTATATCCAGCTGAACTTTGGCTGTTCGAATGTTGTCCTATAGCAAAAAAAAATAGAACATTGGTTCCTGATGAACTGTTCATTACTGAACAGGAAAACGCGTTGAGCCGTTCTATGAGTTGAGCTGTTCTATGAGTTGTTCTCTCATATATAGTATTCTCTTCTAGGTACATTAATCGAATTGCCCTGTGAAGAGCTGCTATATGAGGTGTTCTATTATATACAGTAATCTCTTTTTAGGACATTAATTGAGTTGCCCTATGTAATCGGTCCAATATTGTATAGGACAGAACAAAATCATAAGTGCAACATTGCCCTTTTTGTTTGATACATTAAGGGACAATACTTAGTCACCGTGACTAGGTGGTTTAAGTGTGACTGATATCACTTGATACATCTATTATAGAGATTCTTTTCTCCTGGTAATCTCTAATCCACATTATAGGTTAATTGTTGTGTGTCTGCAATTAGAATTATAAGTGCAATATTAGCAGCTGTCATCAGCTGTTCTCTTGCACCTTTCTGTCCTCTGCACCTCTTAGCTGAGAGATACTCAATATTTTGGTCCTCTTGGACATTTTTTGTGTTTTGTTTATGTGCCAGTCCTTGTTTGTTTTTTAATTAAATACTTAATTAAAATTGACCTTTTATCCTATAAGTCTATCCTATAAAGGGTTTTAGAGTTACTTATAGACTTGTGTTCTGCCTCTGTTAGTTTTATGTCTTAACCCTTTCCAATCCACTGTCTGACCTCTGAAGACATTATGATTTAAGGCTGTACAGCTCTGATGTGTGAAGACGTCCGTCGGGGTTCTCTTACTGTATACTGCCAGCCTCTCTGCTGTTGGAGCCTTTCCAACGTGTCACCTCAGGCAGTACTGGCTTTAGCCAGCATATAGCGCCGTTGTATAATGGCAGAAAAAGAGTAAGCCCCCTAGGAAAACCTGTAAATTGGATTGGAAAGGGTTAAAAGTGGTTTAATTTAATACCTAGACTATTGTGTTATATGTCATGGAGTCGCTCCCGGCACAAATGGTGTTGGGCTTGCCCTGGTTGCGAGCACATAACATGGTGGTGCATTGGGTAAAGGTGGATATTAATAAATTAAATCCTTCTAGTAGTAGAGATTGTATGTCCACAAAGGTGTCTGTGGTTCAGCTGGTTGAATTACCTTTGTTCAGGAGTTTGCGGACATCTTTTCTGTGGAGGGAGCGGATAGGTTACCCCCTCAGAGGATGGAAGATTGTTCCATTGAGCTTATCCCTAGCTGTAGATTACCCAAAAGCTGTATGTACAATCTAACAGTCCCTGAAAGACAGGCCCTTAAGGATTATATTCAAGACAGTCTGAAAAAAGAGCATATTCATCCTTCTCACTCACCATTAGACGTTGGTTTTTACTTTGTCAAGTAAAAGGATGGAGGGTTGCGACCTTGTGTAGATATCAGGTAGTTAAATAAAATTACTAAGCAATACCCGTACCCGTTGACATTTATATCTGATCTTTTTAGTCAGGTGAGGGGTGCCAGTTCATTTACTAAGTTAGATCGACATAGCGCATATAATTTAATTTGGGTCAAGGAGGGGATGAATGGAAACCAAGTTTATTGGTTGCTTTTTATTGGTGTATGAGGACGATATTCTTATTTTTTTTCTCCTGATTATGAATCTCATGTGTCACATGTTCGTCAAGTACTTCAGGCACTGTGCAAGAATAACTTATTTGCAAAGAAAGAGAATTGTGTTTTTGTGATTCAAGAAGTTTCCTTTCTGGGTCATATTATCACTCCAAAGGGTTTCAGGATGGCCCCGGAGAATGCTAGGTCAGTGTAAGACTGGGTGAGACCGGAAAATGTTAAAGCTCTTCAGAGGTTTTTGGGATTTGCTAATTATTATCATAAGTTTATTTGAAGATTTTCTTGTGTGGTTAAACCTTGCATTAAGGGATCTATTGGAGTCCAGTTCCTATATTTAGCGCGCACAATGACATCATCACTCCCCTACCTGTGTGGAATCCTTTGCCTGTGCTGCTGACAATCGCATTGTTTGTTAAACCTCTGACAGACATGACAAGGAAGGGTTGTTTTCCCAAAGCTTTATGTTCTTTTTGGACATTGATAAGAAGTTTTGCAACAGCTCCAGTATTGGTGCAGACCGATTTGTTCAGGCCTTTTGTGGTGGAGATGGACACCTCAGAGATTGGGGTTGGGGTTGTTCTTTCGCACGATAATGACACACTGCGGGACATTTGCCCCTGTGCCTTTTTCTCGCAAACATTCTTTGCAGCAGAACAAAATTATGATATAGGGGACAGAGAACTGTTAGCCCTCAAGGTGGCCTTTGAGTAGTGGTGTCATTTAGTCGAAGGGGCACAACATAAAGTGATGCTGTTCACTGACCATAAAAACTTGATCTCCCTTGAGTCTGCTAAAAGGCCTAATCTGAGGCAGGCACAATGGTCATTTGATTTTTTTCACACTTCAACTTTGTGGTCACGCTCCGTCCTAGCACTAAAAATGTCAGGGCGAATGCTTTGCCCAGGAGCATGTTTCTAGCGATTACATAGGGATCTCCTGTGCATATTCTCTCTGAGGGGATTGTAGCATGAGCAGTGTCACTGGATTTGGAGGTAAAAATTCCTCAGTCTCATGAGTTAGCTCTGCCTGATTTTCCTGAGGGGAAGCTTTTTGTGCTGGTACATTTGCGGTTGCAAATTCTGTCAGAGGTATATAGTTTGGTTCTGGCTGGTCATCCTGGAATCAGTAATATGATGAAACTACTAACTAGGATTTTTTGGTGGCCGGGTTTAAGTAGAGATGTTTTTAGTTTTGTTTCCGTGTGTGAGGTTGGCGCAAGAAATAAAACACAAATAAAAAAGATTGTTACCTTTGCCGATTCCTGAGAAGTCCTTGAACACATTTGTCTATGGATTTTATTACAGACTTGCCACCTTCCGAGGGGAATACAGTCATCTGGGTGATGGTCGATTGCTTTAGTAAGATGTGCCATTTCATGGCATTGCCGAGTTTCCCTAATGCTAAGACTTTGGCAAAATTATTTTTTTCTCATGTGGTACGATTACATGAGCTACCAGCTGATCGGGGAGTACAGTTTGTTTCTAAATGTTGGCTATTTATGTGTACTCGGTTGGGAATTCAACTCTTCTTTTCCTCTGCATATCATCCTCAGACTAATGGTCAAACGGAAAGGTCTAATCAAAATTTGGAGTAATACTTACAGTGTTATGTTTCTGATAATCAGGAAGAACGGTCAGAATTTCTGTTTTGGGGGGCATTCGCGATGAATAATAGGTCCTTGGAGACTACAGGCACATCACCATTTTTTTGTAACTATGCATGTCACACTTGTTTTGGCCCATTTTCTAAGGCACACTCGTAGGTGCCGGAGGAAGGTGAGTTTTCATCTAACATTGAGACGATTTGGGAAGAGGTCCAGAGAAATCTGAAGAGGACCATATACAATTACAAGTAGGTAGCAGGTAGCAGGCGTTCAGTGGGGGTTGAGTTCTTTGTGGGAGACAGAGTCTGGTTGTCTACCAAGAACATTAAACTCAAGCAACAGTCTTTCAAACTAGGTCTGCAGTTCATTGGTCCATTCAAAATCATAGAAAAGGTCAATGCGGTTTCTTTTAGGTTGGAGATTTCTAATTCTTTGAGGATAGCTAATGTTTTCCACAAATCTTTAATAAAACAGTATGTTGATTTAGGGGATGGTTTGCCCCCCTGCCCCGGTGGAGGTTGATGGAGATCTCCAATTTGAGATCAGTCACATTGTAGACTCCCATTGTGTGAGAGACAAATTGCAGTACTTGGTTCATTGGCAGGGTTCTGGGCCAAAGGAAATGACGTGGGTTCCGGCCACGGATGTTAATGGGGATTGTCTTATAGATATCTATCATAGATGTAATCCTGGTACACCGGGGCCTAAGGGTCCGGAGGCCCCTTCTAGAAGGAGACGTACTGTTGTGATGGGTTGAGTTTGACTCTGCTGGTTGTCTTGTATTTCTTTTCATTTGTACCCTCTTATACTGGTGGGAGTTGTTTACTATTTGTGTTGCTCTTGGAGTACACCTGAGGGCAGTTAGAGAGGGTTTTTATTTCCACCTCGCCTGGGTTCTGTGCTATTCAATTATTACTGTCTCCTTCAGTAGGTGTAGGAGAACATTGCAGGATTCTGTGGCTCATTCAGCAACTGGGTTCTGTGATCCTCCTAGCAACTCTTTAAAGATAAGCACAGGGATTTCATTTATGTTGGCGTGTGTTCATTTGTGTAGTGGAATCTTAAGCTATAGGTTGCTGGGATAGTGAGTGCCCCAGGAACATTCACTATTACGTAGGGACTATCACATGCTAGCTTCCCATAGGGAAAGTTCTCCTCTTCTTTGTTTTTCTTTACCACTTATAGTTTGCTTTCCTAGTACAGTGGGGTGAACAATGCCATAGTGTTTATTTGGGGAATACTGTTAAAGTACGGTTGAAGCAGATGTGACACCCTCATTCTCAGGATTGGGGGTAGCCCAGTGGTGAGACCCCTACCAATCAGACTTTTATCCTCTATCCTGTAGATAGGAGATAAAGATCAACTGTGGGAATCCCATTTAAAGTTTAAGTGAACTGGATCATATTTTCCTCCAGCAGGTTTCAGGGTATTCTGTAGCTTCCTAATTGTATAGTGTGCACACATAATGAAAGAAACTAATCGGACACAAGTCATCAGCCTTGAATCTCAACCAGCTCTTCTGAGTTATAATCCCCAGAGCCCTAATTTATTGAAACACATAATACCTTCCCTTTATGGGCGTGCAACAGATTACATCAGTAACATATACATATTCTTATTCGCTGAGTCATATAGAATTCCCCGCCTCCCTCCCCACCTTCTCTCAAGTCCAGTGTAGTGTGGACTTTGTCCTCTCAGCATGCGGTCTCAGTTTACGTGGCATTCTTTGTTTGAGAAGTGGAGGGGGAAGGTGGGAGGAGAACGCCCAACATGGATACAAGTGAAACACACAGTATAGGAATGTGATTTAACTCTTTCCTTATGCAGTAGAGCTTTATATTAGGCTGAAGTTATAAAACACACATCTTTCACCATGCCATTGTCCAGCAATTACCATAATGAAATTATGCAGCCATTAGCCTCTATAAAGTTTAATCACTACAGCTGCGTAATACTTCTAGTTTATTACAAATCAATAGACATTTTACGCTAACTAATCATCATGTCTACTACAATCCCCCCTAAAAATGTCTATCCTCTAACTCTTCCCGTCAAATTTTCACAGTTCTCTGCGCGTGAGCCTATAACCGGAGCGCGTTGAAGGTTCGATTTAGGGTCTTCAAGGGGGTGTAGGACTTGTCCACTCCTTCTGGGGATGCATCCAGCAAACTCATTGTGGGGGCGGCTTTTCCAGCATCAGTTTCTCTCTGACAAGGGATAACACAGCAGACTAGAACGGAAAAGATAATCAGTGCACGTACAACAGTGACGCCCATCTGAGCCAGGATCCTTTGCCACCGCTCATCCATGGAAAGTACTGGTCCCAAAGGTTAGCTCTTTTTAGTTAGTGCGGTCAGCTTCTTAATGGCAACTGCGTCTTGACCCGCGGGTCACGTGTTGTCTGGGATGTAGGTACAAGTCTCCCCTATCATCTTACAGACACTTCCCTTTTTAGCTAAAATCATATCTAAGGCAATTCTATTTTGAAAAGTCATAGTCGAGGTAGGTCCTATTGGTCGACTAGTCCCTATAAGGCATCTCTAGTATAATTTATAAACCGCTGCTAATTATAATAAACATAATTAATCCAGTCAACATTTTATTTACCATAATGATCAGAAAAATGGACTTGAATCTAGCTTTAACTTGGTCTCTAATTTTTAAAACTCGTCAGGTACCCCCCTTGGCTGTCCTATGACGTCAATGTACACATGTAGATCAAAACTACCACCAGGAGTCTCTCTTCTCACTCTAGTGTAATGTTACAATACTAGTAGTGTGCACAGGAACACACGGCGTGGGACTCCCTGATCTTCACCCACACCAATGTCCCTCCTGGAGATAGCCCTGAAGGTGGACAGGTCCAGGCCGCCAACACTGACCCTACACTACCTAGTGACAAGACTGGAAGGAACCACCGTACCTATGCAGAAAACAAGGATAGACCAACATGACAAGAAAACCTCAAAACACAGCAGAGTTGGATCGAGATAAAGTAACTATTGGGGGTAACCTCATTATCCTCAATGCTGTCTGACAGGATGTGGAGGAGCATAAGGGCTTTACTTAGGCACACTCCCCTGTCCAATTACCTTCCAGATGGGTCCTCCACCTCATGTCTCCACAAAGCCAGTAAACGTCTCCTAAGGACTGGACCTGCTTCTGCATCCATTCCCCTCCTATCGTACCGTAGGAGGAGCAATACCCGTTAGTGAGTTCCCCAAAAATCTCCCTCAACCCTGCCTGTTTGCATGGCAGGTGTAGTTTCCAGGGTAGTCAGTAATACTCTCTCCGGTGCAAAACACTTAAGTAGTTATAGAGTATTCCTTCTTCCACTTCTCACAAGCAGTGTAATTAGCAGAAATGTTCGTGAAGAGACTAAGAAACCACTCTTCAGCATCTACAGGGAGATTTAGGGGAACCATCCCCGAGTGTGGTCGGGCACTACCGCACACGCAACAGTTAGACTTACTGTCCTTGTTAGCATTGTACCTCATCAACTCCAACCAGAGATTCTGGTCAGAGTAGCCAGTCTCTACTGTCAAGGTGTCCTCAAAAGGTAGGGTCGGCTATGATCATCATGTTCGTCAAGGTCTTTATCTTACGGCGGAGGGGGTTAATTATGGGCACGGGACTAAGTGAAGGCCTCCATTCGGGAGCATCTACCATATCCCTTATTTTAAACTTTCCTAAGGGATCCATCCTCCCGTACCGGTATGTCCCCAAACTGTAAGTCCCCCCCCCCCCCCCCCCGTCCCCCGGGCTTGGATTTTCCATGGTTAGTGTAAGAACCATATTAAAACCAAGCAACATACTAAGTTCAGCCTTCCAATTCCCTCTGTCCTTATTATTCTTATGGCTAATTAGGGATTTCCCGCTCTTATCTTTCTTATTTAAGGCATTTTGCGGTTTATAGGACTAGTCGGTTCCTGTGTTCCGTCCCACTGATCCCCAATAATGGCAGTCTTCTCCCCAGACATTATCAGTGGCGCAAACATATTGTATTCCCCGGGTATATAAGTCATATAACCAGCTGGACTAAGCTAAATCTGGCCTGCGGTGGGATTTTGTGCCTAGACACGGGACCACAGTACAATAGTCGAAGGAATATGCGGCTACTTGAGTGTTGGATGAGTTATACCAGAAGGTAACCGTACCCACATATTCTTCCGACTAAGGATTCCAGTTTCCACCCTCCTCTCTCACTAGCCCTAACCAGAGTAATGTCCACAGCATAACTAAGACTGGTCTCCCAGATCTGAGGATTTCTTACAATATGAAGCGTGGATCCATGTAAGTCTTTCGGCTAGTTTCACAGCTGAGGCAGTAGTCAGAAGCACCTGGTAGGGATCATCAAATCGGGGCTCAAGAGGGTGCTTCCTGAGGAACTTCTTGACACACAACCAATCCCCAGGCTGCAAGATATGTGTCCCAGTGTCTGCCTCTGAGTCTGGAAGAGAATACCTGTGCATAGGCTTTGGTTAGTGCTTTAACAACGAAAATCACATACTTAGTCAACACATCAGATTGTAATTGTAACTGCTGAGGATAGTAGCAACCTAGCCTTGGGGCTAGCCCAAACAATCTCGTAGGGAGATACTGCATGATCCCCCCTGGGTTCATATCTAACACTGAATAGGGCTATTGGATGACGGTCTTTCCAAAGTAGCCCCATTCTCGGTGTCATTTTAAATATCTTGCTTTTTAGCGTGCCACTAAGTCTCTCCACCTTTCCACTACTCTAAAGGTGGTAGAGTGTGTAAAAGGCCTGGGATACACCCAGAGCAGACATGACATGTTACATTCACCTGCGAAGTTTGTACCTCTGTCTGACTCTGAATCATTTCTGGTACCCCATATTCACAGTTTACCTCGTTCATGAGCTTCTTTGCGGTTACCTACTTGTTTGCCTTGGTTACAGGGTAGGCCTCCAACCTGCAAAGACATCATCATCAACAAGCATATATTCATACTTCCCAACAAGTGGGAGCTGAATGTAGTCAATTTGCAATCCCTGAAATGGGTAGAGTGGTCCCGGCAAGTGTGATGTGGCAAATTTACTTCTGCCCTGTCTCACTTATGGCATAGATCATGCTAAACTGGACAAATGATGCAGCAGCTACGGAGAACCCAGGAGTTGCTCGTCCTCTTTCAAGCGTCAACGTCATTGCTGCTTTACTAGGTGGGTCTTTCCGTGCGCCAGCTGGGCCATCATGGGATACAGGAACTATGGTAGGCAAGTACTGTTGGCTGTTCACCATACGCTGTCCTGTTTCTCCTGCTCCAATATTAATCTATTTATCCTTTCCTTCCTTGCTGGCTTGTAACTGTAAAGTCTTTAGCATATCAAAGTCCAAATTTTGTTAATGTCCAAAGTTTTTGCCTCTGACTCATGCTGTCAGTATCTTTCTTCTTTCTTCCACGGCTTGAGGGCCGCTGCCTTTGCTGTGCTGTCGGCGAGGGTGTCGTCTCTCGCTTTTCCAGTGTAGGAATCGGTGTGAGCACTCAACTTTGTCAGGTAGAAGTAGGGCCTCCATGAGACTCTGCACCGCTGCACAATTCTCAATTGGTTGTCCTGCTAAGGTAAAAAACTGTCTGGCCTTCCATATTGGGCCGTAATCATGAGCTATGCCAAATGCATACCAGGAGTCACTGTGAATGGTTGCCGTCTTACCTTTCACCACTCTACTCGCCTCAGTGAGGGCCTTCAGTTCCGCTTCTTGTGCTGAGACATACGGAGGCAGAGCTTCTGCTTCTAGGACATCTTGTTGTGTGACCACTGCATATCCAATGTTGAGTCATCAATCCTCACCCTGGTACCATCTGCAAAAAGCTCAACATATGCATTATTAACAGAGGTTCCAGTGACTGTTTGCATATCTACAGTTTCTTACTGTATCAGTACTTAATAATCGTGTTGATGTTCTATTTCACATGGATGAGAATCTCGTAGCACAAAATCATTTATTTCCTTTTTATTTTATTTTATTTATTTATTTAAAAACCCAATAGCTGATCTACAACACCTAGATCACCTATGACCTAGATCACCTATGCCCCCCTTTTGAACCAGAATACTCAATTGAAAAAGGAGTAGCCGCGTTCAAACTAGTACAACGTTGAAAAAGGAAACCAAGAGGCAGAAAAACAAGCACTTTGTAGGTCAAGGTGACATTGTATGCAGCAAAGTCTGAGCGAAAATATCCTTTAGATCTTTTTTTTCTTTTTTTCAGGTCGCAGTTAGCCCCTGGGAACACACCATGAGAGGGCGTTCCCTGCTCATGGGTCCCTGGCCTCTGTCCTCCGTGCATCAACTCCAATCTTCCATACACTATAAACCAGCTTAGTCACCTACTATGTCCTAAGCTGCCTCTTTGTAAAGAACAAAGGTTTGTTTCCCTGAACTTATCACACATCCAAGGTGGCCACATTTTGGAGTGTAACAAAGTCTGGTCAAACAAGACCTTACTTCAGACAATCATAATGTTAGCACTGGATATAGTGGCATTGGGGAATGTAGGCCTCCCGAGTGCAGCAAGATGGCCGCCAGAGGCAGAAAGGGGCGGGCTACAAATCTCCCAGGTGAGGCAAGATGGCTGCTGGAGGAGGAAGGGGCGGGGCTTAGTCCTGTCCCGGATTGGAATGGCTGGAAGTAACGTCACACACCCTGAAAGTGAGGGAAGTAATTTCAGGATGGGGGCAGGGCTCACCACACTTGCTGCAGAGTCACACTATGTGGGGGTTTTAAAACCATTGCAAGTGCGGCCGCCATTATAGGGATGGGCTATAGTCAACACAAAGGCATTACATTGTTCATAATACAGGCAATACACATCCCCCACTACACTCTCTCCTCGGGAATCCTTTTCCTACATTATACCACCTCCTAGCAATCTAAAGCACCTTTTCTGTCTGCTAGGACTCCTGCCTATCTTCTGAAAACTTTCTGCAGTCTGTCTACAACATTCCTTTTACCAACGTTCCTGATCCTTATCTTTGTAAAACGTTTCTACATGTTTTGCATATTCCAAAACATCCTGCACTGATCCTGTCCTAAGAGTAGCCATGTACCTTATAATATAACCTCCTGTTTCCTTCTTTACTCCACTGACAAACGCATTCTTTAAAGACTGATTATATGCAGCGTTAGGATCATCTCTCTCTCCCTGATTATCCTATGGAAGGGGTCTACCATCTCCTCCCTTCCCATTCTAATTTCCTTCTACAGAACTCCAATCTGGCCCTAGAATTTTTCTATCTGCCTTCTTCAAATCACAATGCACATTAACACTATAAACACAAAACAAAGGGAACAGACGGGTTAACTGGGAAATGCTCTCAGTGGCTTAACATCAGCCCACTCTCTTATCAGTAACCCCCCCCCCAGTAACAAACCCTGCACATTCTTTAAACAAGACCTTTGACTATACACAAAGACTGACGATTATATTCAATGACCAAGACTAACAGTATTTGGAGTATCCAGCTGACACACAACACGGCGGCTATAATTCTCCGCATATCCCTTTCCACATATGAGAACATAACACGCTCAATCATACAGGTAAACACGCCTATTTTAAATTTACCTGGCCTCGCTCTCCAAGAGTAGCAGGGCAAACCGTGCACTATTACATAGGAGAGTGCGCCCCGGGCGCGCTCCCTCAGGCTTAAACAGCCAAGTCCGCCCTTCTTACACATTAACCCTTACAGAATCTGTCTCTTGGTCTTGCATACACAATCTTTAACCATCTCAGACACAACATTCACAGCATACAGAATACCCCTAGACAGGTTACACGGTGATGTTCGAGTAGAAAGAACTCTATTACCTGCCTTTCAGTGATTTATCACTCTGGATTAGATATGGGCAGATTAACAATTAGAAGTCAGCTCACATCGGTAGATTAACATAAAGCAATCCTACCGTGCTCTGTAGATTTTCAGGCCTCTGAGTTCTGCGTGTTTTCTGCCGATCTCTGTATTGTTCCAGAATGAAGAAATCAAAAATCTACTCGGCCCACACAGGGACGCAAATTGAACTGGATCATATTTTCCTCCAGCAGGTTTCGGGGTATTCTGTAGCTTCCTAATTGTATAGTGTGCACACATAATGAAAGAAACCAATCGGACACAAGTCATCAGCCTTGAATCTCAACCAGCTCTTCATAATCCCCAGAGCCCTAATTTATTGAAACACATAATACCTTCCCTTTATGGGCGTGCAACAGATTACATCAGTAACATATACATATTCTTATTCGCTGAGTCATATAGAATTCCCCGCCTCCCTCCCCACCTTCTCTCAAGTCCAGTGTAGTGTGGACTTTGTCCTCTCAGCATGCGGTCTCAGTGTACGTGGCAGTCTTTGTTTGAGAAGTGGATACAAGTGAAACATACAGTATAGGAATGTGATTTAACTCTTTCCTTATGCAGTAGAGCTTTATATTAGGCTGAAGTTATAAAACACACATCTTTCACCATGCCATTGTCTAGCAATTACCATAATGAAATTATGCAGCCATTAGCCTCTATAAAGTTAAATCACTACAGCTGCGTAATACTTCTAGTTTATTACAAATAAATAGACATTTTACGCTAACTAATCATCATGTCTACTACATAACTGCAGGAATGAGAGCTTCTCAAATGCAATTTAATTGCCAAAACTAAGTGTACCATGGCTCTAGCGGTTGGTAAATGGGCCCATATCCTTTAATGCTGGGTCCCAGATAACTTTTGCCCACCACTGTTAATACCATATGCAATGAATATTTATGCAACATTTGCAGGCTGATGCTTCCTCCTCCTCGCCGACAGAGCATTGCCTACTGGATGTGGGGCTTGAAATCCCCGCCTCCAGAAAGCTAATGCTGTGATTCGCTAACTCAGGCAGCGTCAGCCAATAAAAACTGGCGCTGCGTTAGCCAATCACAGCCATTCAATGACACCATTGAATGGCTGTGATTGGCTAACGCAGCGCCAGCTTTCATTGGCTGACGCTGCCTGAGTTAGCCAATCACAGCATTAGCTTTCTGGAGGCGGGGATTTTAAGCCCCGAATTCAGAAAGCAATGGTACGTTGTCAAGGAGGAGGGAGCAAAATTCTGCAGCAGTGCCACGGGAGGTGAGTATTTTTTTTTCTACACTGTATTCCAGGCGTATAAGGCGACAGTTTGGGGTCGTCGTATACGCCCAGTCGCCTTATACGCCGGAATATATGGTAAATACCATACCCTCTTACTAGAGGGTGCTGGTCATTTATACCCTTACATGTCCTAACTTACCTGGGTGTTATGATGCATGCTGTGCAGATCTTTGTTTTGTGTGTCTTCTTCTGTCAGTCTCCTTTATGGTCTGCATACATGCAGTTCAGTTTGGTTTCTGTCTGTATTTCCCTTATTTGAATTCCATTTGATGTTCTGCTTTGGTGTATGTCTAAACTGGTGTATGTGCTATGTCTGTTTCAGCCATCAACTGGTAGTTGGACGTCCAGTCCATGTTTGTTTGCCCTACCTGTTTGTTGGTGGGTGGACACCCAAGCCTTGTTCTGTTCCCTCCAGATGCTAGGGTCTTGTTTTATCTGTCTATCCATCTGTGAGTGTGCAGATGCCTTGTGGTTTGCTGTTCTGTTTGTACTTGCTGTATTCCTGCCTGTTACCATCTAGGGTGAGACAGTGGCCCCTAGGTTGTAATGTGGGGCTGTCCCTATCAGGACGACCACACCACTTTTAGGCAAGGTTCCCTCTTTGTGGTTTTAGTTGTCTTGTTAAAGTAGCAGCTCACAAAGCAATGAGGACTCTTGAAGTGCGCTTGTGAGCCTATGTATTCTGGCCAAAATACAAACCAATACCTCATTACCAATACCTGCTCGTGTTTAGTACATTGGTAAGTATTTTGGTATGCTAGTCTGGTTTATGTTTCAGTATCCGTTTGAGTGAATATGCAGTTTTCCATTCAGCTGTCTATTCAAATTGCATTAATGTAGGTCGATATTCATACAGTCTACACATATATAACATTTTTTTCTGTGTTAAGATAATATAATAACTTTTAATGGCTTAAGACATGATAACTTGTTGCAGAAAGTTATCACAGTCAAATTAAATTCTACTAAACATATAATTTATGACTGTAACTGATTCTTTAATACCTTTGTCTTAGTCTATATCAGGGCTAGTCGGCTGTGATTGTATTATTTCTTTTTTTGTCCAACAGTAATTGCTATCTGTTGAGTTGAATATTTTAGCAGTGAGGCACAGTGCCTTGTAAAACTATATATAAAAAAGTTTAGTACCTTGTTAGCCAGTAGAGCAAAGTGTGATTGTTCTCAGTAAGAGAAACCAAGTCATCTTGTAGATAGGATACCTTTTAATGGCTAACAAAAAATACATGATGTAACAGCAAGCTGTCAAATCTCTCAGAGTCCTTCCTCAGGCTTATCCTGTCTCTGGTATTTATCTAAGTGCAAATTAAGTTCACCATGTCTGTGCCCTTCCATGTGATCATGTGTATATGTTTTAATATAAATATATCTTTAGATTTGTTCCATTAAGCCTGAGGAAGGAGCCTGAAAGGTTCAAAAGCTTGCTATTACATCATGTATTTTTGTAAGCCATTAAAAGTAGAGGTGAGCGAGCACGCTCGGATAAGGCAGTTACTCGAGCGAGCATCGCTCTTCTCGAGTAACTGCATTCTTGTCCGAGCAGTCTCGGGGGGTCGGCGAGGTGTTGCAGGGGGGAGAGATCTCTCTCACTCTCCCCCCCGCCGCTCCCCCCCCCCAAGCCTGCTCTGACAAGAATGCAGTCACTCGAGAAAAGCGATGCTCGCTTGAGTAACTGCCTTATCCGAGCTTGCTCGCTCATCTCTAATTAAAAGGTATCATATCTGCAAGATAACTTGGTTAGTCTTACTGAGAACAATCACACTTTGTAAAACTGTTTAACCTCTTAAAGACATTTTAGGGGGTGGAACAGTTTTAGGGAATTGATGACAAGGCACTGCAGATAGTTATATGGGTAATGGTTGTCATAATAATTATTATGTATGACTGCAAACTGTATAATTTCCATGGATATTTGGTAAATTTGATGCATATCAATAATGTGGAACAATGATCAGAACAAAAAGCAATAAATGCTCATAAAAGAAATATGTACTGTTGTGTGCAGGTTGCATTTTTGGGGAATTTATCTGACAATTACTATTTGATAGCTGGAAATATTAGAATATAAATCAGCCACTGCTAAAGGGGGAAAAAATGGGGAAGTTGAATCTACATCACCAGTCATGTTCTGTATTAGTAAATGTTATTACTCTGATTTGCTATTCCTCATGAATAATAAAAGATTAGAATAATTTAAGTCTCCAACATCTCTGAAAATTCAATTTTCTGCAATGACTTTAAAAAAAAAAAAAAACGAGTCAGAATAGACATTGATTATTCCTTAATTAAATTAATGAGACTGAGTCCAAACTACTGACTGTAGTGATGTCATCACTTGTATGAAAGAGTGATATTTTTTATTACTGTACATTAATGCATTAGTTATATCTGCTTCACTAATGAACTTACTAATTGTAAGCAAACATGATGATCATTTCAGCAAATATATGCTTATGACTTTTATTTCTTTTATAGGCTTTAAGTGCTGATTTACTGTATATGTTCAAGGGAATATACTTTGAATGGCCACTTCATTAATTTATGATTAGAGATTTCCTGTATGAAAATTAGCACATATGGGCTACCCTGGATTTTAGAGGAGTCTGGCCTACTCAACAGACTCCTATATAACGTAAGTGATTTATCTATTTCATTTGTCTGATCTTCCATTCACATGGAGCGCAATGATTTTATTTTACTTCATTATATTCCCTTTATATAAATTAGGCAAGTTACCCTAGGGTACAACATAAAATCAAGTAAGCCTATTCTCTGCAGATAGGTTTATTGTGAATCCACATTAGAATGGGAAAATCAAGCGACTTCAAAAGAAGCATGGTCATTGGTGCTAAACTAGCTAGCGCCAGTATTTCACTGCCAAGCTTGTGGTGTTTTCTTTTGCTAATTTGTTAACAGCATATGGAGAATAGTGTGATGAAGGAAAAACATCCAATGAAAGGGGATCCTGTGAACATAAAGAACTCATCAACTAAAGTTGTCAAAGAAGGATATCAAGAATCACTGATGAATAGGCAGGGCACAGTGAAATTGCATTAGAACAAAACTCTTGTGCCCCAACTACCATATCCAAATGCACAACATGTCATTCTTTATGAGGGATGGTCTATCAACATACATGACAAGTTTAAGTGTCAGTGCTGTATAAGAGAATCAAAAAGAAAGGGTTCAGTGTGCAAAAGCGAAAAAATTGGATTACTGAACAATGGAAAATCATTTTGTCAGTTTAATCTGATTTTCCGTTGCTCCATGCTGATAGAAGGATCCGAATTTGGCACAAGCAGCATGACTAAATGAACCCTTCCTGTCATGTGTCAACAATTCAGGCTGCTGGTGGAAGTGAAGTAATGGTATGGAAAATGTTTGCATAGCACACTCATGGCCCTCTGATATCTATGGATGGATGCGGTGATGAATTGCTGCAGTTATGGAGGCCAAAGCAGGTGCAATATACTGCTAGATTCATGTCTCTTATAAAATGGCCCTTCAGTGTACATTTGGGTATTGAACTTGATAAATATTTTGAACTACGAATATTTTGCACTGTTTTAGTGGCCAGGATGTTTTGCTTCTAACTACTGCCTGAGAACCACATATTCTGAAGCACTCATCTTTTCTCTAACATAATATGTAGAGATGAGCGAGCGTACTCGGAAAAGCACTACTCGCTCGAGTAATTTGCTTTATCCGAGTATCGCTGTGCTCGTCCCTGAAGATTCGGGTGCCGGCACGGAGCGGGGAGCTGCAGGGGAGAGCGGGGAGGAACGGAGGGGAGATCTTTCTCTCCCTCTCTCCCGCCCGCTCTCCCCTGCTCCCCACTGCGACTCACCTGTCAGCTGCAGTGGCACCCGAATCTTCAGGGACGAGCACAGCGATACTCGGATAAAGCAAATTACTCGAGCGAGTAGTGCTTTTCCGAGTACGCTCGCTCATCTCTAATAATATGTAAAGCCGAAAAAAGCCATATGGCCATCCAGTTAAGCCAATTTATTGCCCCCTTTACATCTTTATTAAGCCATATTGGTTTTCTCCTACTACTAAGTCTTTTATTTCTGTAAGGTATAAACCTCTCACAGTAAGTAATTAGGATATTTTGAAATGTTTCCTATTTATTGTTTGTGCTCCTTATTTTTGAGGACATTGTCCCAGTCAAGAAGGTTAAGGGCAACACTAAGCTGATTGAATTTGGCCTACCTAAAGTTTAGTATTTTTGTAGCTTCCCTATAAAACTCTTTCTTGAAGCACAAGTTGAAATTTATTATATTATGGTTACTATTTCCCAGGTGCCCCCCCCCCTAATCTGCACCCCTGTTATCCTGTCAGGTTTGTTCAAAATGGCCATCCCCCTAGTCAGGTCCTGTACAAGTTGGGTAAGGTAATTATCTTTAGTAATCAATAGGAAGTTGCTACCTTTATAAGATCTGTAGGTTTTGGCTTCCCAGTTTATATCCAGATAGTTAAAGTCCCCTATATCGAGATAGTTAAAATCCCCCATAATAATTACCACATTGTGATTTGCTGCTTCATCTGTTTGTTTCAATAATAGATTTTCAATAGCTTTTGTTATATTTTGTGGTCTATAGGAACCCCCTATGAGGATTTTATTCTTGTTTTTCCTTCCATGTATTTTCACCAATAGAGACCCCATATGTTCATCTCCTTCCCATATATATTCCCGTAATGTGGGCTTTAAACAGGATATTACATAAAGACAAACCCTCTCCCCCTTTCTGGTTTTTATGATTCCTTATGAACAGACTAACCCTGTAAGTCACAGTTTTCATTCAACCAGGTCTCCATTATTCCCACTATGTCGTTGTTTTCCTCAAGCATTATTACGTCCTGTTCATCTTCTTTATTGGTTAGACTTCTAGCACTAGTCACAATATAGCTTAGAAGGCTTTAGTTATTTTTTATATTACATGTATCCCTACTAACTGTTCTGCCAGTTCTAAGCAGCCTATAGTAAATGCCTACAACAGTGTCCTTTCTGTTGTTCTCTCATTGTATTCTTACCCAAACAGTTTCTACAGAACTACCATGCTCTGAAGCTTGAATCTTGGTGTAGATTAATATTTTCCTAACATACAACACAATACCTCCTTCCTTTTTTAGGTCTGTTTCTTATAAATAAGTTGTACCCTTCAAGCCTGGTATTCCAATCATGTGTATCATTCCACCAAGTTTCCATGATGCCTATGACATCATGTTTCTCTTCCTGTGTTATGAGCTCTAATTCTCCTTGTTTGTTTCCCATGCTCTGTGCATTTGTGTAGAAACCCTTTTGTTTGTCATCGGTGTCTCTTACTCCTCTACTTTCCTTCAGAATTATCTGTCTTTGTTCTTTCTTTCCACTTCTAATAGCAAAGTTCTCAAATGTATTATTTAGCTGTATATTTTTACCTGGCTTTTTACTTCCCTTTTCATATTGTTCTATTGTTTAAAGCTCTCCTAATGAGTGAAGCAAGGCACCCACCAAATATATGCTTACCTATTTTTGAAAGGTGGAACCCATCTCTAGCAAGCAGTCCATCATATAGGTAATTCACTCCATGGTCTAGAAATCCAAATCTTTGCTGATGGCACCATCGACGTAGCCAGTTGTTCACCTCTAGAATCCTGTTCCAACTTCTTATTCCATGCCATCCACTGGGAGGATGGATGAGAAGACCACCTGTGCTCCTATTTCCACAAAAAAAGATAAAATAGGTCAGCACTACTCAATGGAAATATATCTCAATAGAAATATATATATATAGGTGCACGTTAAACCATGGCTGCAACATACAGTAGAAGCAGAAACCAAAAATAGCAACAGCACGCAAAATAAATTTACTATCAGAGGTATACAAACCTAAAATCAATACTCTAACCACATTAAATAAGACAAGGTTCTTGATATATAATTTGATCAAATTGCATTGGCCCATCTACCAACGTCCAGGTGACCAAGCTCTCAGATGAGTCATGACTAGAGATGATCGAGCATACTCGCTAAGGGCAATTGCTCGAGCGAGCATTGCCCTTAGCGAGTACCTACCCGCTCGAGAGAAAAGGTTCGGGTTGCCGGTGTGAGGGAGCGGTGAGTTGCGTCAGTCAGCAGGGAGGAGCGGGGGGGGGAGAGGGAGAGAGAGATCTCCTCTCCGTTCCTCCCCGCTCTCCCCCGCAGCTGCCTGCCCGCTGCTGGCACCCGAAGCTTCGCTCATCACTAGTCCTAACGCTAATACCAGCCACAGGTGTGCACGACCAAGTGAAGGCAGCCAAAACTTCACAATATTTGTACAAAAAAAAAAACACTACCCAATCGAAATATATCTCAATAGAAATATATACAGTAGGTTGTATCCATGAGGAGAGCTAAAAGTATTCACCCCCTTCCTCCACGATGTCCTGTGGTGTTCTGGTCTACCAGGACCTGACGCCGGAATCTGCACCAGATGTCATTACGTCACGAGAAGGTGCAGAAGGCCAGGGGGCCCGGGAGATTTAAAATCACTCTGCTCCCAGCTAGTATGTGTGGCCGAAAGCAGGGTGATGTCAAGGGGCACCACTGTATGCGGTTACCGGTCAGATGATTGCTGTTATCCAGTAGATAACAGCGATCATGTAAAGTAAAAAAAAAGTTTAAAAAAGTGTTACGTTTCATCTCCCCTCATAGAGCATATCCATGAGGGGAGATGAAATTACATACCAAAGGCCCCCGGATTTATTCGTTGACCATACTCCGGCTTCTTCGCACGCGCCCATCGCCAAAATAGCGTACGCATTCGCAAAAGCCGCAGATCGCCGGGGTAATTTAAAAATCACCCTTCTCCGGGCTACCACACATACCCAAGAGCCTAGAGATTTCACGGGAACCACAGTATGCGGTCCTTGGTCACGTGATCACCACTATCCAATGGATTATGGCGATCACGTAAAAGTAAAAAAAAGTTTCACCTCCCGTCATAGATCCGATCTATAAGAGGAGGTGAAATCATTTACCTAAGGCCTCCGGCAAAATACCCTGATAGGATCCTTATCTGTGGACCTTCTTCTAGTTTTGGCACATATGTCCATCATCAAAGTGGCAGACGCAAGCGCAGAAGCTGGGAAGGGCCTGGTAAATTTAAAATCTCTTTGCTCCTGGCTACTAATAATAGCCAAGAGCCTGAAGCCATGACCGAGGGGCACGGTTAGTGGTCTCCAGTCACGTGATCGTTGTTATCCAATGGATAATGGCGATTACGTAAAAATTTTAAAATAGTTGTAGTATAATGCTCCTTTCGGTTTGGGCCCCAGTGTGCATAGAGACATAAGATTAGGGCCACAATAGGTATGTTTCTGAACACAGGACAAACAGGGGTATCCATTTTGGGGTTCAAATCCTCATTTTCATGTGCACTTTAGAAAAAAAATACGTATTTTAAATGACATATTTTCAGAAAAAGGAAATTTTATTTTTTCTCCTCTAAATTGCATTAACTCCTGAAAAAAAACTGTGGAGTCAAAATACTGATGACACCCTTCAGTGAATACAATAAGGGGTGTGGTTTTTAAAATGGGGTCATTTATCATCTAATATTCTGATACCTATGAGTCTTTGCATTGGAAAACAAAGCGTTCCTTAAAATGTTGTTAAGTAATGGTAAATTTGTAAATCTCCTAAATGGTTTAAAAAAAAGCAAAAGTTTTTCAACTGTGTGTCCAGAATAAAGTTAACAGATGGAAATATATGTCTTATCAAAAAATATGTATAGTATGTTTGCATATATTTGAGATATTACAGTTGAAAACACGAAAAAATGAAAACATTTTTAATAAATATATACTAATTCTATCGGTCTATTTTTACCACCGTAATGGAGTACAATATGTGGCGAACAAACAATGTCAGAATCACTTGGATATGCAAAACCTTTACAGAGTTATTCAATGTAAAAGTGACGCATGTCTGATTTCCAAAATTTGGTTCAATCACTAAGGTGCAAACAGGCTTCGTCACTAAGGGGATAATATAATAAATTTCAGTTTGTTTTTCAATAGGAAGTCTTATAGGGGAACTACAAAAACAATAAGCTTTAGGAATGCAAAGTTCACATCAGCTTAGAGATGCCCTTAACCTTACTGACTGGGACAATGTCCTCAGAAATAATAGTACAGACAATAAATGGTAAATTTTTAAAAGCATCTTAAATACTCACTGTGAGAAGTTCATACCTTACAGGAATAAAACCAGTGTGGCTCAGTAAACAGGGGTGTAGCTAACGGCTTATGGGTCCGGGTGAATACGTTTATCTTGGGGCCCCCCATTTTCTCTTAACCCCTTAACGCAGAGGCGGAACTTGAAGCTCCTGGCCCCAATGAAAACCTGTGATAGGGCCCCCAGCCATAATGCTTTATTCATTGTACTAGACTCCCTATATGGAAAAGAGAGGCCTTATGGCCTCTGATTGGTCACATTGCTCAGCCAATCAGAGGCAGTGCTTTCTGGAGAGGGAGGGGGTCAATCCCTGACCACCAGAATACAGATGAAGACTGACGGGAATGGGGAGAAGAGCTGGACAGCGCTTCTAGGTGAGTAAATTTTTTTTTAACAGCTAGGGATGATTTTTGGGGTAGAGCTTATATTTCAAGCCACCCTCTGAAAATCATCGCTGCAGGGGTTGCCTTCATCCCATTGCTTTCAATGGGGTGAAGGCAGTGCTGGCCCCATTGAAAGCAATGGGATAGCATCGTAGTACTCTGTGACAGCTGTGGCAGGGGATTTTTCGTGGGAAGTCCCATCATCACTGAACACTGTGACAGTGTTGTCACAGTGTTCAGTGATGAGGGGACGTTTGTTGAGCAGCTGCGCTTCTTCAAGCACAGCTGCTCCAGTAAACGGGCATCTTAAACTTTGCCCGTTGAAGGCCAGCACACACTATTATGGGCACATGTAAAAAAAAAAGCACAGAGCTTCAGTCACATGCATTTTGCACATCTGGTGAGTGAATTTTTTTGACCGAGCCCTGATAAAATAAAATCTTTACTAAATGTCACCAGTCTAACCCAGGAAGAAGTGCAGACCCGCCTTAAAAATATTAAAATAGACAAATCGCTAAGTCCCAATGGCACTTGAATTATGTTTTTAAACTTCCAATAACCCTTTAGGATAATTTTTCTTTGTTCAAAGCTTAGTTTCGCTTTAGCCATTATTTTTAAACAATTAAGCCAAAAAAAGTGAAAATTAAGAGGAGGAGATAAATCAAACTGGTGACCATAGGAAACAATCAGGTCTCTAGTTTCATTTTCCAGAGGTGGAATCTGATTAGTTGCTTCATACTACGAGTTTTGATTTATCTTGCCCTTTGAGTTACTCAGTTATAAGCTGTTAAAGTGTGTAGGCATTTTTTGATACACCATATAACAGTCATAAATTTTCTTTCCAATAGTGAAATATTTTTGAAAGAAACATGCAATCTTTAAAGGTTAGTATCTTTCCAACAGTAATATGTAGAAAGCTACTAAAAGCTGATAATCCATTTCTATCCCGGCTTCAAGTTTTAGTGAGCCTCTTAGGGAAAAAATATTCCATACACTGAAATAATGATTTCCACAGCATCTCATAATTGGATCTAATGCAATGCTCTTGCAGTTGAAAGCTCTGTTTCTAATGATTCCATAGCAGCAGCAGACTTTTAGTGTATAGAATAAGCACTTTAATGGAATAATCACTTAAAAGCAGGAACACAGTCACCATATTAGATGCTGTGAGTATTTCACTGAAACACAATTGTATCTAAAACGTCTTTCGGGCCAGGATCCGTAAGCTCCTCAAATCTATATTCTATTGTATTGTATTATATAAAAGTCACAATAAGACAAGCTAGGCAAGCAGATTTTCTTTTTGTTTTAAATGAGGTCAAACATGGTTATCAGCACTGCACAAGACATTTCGCATGACACTAGACAAATGAGCAGGGGGCAAGATGCCAACCGCAAAGATTTGTATGTTGTAGCACTTGTTTTATTATTGGTGAAAATTTTCTTTTGTTGTATATATTGACACACAGGATAATTTACAACATTATGTTAAACCCAGAAAAGTAATATCGCTCAGCTCAAGTCAAGAGTGATATGTCTGGTTTCATTATGTATTCCTTCGATAGTTAAAAATGAAAGTAGGAAAGTGTCTTACTAGTCTTTAAAACTATTGATTGTAGATGCCTTTTTCAGGGCTCAGTCACACGGGCATTTCAACGTGCGTTTTTTTGGGGGGGTTTTTTGTGCGCAGAACGCAAACGCACAAACTTTTGCTTGACTGAAGCGGGCGACACGTAGAAAAAAACACACAGCGGCGGACAGGTATGTTTTTTTTTATTATTTCTTTACACTAAAATTATTCTTTTTCAGGGAAGGGGTTATGTTTAAAGCCCTTCCCTGAAAACCAATGACGGGGTGCCGTCAGCAGGATCCTGAAAAGTTCCTCTGCTGCATCTGTAACAGATGTATCAGGTGCAACGGCATGGAATTCTTTTTACTAGCGGGGATGAAGGAAACATCTGCCGCATGTGGCTGATGTGTTGTTCATCCCCTTGGGGGACACGGCAGTGGCGGATAGGTACGTTTATTTATTTATTTTTTACACTAAAATTATTGTTTTTCAGGGAAGGGCTTATATGTAAAGCCCTTCCCAGAAAAACAGTTCAGGGGTGCGAGCAGACCATTGTTTAAACTTCAATGAGGTTTGTTACTCGAAACAAGCTCTCAAGCATTACAAAAAGCAATTTGGTGCTCGCTCATCTCTAGTTTTAACACGATCATAATATCCATAAAACATGATGAAAAGTACTATTTTATGTTTCTATGAAAGCTAAAATATCTTCTTATTTTAATTTACATATTAATGTTTTTTTTTTCTCTTTTGCAGATTTTTAGTTACAGGAGAGAGCTATGCATCTCTGCATCTCCAATTTAAGGTTGGTTATTCTACCATTTCTGGAATTTTAGCTGGCAGACATTGCAGATGATCGTCATGCTTGCCCAACTGCGGAGACTTGGTTGCAGCAGGCTTTCAAATTGTAACCAATTTTCATAACTGTCTAGGCGCAGTTAATGGTAAACATGTATGTGTGCTTCACACCACTTTTTGTGGTCTTGATGGCGGTGGCTGATGACCACTACAAATTTGTTGCCATTCATGTTGGTGCCTATGGCAGCACAGGAGATTTTCAGGTGCTCCAAACATCACAGATTGGACAGCAAATTCTTCAAGATTGTGTGACACTCCCAGCCCCTTGACCTCTTACCGGGACCATGACTCGACTACCCTTTGTGATGGTATAGAATGAAGCATTCCTCTTATGACAAACTTGCTGCATCCACAACCAGAAAGAGAACTGGTTAGCGGAGAATTTAATGTGAAGATGTATACACCCGTATAATTATATGATGTAGACACCACTGATGAAGCTGGGTTAACTGATGGATGCTGTTGCATGTAGGCTCTATTTTTTTTGTAGTGCATTAACGAGATCCCCTGTAAATGGTATATGATCTGAGGAGGAAAACGGGTCCATAATGGCAAATAGGACAGGTACACAAGTCAACGTCTATTTTATGGTAAATCTCTAAGGCGAGCCACCAATAGTAGCCCACTGATCTTAACACTCCACCCTTTTCATCATGGCCATTGCTTCTAATTCTACATTGTCTCCTCTCTGCATGCTGCGTGTATTTCTTTGCTCACCACGTCTTCTGTTATACAATTGAGATTCGAGGATAGTTTCACTTCAATGTTCTGAAGTAGAGTTTTGTGAAGAGGGTCTCTTCATGTTAGCCTCTAAAGAAGGGGGTTTATCATCTAAATCTACCTCTGTAGTGTAATGTGTCACGACCATAGTCTCACCCATCCCACCATTTATCTCCTCTTGGGATGCAGAGCACTCTTGGTTTCTCAATGGAATGTTGCCTTCCAACCTTAAAAAATAAAGCAAAATATATTTAAACATTACAGTATCCTTCTCATATATAATTGTCAAAAATCTAGAATGCATAATAGCTTACCATAGCACTATAATTTCGCACTTTCAAGTATATCATTTCCTTAACATATTTTCACAAATTGGTGCAATTTGTCACAAAGTTACCATATTTTCCATTTCCTTAATTATATAGAGTGCTGTCACAAATTTTATTTATATATACATTGTAGTTATGTCATCAATGTATAGAAGCTTGGAAAACATCATGGATAGATCTTTAAGAAATATGAAATTTCACTAAGTGTTAAATGTGAATTTGCCATACGAAAAAGTATATACTGTAGAATTTATTGTTGATTTTATTCATTATGCGGCAGTAACAACTACATGTTTATGGTTCAAAAATATTTTATTAGACAGCTACATTCGCAATGAGGAACAGTTTTCCATCATGTTGAAAGAATATATATTATTGTATAAAGATACAACCACATGTGTAATCAAAATGCAAAATTCCAGTTACTAACATGCTTTGGTACATTTTATTTTGTAGTGCATAGGTTGTTAAAAATAAACTTTTTTGAGTAGCATTTTTATTTCATGCCATGACCCCATGACATGATGTGCTGATTGTTAGATGAAATGTTTATATATACACACACTATATGGACAAAAGTATTTGGATACTGCAGAAAATCTGCAGAGTTTGCCGAACGGTATGCTGGGAAGGGCATGGGTAAAAAAAAAAGCTGATCATTTTGTAATAACTATTCATTTATCTGATGGAGTCCTGGTGGGACGAACTGGTGCGACGGGTACGACACCGCCACCCACGCCCATCCTCACAACAATCTCTTCTCACAGCCTTCCGGGAAGAATGGTCAGCTATTCCTGCCCAGGCTTACAGAGAACTTGTGGAAAGTATGCCTCAACGTGTTGCCGCTGTGATACAAGCAAAAGGAGGGCCACCACGTTACTAAATAGGATAATAAAGCACTTTCTCTGAAAAACATGCCACGTCCAAATACTTTTGTCCAAATAGTGTGTTTGTGTGTGTGTGGATCATCATAGTTATTTTCTTATATGCCTGACAATTCTGACATCGGCATTGAAATCCCCTGAACAATGTTCGGGGGTCCTGTATGCCACTCCCCGTGATGAGATTGCAGAGAGCCATGCTGGTGTCATGGCAGCTGGGGGCCTTCTGAAAGCCCCCAGGGCTGTTTTAGCAGACTGCCTATCCAGCAATGCCCATGGGGTGGCTTGATAGACTGCCTGCCCGATCGCAGTATGATGTAATGCTATAGCATTACATCATACTGCAGGAGCGATCAAAGCATTGCATGTTGTGGTCCCTTAGGAGGACTAAAATGAAAGTAAAAATAAGATCAATAAAGTTTTACTAATTGTAAAAAAAAAGCAAAAAAAGTTTAAATCACTGCTCTTATGCCATACCAATAATAAAATAATCTAAATCCTTAAACAAAAATACATATTTGGTATCGCCACAAACTAAAAATCTTTATCTATCAAAGCAGCGCATTATTTACCCCGCATGGTGAATGTCGTCCAAAAAAAATTAAAAATAAAGAACTCCAGAAATGCACTTTTTTGGTCACCATGTCTTCAAGAAAAAAATGCAATAAAAAGCGATCAAAAAGTCATATGTATTCCAAAATGGTACTAACGTAAACTACAGGACGTCTTGCAACTAAGTTGATGGAAAAATAAAAAAATTATAGCGCGCAGAAAATGGCGGCAGAAAATCATTAAAAAAAAATTAAATGTCTTAAAAGTAGTACAGCAAAAACAAAAAACTACACAAGTTTGGTATCGTAGCAATCGTATTGACCCATAGAATAAAGTTATGTCCTTTTTTTTGCAGTTTTTGCGCCATAGAAAGAAGAAGCATTGAAAATGGTGGAATGTCATTTTTTTCAATTTTGCTCCCCTTAGAATTTATTAAACGTTGCTCAGTACATTATATAGTACATTAAATAGCACCATTGAAAAACACAACTTGTCCTGCAAAAAACAAGCCCTCATACAGCGACGTTGATGGATAAATAAAGGCGTTACGATTTTTTTAAAGGGGGGAGGAAAAAACAAAAATGGGAAAAAAAAGGCCACATCCTTAAGGGGTTAAATATATATCTCCTCTTTTGCATTACTCCTACATTGAAATACTATGAAACAAAATCAAATATATACCTCATAAAAGGTGGTTGGAAATATTATTTCTGACACACTATTACCATAAAAATACCTATTATCTTTTGCTCCCTGGTAGTTGCTCTGTCCCAGTTGGGGCATAGTGCCCTGAATACTCCTATCCACGCATCAACTTTCTTGTCCCTATCATTAGCGCTTTCAGCAGCAGGATCGTATATATAACAGGCCATGCCACAACATTATGTATTAAAAGATAAATAAATATTTTATAATTACTTTAGAATTAATATGTATATGTATGTTTCTGGAAACGCTCTACTTGACTCATGACATCAGCACTATGACAACAAAATAGACCTTGGGTAGTAAATGTTGCTAGTTTGTCTGTGCATGAATTTGCTGGATGCTGTACTGTGTACTGGGGCTCTGTCTTCTTGAAAAGAATCAGATTTATCTTTCCATAAAAATGCAGGCAGCTGGAGCTCAAAATGGATTTCTGTCTCCCTGCTGAGAGTTTGGCTTTCCTCACCTGCCACATATCATTTCTGTTCCTTTGTAATTTTACCTGCCAATATTGAAGTTTGTGATTTAAAATTAAAAGTAGCAGAGTAATAAGAAAGGAGCGAGTGAAATATGGATATAACACACGTAAAGAAAAGTAGACTAAATTGAGTTCACTTTTACACTCAAGCTCCTTTTCTTACATTATAGGAAACATTGCTATAATGTACAATTACAAAGTAAAATGTGTACAGTGTTAAAAACTGAAATCCTATGTTGGGTAACTTTAATTTAGACCCTAGGCATTTGATTTCAAATTGTGCAAGAAGCAAATAAAAGCAGTCCCTTTTCATAAATTAGATTACTCGTATTTGACATGATCAGATCTTCTCATCAGTATTACAGATGTTCCTTCTTTAAAGCGATTTGTTTGCAATGTAAATAGCAAATGTAATACAATATAAGATTATTGCAGGGCCCTGCTTCATATGTGTTGCCATCTTCAGAAAGGTTTTCTCTAAAACTTACTACATGATAGGCATGGATGAGATCAGTGGAGTATATGGCTTATCGAGACTAAAGCACTGCTGTTATTAGTTTGGTGTTTGATTTAGGCTGCAACATAAATCACACTGTGACTTTGGCTACAACAAGAATCCCATGACCAAAGATTGCTGGGTAGCACAGAGACATTGCACTGACATTAATCCCTTAAGGACCAAGGGCGGTAAATATATGGCCAGTGTTTCCCAACTCCAGTCCTCAAGGCACCCCAACAGGTCATGTTTTCAGGATATTCTATAGTAAGAACACCTGTGGCAATGTCTGAGGCTTGAGAATAATTACATCACCTGTGCAACACTGAGGGAAACCTGAAAACATGACCTGTTGGGGTGCCTTGAGGACCGGAGTTGGGAAACACTGATATGGCACTTGGCCCTGGGCTTTATAGTTAAAATACGGTGCAGGATTAAAGCCCCTGCTTCTGCAATCAAGCAGGAGAAGGTCGGGTTGTCAGCTGTTAGTCATAGCTGAGAATCCAAGGGAGAAGTGGTTTTTAACAAGGATCCCCTGACACAGCAGAGCTGCAGGGTCCTAGCAGACCCTGATCAGCTCTGCCAGTGACTATCGTCACTAGAGGGGGATGTTTTCCTGTAACTGGGACTCCCATGGATGCCGCAGCTATAGTGGAAAAGTGTGTAATAAAAAACAAAAAAACATGTGAATGTCCCGCAGAGGTCTTATATGACTTCATGGGGGTCATAGATGGTAAAAAAAAGTTACATAAATAAGTAAAACAAAATTACAGAATAAAATAAAAATATATACATAGAAAAGAAAATAACCCTAAGCCAAGGGGGGAGAAAAAAACGCAGCAAAAATAATTTTGGTAGCTGAAGGAAAGAAATAGGGAAGTTAAGCTACCACATGGGTAAAATCCCTAAAAAGTGTCTGGTCCTAAAGATACAGAACTGCTTGGTCCTTAAGGGGTTAAACACAATGGAGTAGCAGTGTGAGTCATGGGTTGAATTGGCCACAATGTTGAATTTTTTGTGACTGTGACATCACGGCTGCAGAAACCTCCAACTCATATTTGTGAATGCAATATTGCAGTGCTACACAATGATATGTGGTCATTTGACCCTCATTGTGACCAAAATAACTGTAACTCTAACCTAAGTTAGTTACTGAATGCTTTTTAGCTGACTAATGTCTCCTGACCAAAATTATTATTCTGCCTGGCACTGTATGCTGTAGCACTTTATTTTTTTTATTTTTAGTCTCTTTTGAGTATCTATTTAATTGGCCAGTTGATAGTATAAAGTCAGCTCCCTATTCGGGAGAAGTCACATCACTAGCTCTTTTGTCCTCAACAGACTGCTACGGAAAATCAGTGGATATCAGCAATAAGGCACCCATTAAGATCACAGGGACTGTATGTGAATTTAAAGAAGGACTGCACAGAACAGGTGAATGACTGTGCTATCTATAAAATATGTACAAGTTAACAAGAGAGGGACCCACCTGAGGCCTTAGTCAGACGGGCGATTTTTCGCGCGATTTGCGGATCGCATGACGGATGCGCATCTGCAAATCGCGTGACCGGTGCGCGCAAGTCGCCCGCAAATCGCCCGAAAATCTGCTTCTAGCCGCGTTTCATTAGAAACGGGCCGGAGCTTTCCAGCGCATTGCATTCAATGGAGACGGCAATACAGCCGTCTCCATTGAAAGCAATGCGCTGCGGGAGAGCCCGGGATGAATTGTCGGTAAGGGCTTAAATATATAAGCCCTTCCCTGCAATCCATCCTAAAATGTGTTAAAATAAAAAAAAATTGTATACTCACCTTCTCCCGGCAGCCGGAGCTCCGTGCGGCCATCCTGCAGTGGGTGTGAAGGGGGTGTGAGTCAGACCTGTCCCCTGATTGGCTCAGCGCTGAGCCAATCAGAGGCATGCCTCACTCACACCCATTCATGAATTCATGAATGGATGTGAGTCAGACCTGCCCCTGATTGGCTCAGCGCTGAGAGGCAGCAGTCACTCACCCATTCATGAATTCATGAATGGGTGTGTGAGTGTTTTCAGCCTCTGATTGGTCAGGGCTGTGACCAATCAGAGGCAGATCATTCAGCAGGCGGGGATTTTAAAGCCCCGCCGGCTGAATAGTGACAAGAAGCAGTTCAGGAGAACTGACAGCGGCCGCGGCTGGACTCCGGCTGCAGCGGAAAGGTGAGTATACAATTTTTTTTTATTTTAACACATTTTAGAATGAATTGCAGGGAAGGGTTTATATATTTAAGCCCTTCCCGACAATTCACCCCGCGCACGCCGGCAGCCCATTGCTTTCAATGGAGCGGCTGTATTGCCGCTCCATTGAATTCAATGGGCAAACATCGTTCTTCTCTGTCACAGCTGTTACAGCTGTGGCAGAGAAGAATGATTTGTCTTCTATATGTTCTCAATGGGTTCGGCGCTGCTGCCGCCGGCCCCATTGAGCGCATATAGAGAAGAGAACAGGAATCGCAGATCGCAGATAGGTGCGATCTGCGATTTTTTGTTCTATAATTTATCGGACGAGCGCATAAAAAGCGCTCATGTGTCCGATACCATTGCAAAGCAATGGTTTTATAAAATCGCCGGACGCATGCGCATGCGCAAATCGCGTGAAAAATCGCCTGTCTGACTAAGGCCTGAGAGCCCATTTTTGGGTCTTATGCTGTCCGCTTATTCCACAGACAACACACGGCCCTAAAAGGTTGTTCAGGCAGCCAATTTTTTTTAAGGACCAATAGTTTATTTGAAAAAATAGCTGCATGGCCTATTCTTGCCTGCTGTCATTAACTAGACTAGGACATTGCATTGTATGGGCTGCAGAAAAATTGCAATGTGAATATGGCCTAACCTACAACTACCACTGGTGCTGTTCCACTGATAAAGGACCTTCTAGTACAGAAGACAAATAGGAAGTCAGAAGTCAATGGTGAACATACTGAAAAACTGTTAGGTTTTTTAAAAATAAAATAAATATAAATACTGTGTTTTTATACTGTTACAAGCATTTTTTTAAAGATTTTTTCGCAGCTTTTGTAAAATATAATACCTGCCTTTCTTGATGCGCCTTTTTAATATTACTTTTTACGTTAAGACTATGAGATTTAAAGATCATGTGAATCAAATATTCCTCTTTTAATCACATACATTTTAATATAAAAAAGTTACAAAAACATTGCCATAAAGCAATAAACATTAACATGTACTTCTTCAGTAGAAACAAAAACTCAATTGCTTTCTTTAAAGCTATCGATATTTGATGAAGTGTAGGCTTTCAGCTTTAATGCAAGGAGTTTGCTTAGTCATTTAAGAATCACAGCCATTGTTTACATACTGTAGTTCCTCCATTTAGGCCTCCTTCCCACGAGCGTGACGGGCTCCACAGCGTAATATTACGCTGTGAAGCCCGTCACGGCGCCCCCCAGAGCCCCTATACTTACCTGCGGGACATAGCGTGAAATCGCTTCCCCGCCCACCGCCGCCGCGTCACCGCTCGTCACCGCCCACCGCCGCGCCTCACCAGCCGTGTCACGTGCAAGGCCGGCCGTGTCACGTGACGCGGCCGGACCGCGTCATTTGGCGTCATATGACGCTCGGCGGTGGGCGGGAAAGCGTTTTTTCACGCTATCTCCCGCTGGTTACAGCGGGAGATAGCGTGAATGGACGGCTTCCATTGACTGCAATGGAAGCCGTCAGTGCGTACAGCCCGTCCTCACCCGCAGAAAATAGAGCATGCTGCGGGTGAGGACGGGAGAAATCGCGGTGCGTAATTCCGCGGTGGAATTACGCATCGTGAGCATTGAGCTATTAGGTTCAATAGAACCTAATAGCTGCGTGCAACGCAGCGGATTTTCGCCGCGAATTACGCGGCGGAAATCCGTTCGTGGGAAGGAGGCCTTACACAGTTTCAAAATCAATTGGACAAACTAACAATTATATATATATAAGGATTATTTTTGACACCTGGATGCAAATACTGTACCTAGCTGTCATTGGCTGAATACACTCTGGAATGCATACTGTGGTCTTCTTTAAGATTTTTTTGTAAGGCATTTAGTGCAGCTACCTTCAGTTGCTTCCTGCTTGTGGGTCTTCCTCCCTTGAGTTTTGTCTTCAGTTAAATGAAAAGCTACTCAACCTTGTTGAAGTCAGATGACTCCAGAATATTACGTTTCTCTCCTTAAGAAGACTCTTGGGTTGTTTTTGTAGTATGATTTGGGCTATGTATGTGTCTCTGTGTATGTTTTATATATATATATATATATATATATATATATATATATATATATATATATATATATATATATATATATATATTGTTAGTTAGCACTGTGCAAAAGCTGTTCGCATGTGGGGAAAAATGCTGCAAAGAAAGAATTCTTTCAAAAATTGAATTGTTAATAGTTTGTTAACATTTGGTGTCTTCAAAACAGCATCACTCCTTCTAGGTACACTTGCAAGCTATTTTTGAAGAAAATCAGCAGGAAGGTTATACCAAACATCTTGGAGAACTACCCACAGATCTGTGGATTTACATGAAGATTAAGGATGTGTGCAATGCTTTATAAATCCACTGTGGATGTGGCCTTGCACAAATCCTTTCTCTTCATGTAATTCTAGATAGACTAAATGATGTTGGGATCAGGGCTGTGTTGGGGACATACCATTACTTCCAGGACTCCTTGTTCTTCTTTAACCCCTTGAGTGGCAGGTTTCCTACCACCCTGTCGTGCCCACCAGGGCAGGTTTTTTAAAATGGTCTAATCATTGAATTTCAACTAGTTTTGCAGTTGCGTCTCAAGAGCCATAACTTTTTCATTTTTCCATTGACATGGCCATATAAGGGCTTGTTTTTTGCGGGACAAGTTGTGATTTTTTAAACAGGGGGGAGGAAAAAAAGAAATGGGGAAAAAAGAAAAAAAGGGGCCATGTCATTAAGGGGTTAAATAATGTATTAACTTCCTTCTCTGGGTCATTATGACGCACACAGATACCACATGTGTGATTGTATTTTTGATTTTTTACAAAGTAAAGGGAGACAAGTGTTTTTTTTTAATAATTTTTTTTTTTTTATTTTTTTTATTTTTTTTACATTTTTTTTTTTCTTGTCCCTTTAGGGGACTTCCACAGGGACCCATTAGGACCCCTGATCACATTCCGGGGGTCCGATGGTGACAGCCCTTTACATGCTGCAGTGACAGCCCTTTACATGCTGCAGTCACATAGACTGCAGCATGTAAAGGGTTAACACAGCAGAGATCGGAGGTTTTCTCTGATCTCTGCTGTAAGAGCTGGTACCTAGCTGTCCTCTCACAGCCAAGCACCAAGCTCTCCCTGCCACAGAGACCATCGGCTTGCTTCTGACAAGCCGATGGTCTCTATGGCAACCTGTAAACAAAGCAGGACATTGCCGACATGTCGGCAATATCTTCTGCTGTTTTTGCAAAACCCTTGCACTGCTTTGTGTGGGTCTGTGCAGGCAGAGCACACTGTCACAGCTTGTGGCATTGTGCTCTGCAGCTCCCATAGTGATACATAGCCCGGAAATCTTCCGGGCTATGTCACTATGAGCAGTGGAGCTCGTCCCCGGAAATTTTCCGGGCGTGCCACTCAAGGGGTTAATGCTGAAGATAGTTCTTAATGACCTATCTAAAGTATATCTAAAAGTATGTAAAATTCTTTGTATGAAATAACAACATAGTTGTGTTGAAGTATCCACACAGTGGACAGCACTGTTCTTCCTAAGTACTTTCTAGCTCAGACAGCATTTATCTCTACTTACTCAGGCACTTCAATCTCAAAGCTTTCCATTTGCTTCAGAGATCAATAAAATCTTGTTTATTTCTCACCAAGTCAAGCTCCGGGCCATTGTATTATTTATCTTTCATTGCAGTATCAGTTTATGAATAAAAAAAATGCTGCCTGGGACTTACAGAACTGAAAGCCCCATATTAAACAATCTGTGGTTCTTTTATTCTTCTCTATTATCTCTTCTTAGCTGTCATAGAACCTGACTAAACTTTGATTATTTGTTTTATTCCATTTTGAGAAGTCAAAGAGCAAATAGTTGCTAGATGGAACCAATGTTTGCATTTCAGTTGTGGACCCAATACAATCCAGCTATGACATGACACTTATTTCAGAGTATAGTGTACAAGCATCTGTATCATTCAGAATTTTAAGCTGCATAAAATTCTGATCGATGAGCGGTGAGGGTAGATAGCAGCCGTTTAGTACTGAACGGCCGCTATGTTAAGTGAATGGAGAGGGGCGGGGGAGCTCAAGGAGAGAAATCTTGTGCAGCCTCCCCTCTGTGAAGCAATGATACCTGCTCCTGTGCAAAAGCACGTGAGTGGGCACTTGTGAGGACGAGTGTCAGGCACCGTTTGCCTGATATTCGTCCTATCTAAATGGGCCATAACTTACATGATACTGTACTTGACCTGGCTGGGAGCAGGTGCAGGAATATGTGTGTGTGTGTGACTGACTTACTAAGATTCTATTTTCTTATGCTTCTCTTAGGTGGGGGAGACTCAGGACGTTTGTATGTCTCTCTCATAGTCTGAATATATGTATCCTTTCTTACTATGTTAGCCCACAATATTCTTTAGCTGTGGTATTGTTCCTTATAGTTATACAGATATATATTTAACGTACTATGATAGATTTATAACTTTTTTAACAGGTTTTCCTTGTTCTAAATTGAGACACCCACAAACACCCAGTGCTTCAACTTAAACTGGTTTGCATGTGGAGAGGAGGGTATAAGATAAGTGTAATCTCTATGTGATATTACCACTTGCTGTTTGGCTTGTGTGATGTAAGAACCTTAGGAAACTGTACACAGTTCTCTATAGCCTCATCTTGAATAATAAATTTGGCATCACGTACTACCTAATATTTTTCCAAGAGAGAATATTGTGATTGACACGTTTTCTTTTTGTTTCATAAATATAGTTCTATGAAAGAATTGGAAAATTACAGATCAATAATAATAATAACAATCTTTATTTGTATAGCGCCAACTTATTCTGCACCGCTTTCAGGCATGGATTAATGCAAAACAATACAACAATTACAAGGTGAGGTACATTCGGTTTGAAACAAATGGGTTGGGGGTAGTAAAGGAGGTGCAAGGGGGGGGGGGAGCAAGGCAAGGGGAACACAGGCAATAGGGGATTTCATGTGGAAATCAGTTATTAGAAGGCAAATGGGGTGGGACGCCATAGGGAGGTCAGGAGACTTGGTATGCTTCCCTGAAGAGGTGTGCTTTTAAGGAACAACTGAAATTTCGTGCATCGGGAATTGTCCGGATGCCTTGGGGTAGAGCGTTCCAGAGGATGGGTGCTGCTCTGGTAAAGTCCTGTAGGTGAGCATGTGAGGTTCGTCTTACAGGGGTGTTTAGTCTGAGTGTGTTAGGGGATGGGAGTGAGCAGGCTGGGTGGTGTACTGACAGGAGGGAGGCGATGTATGCTGGTGCGGCGCCATGCAGAGCTTTGTGGGTGAGCTAGAGAAATTTAAATTTGTTCTGCAGTGGATGGGCAGCCAATGCAATGACTGGCATAGTGCGGAGGCGTCTGAATAACGGCTGGATAGAAAAATGAGCCTAGCTGCTGCATTTAGTAGGGATTGGAGTGGAGCGAGTCTAGTGCGGTGAAGGCCGATGAATAGCGAGTTGCAGTAGTCAAGCTGGGAGTGGATGAGGGCGACCACAAGTGTCTTTAGCGTATCCATGGTGAGGAGCGGCCGTATTTTAGCAATATTTCTAAGGTGCATGTGGCATGTTTGGGCCGGAGATTGGATATGGGGGGTAAAGGAGAGGTCAGAGTCCAGTGTGACCCCAAGGCAGCGGGTATGCCGTCTGGGGGTTATGATGGTGCCAGACACTGGAATTGAGATGTTGAGGGGAGGTCAGTTGGAAGGTGGAAAGACAAGGACGTCAGTTTTAGAGAGGTTTAGTTTGAGAAAAAGGGAGGACATAGTGTTAGAGACAGTGGACAAACAGTTGGTGATATTTTGGAGGAATGGTCCAGAGATCTCACGAGAGAAGGTGTATAGTTGGGTGTCGTCAGCATAGAGATGGTATTGGAGGCCGAATTTGTGGATAGTTTGTCCAATTGGGGCAGTATAGATAGAGAAGAGAAGGGGACCAAGTACCGAGCCCTGGGGTACCCCAACAGTGAGAGGAAGTGGAGAGGAGATAGAACCAGCAAAGGAGACATTGAAAGAGTGGTCAGAGAGGTAGGAAGAGAACCAGGAGAGAGCAGTGCCCATTAGACCAATAGAGCAGAGCATAGTGAGAAGGTCGACAGTGTCAAATGCAGCAGACAGGTCAAGGAGGATTAGTAGGGAGTAGTCACCTCTCGACTTTGCAGTCATCAGGTCATTTGTTACTTTTGTGAGGGTCGTTTCGGTCGAGTGGAGAGAATGGAAACCAGATGGAGGGGGTCGAGGAGGGAGTTGTCAGAGAGAAAGCGTGTAAGGTGGGAATAGACCAGGCATTCTAGTAATTTGGAGATGAAGGGGAGGTTTGAGACGGGTCGGTAGTTGGCAGCATCAGTCGGGTCCAGGGTTGGTTTTTTAAGCAGAGGGGATATGATGGAGTGTTTAAATAAGGAGGTGAAAGTGCTAGAGGTTAGGGAGAGGTTACAGATTGTGGTGAGGTGAGTAATGAGAGCTGAGGATAAGGAACGGAGGAGGAGAGAGGGTCGCTATCGCAGGTGGTGGGGCAGACAGCAGAAAGGAGATTTCTTCCTCTGTCGTTGGTTCTAACGTATAAAGTGAGTAAGTTCTAGAAGCAGTGCTGAGGAAACTGGGATTGGGGCTAGCCATGCAGTTTTCAGAGATTTCTTTTCGAATGTTGTCGATTTTGTTTTTCATTGAAATAGGCAGCTAGTTCTCCAACAGTCAGGTCTGTCGCAGGGGCCTGTTCTTTGGGGGCTGAGGAGGGAGTAGAAGGTCTCAAAGAGTTGTTTAGGGTTGTGGGATAGTGAGGAGACAAGGGAGGTGAAATAAACTTGTGTTGCATGGTGAAGGGCTAAGTTATAAGTATGAATTTGAAGTGGAGAAAATCTGCTGGCGGCTTTGACTTTCTCCACAGCCGCTCGGCGCACCTAGAGCACCGCCGGAGGAAGCACATTTGGGACGTGAGCCAAGGTTGCCGTGGTCTGCGTTTAACGGCTCGAGTCACGGGCGGTGCCGCTTCATCCAGGGCACGGCTGAGGGTGGTGTGGCAGTGTTCAGCTGCCAGATTAGGGCAGGTGAGGAGAGAGATAGGGGACAGAGAGGACTGAATGGTCTCGGCAAACTGTTTAGTGCGGACGGACTGGAGGTTCCTAGAGGTGCAATAGATAGGAGGGTCAGGGAAGATGCTGGGGTGCCTGATGGAGAAAGAGAGAAGATTGTGATCTGATAGTGGAAGAGGGGAGTTAGTAAAGTGAGAGGCAGTGCAGAGATGGAGGAAAACTAAATCGAGAGTGTTGCCATCTCTGTGAGTGGGGGAGTCAGAGATTAGTGATAAGCCAAGGGAGGAGGTAAGCGTTAAAAGCTGGGAGGCAGATGAGGAGCTGGGCTCGTTAGTAGGGATGTTGAAATCACCAAGGATGAGGGTTGCAATTTCGCATGATAGAAAGTGGGGGAGCCAGGCAGCGAAGTGGTCTAGGAGCAGGTGGAAAGAGGAGGCAGCAGCATGTAAGCGGTGCTTCACAATATCATAAAAAAGCAGGAACTTTATTCTTTCATCTTAAAAATGGCAAGACGTTTCTACCGTTCAGGGTCTTTTTCAAGCCTATAAATGCCAGACAATACAAAACAGTAAATATATCACACAATTAAAAAAATGGTACATCACACAGCAAAACGTACACGTACACATAAGTGCCAGCAACATAAACAGAGCTGTGTTAAAAATGAAGTTAATATGTACCGCATAATAGGTGAAACCAGACAATCAGTCCATGCTCCATTGCCCATACCCAGCAAAAGCTCGTGTTTAAATAAGGGTCACAATTAATTGGTGATAATTAGAGAGCACCCCCAGGGTCAAAGCTGACCAATAGCATCAGGAGGTCCACGGTCACCTGCCACAAGATTTACCCTACCATTGATACTTCCGCCGCATTACACATGCGTAGTGAAATAGTGGTGCACCAGAACTCCATAATGGAAATGGGAGAAGTACTGAGCATGCGCGAACGCATTGCGCGTCATCACGCTGTCGCGTCATCACAGCAACACGTCACCGCGCGATCACATGACCGCGCCGTGTCAACGCGTCACCGCGCGGTCACGTGACCGTGTTGCGTCATCATGGCAACGCGTCACAACGCCGTCACATGACTGCGTCACCACAAAATCATATCTATTGGGGAGGGGGCGGCGCTACACATGCGAGGGAGCAACATGCATCACCCCGTCACTATGTCATCATGCAGCCGCCCGATCACATGACCGCACTCCCCTAGGATCGCAAGCATAAACTAGCAATACCAAGTAGACCCAACACAGCGTAATGATAATAAATCATAACAATAGACAATCTGCTCAAGTCTTACAAGTAATAAACCACGCTACATCAACAAGACATCGATTAGGAAAAAGAGAAAAATATTGCAATAAACCTTACACATCACTACTAGAGATGAGCGAGCACCAAAATGCTTGGGTGCTCGTTACTTGAGACGAAATTATCAGGATGCTTCAAGGTTCGTTTCGAGTAACGAACCCCATTGAAGTCAATAGGCGACTCGAGCATTTTTGTATATCGCCGATGCTGCCTAAGGTTTCCATTTGTGAAAATCTGGGAAATTCAAGAAAGTGATGGGAATGACACAGCAACAGATAGGGCAGGCAAGGGGCTACATGTTGGGCTGCATCTCAAGTTCCCAGGTCCCACTATTAAGCCACAATAGCGGCAGGAGTGGGCCCCCCCTCCAAACAATTTTTATTTCTGAAAAACCGTCATTAGCAATGCATACCTTAGCTAAGCACCACACTACCTCCAACGAAGCACAATCACTGCCTGCATGACACTCCGCTGCCACTTCTCCTGGATTACATGCTGCCCAACCCCCCCCCCCCCCCCCCCCCCGCACGACCCAGTGTCCACAGCGCACACCAAATTGTCCCTGCGCAGCCTTCAGCTGCCCTCATGTCACACCACCCTCATGTCTATTTATAAGCGCGTCTGCCATGAGGAGGAACCGCAGGCACACACTGCAGAGGGTTGGCACGGCCAGGCAGCGACCCTCTTTAAAAGGGGCAGGGCAATAGCCCATAATGCTGCACAGAAGCAATGAGAAATCCAATCCTGTGCCACCTCCATCAGGAGCTGCACACGTGGGCATAGCAATGGGGAACCCATGTGCCACACACTATTCATTCTGTCAAGGTGTTTGCATGCCCCAGTCAGACCGGGGTTTTTTATAAATAGTCACAGGCAGGTACAACTCCGCAATGAGAATTCCGTGTGCACCCACAGCATGGGTGGCTCCCTGGAACCCACCGGCTGTACATAAATAAATCCCATTGCATTGCCCATCACAGCTGAGGTAACGTCAGGTTTAATGCAGGTGGGCTTCGGCCCACACTGCATGCCCCAGTCAGACTCGGGTTCTTTAGAAGTGGACACATGCAGTTACAACTCCGTGTGGACCGACAGCATGAGTGGGTCCCAGGAAGCCACCGGCGGCACATAAATATATCCCATTACAGTGCCCAGCACAGCTGAGGTAACATCAGGTTTAATGCAGGTGGCCTTCGGCCCACAGTGCATGCCCCAGTCTGACCGAGGTTTTTAATACATAGACACTGGCAGGTACAAATGCCTAATGTGAAGTCCCTGTGGACCCACAGCATGGGTGGCAACCTGGAACCCACCGGCGATACATAAATAAATCCCATTGCAGTGCCCATCACAGCTGAGGTAACGTCAGGTTTAATGCAGGTGGGCTTCGGCCCACACTGCATGCCCCAGTCAGACTGGGGTTCTTTAGAAGTGGACACATGCAGTTACAACTCCATGTGGACCGACAGCATGGGTGGCTCCCTGGAACCCACCGGCGGTACATAAATAAATCCCATTGCAGTGCCCTGCTCAGCAGAGCTAACGTCAGGTTTAATGCAGGTGGGCTTCGGCCCACACTGCATGCCCCAGTCAGACTGGGGTTCTTTAGAAGTGGACACATGCAGTTACAACTCCGTGTGGACCGACAGCATGGGTGGGTGCCAGGAAGCCACCGGCGGTACATAAATATATCCCATTGCATTGCCCAGCACAGCTGAGGTAATGTCAACTTTAATGCAGGTGGGCTAAAAATTACTAGGATTACAATGTAGGCGAGGGCCCAAAAAAATTGGTGTACCAACAGTACAAATGTACTTCAGAGAAATTGCCCATGCCCAACCAAGAGGGCAGGTGAAACCAATTAATCGCTTTGGTTAATGTGGCTTAATTTGTAACTAGGCCTGTAGACGGCCCAGTTAAAACAAAAATTGGTTCAGGTGCAAGTTTCAACGCTTTATTGAATTGAGAATTGAAACGTATAAACATTGTTTACAAAAGTTATATGACTGAGCCTTGTGGGCCTCAGAAAAACTGCCCGTTCGCCGTGATTACGTGAGGTTTCAGGAGGAGGAGGAGGAGGAGGAGGATGAATATAATACACAGATTGATGAAGCTAAAAGGTCCCCTTTTTTCATGGTGATAGAGAACGATGCTTCCATCCGCGGGTGAAGCCTACGTATTGTTTAGGTATCGCTGCTGTCCGCTCGTGGAGAAGAGAAGTCTGGGGAAATCCAGGCTTTGTTCATCTTTATGATTGTAAGCCTGTCGGCACTGTCGGTTGACAGGCGGGTACACTGATCCGTGATGATTCCCCCAGCCGCACTAAACAGCCTCTCTGACAAGACGCTAGCCGCAGGACAAGCAAGCACCTCCAGGGCATACAGCGCGAGTTCAGGCCACGTGTCCAGCTTCGACACCCAGTAGTTGTAGGGGGCAGAGGCGTCAGGGAGGACGGTCGTGCGATCGGCTGCGTACTCCCTCACCATCCTTTTACAGTGCTCCCGCCGACTCAGCCTTGACTGGGGGGCGGTGACACAGTCTTGCTGGGGAGCCATAAAGCTGTCAAAGGCCTTGGAGAGTGTTCCACTGCCTGTGCTGTACATACTGCCTAATCTCTGCGCCTTCCCTGCTACCTGGCCCTCGGAACTGCGCCTTCTGCCACTAGCGCTGTCGGATGGGAATTTTACCATCAGTTTGTCCGCCAGGGTCCTGTGGTATAGCATCACTCTCGAACCCCTTTCCTCTTCGGGTATGAGAGTGGAAAGGTTCTCCTTATACCGTGGGTCAAGCAGTGTGTACACCCAGTAATCCGTAGTGGCCAGAATGCGTGTAACGCGAGGGTCACGAGAAAGGCATCCTAACATGAAGTCAGCCATGTGTGCCAGGGTACCTGTACGCAACACATGGCTGTCCTCACTAGGAAGATCACTTTCAGGATCCTCCTTCTCCTCAGGCCATACACGCTGAAAGGATGACAGGCAAGCAGAATGGGTACCCTCAGCAGTGGGCCAAGCTGTCTCTTCCCCCTCCTCCTCATGCTCCTCCCCCTCCTCCTCCTCAACGCGCCAACCAGGCCCACTCTTCTGTAAAGAATTGAGGAGGCTGACTCCCACTGCGCCGCCCATGTTGGAGTTGGTATTCCACTATAGCTCTACGCTGCTCATAGAGCCTGGCCAACATGTGGAGCGTAGAGTTCCACCGTGTGGGCACGTCGTAAAGCAGTCGGTGCACTGGCAGATTAAACCGATGTTGCAGGGAGCGCAGGGTGGCAGCGTCCGTGTTGGACTTGCGGAAATGTGCGCTGAGCTGGCGCACCTTTCCGAACCGGTCTGACAAGCGTGGGTAGCTTTTCAGAAAGCGCGGAACCACCAAATTAAAGACGTGGGCCAGGCATGGCACGTGTGTGAGGCTGCCGAGCTGCAGAGCCGCCACCAGGGTACGGCCGTTGTCACACACGACCATGCCCGGTTGGAGGCTCAGCGGCGCAAGCCAGCGGTCGGTCTGCTCTGTCAGACCCTGCAGCAGTTCGTGGGCCGTGTGCCTCTTCTCTCCTAAGCTGAGTAGTTTCAGCACGGCCTGCTGACGCTTGCCCACCGCTGTGCTGCCACGCCGCGCGACACCGACTGCTGGCGACGTACTGCTGCTGACACATCTTGATTGCAAGACAGAGGTTGCGTAGGAGGAGGGGGAGGAGGAGGGTGGTTTAGTGGAGGAAGCATACACTGCCGCAGATAGCAGCACCGAGCTGGGGCCCGCAATTCTGGGGGTGGGTAGGACGTGAGCGGTCCCAGGCTCTGACTTGGTCCCAGCCTCAACTAAATTCACCCAATGTGCCGTCAGGGAGATATAGTGGCCCTGCCCGCCTATGCTTGTCCACGTGTCCGTTGTTAAGTGGACTTTGGCAGTAACCGCGTTGGTGAGGGCGTGATAGACAACTGTGTCTCATCGTCGTCGTCCTCCTCACCCACTGAAAGCTCAGACAGTTGCCGGAAGTCCCCAGCCTCATCCCCCGGACCCTGGGAACTTTCCAAAGGTTGGGCATCGGTCACGACAAACTCCTCCGGTGGGAGAGGAACCATTGCTGCCCATTCTGGGCAGGGGCCCGAGAACAGTTCCTGGGAGTCTGCCTGCTCCTCAGAATGTGTCATTGTAATGGAGTGAGGAGGCTGGGAGGAAGGAGGAGCAGCAGCCAGAGGATTCAGAGTTGCAGCAGTGAACGGCGTAGAACTTTGGGTGGTCGATAGATTGCTGGATGCACTTTCTGCCATCCACGACAGGACCTGCTCACACTGCTCATTTTCTAATAAAGGTCTACCTCGTGGACCCATTAATTGTGAGATTAATCTGGGGACACCAGAAACGTGCCTCTCTCCTAATCCCGCAGCAGTCGGCTGCAATACACCTGGATCAGGAGCTCGGCCTGTGCCCACACCCTGACTTGGGTCTCCGCATCCTCGCCTGCGTCCACGTCCTCTAGGCCTACCCCTAGCCTTCAGCATGGTGTATTACCAGTAGTGCAGAAACAGAACGCTGTAATTAAATGTGCCGCTTATTGGCCTGTGGTTGGAGGTTGACTTCGCTTACGGAACGCACAGCAGAGCCAGGAAAGAATTTTGCACAAGCCGGTAGTGAGATGTAGGTGCGTATGACTGAGGTAGTGGAATTCACAGCGCAGAAGCAGTCAAGTGTCCAAAGGCCACTAGTAGGCCTTAAGTATTTTGCTTCTATTTTTTTAAATGGTGAGCTGAGACAGCAGACAGATACTGTAGGCAGCGTTTATATGCATACTGTTTCCCTGTGGACGGGATGACGGCGGTGATGTAACGGGCAACGCAGAGCCAGGAAAGAATTTTGCGCAAGCCTTCTGTAACACTTAGCTGCGTATTAATTAGGACTACTACCCCCAGCAGAGACGCAGTACACTCAAGACGGTCACAGGCAGCCCAAAGATAGTATTTTTCCCAAATTTGTTTGAAAAAGCCCACTGCCTATATAGACAGTATATCTCTTTCACCTTTCCCACTGTCCCTGCCTCACGACTACTGGCCCTATACTATGTAAAATTACTGCAGACTGAAGATGCAATGCTCTGCATGCCTGATATCCAAAAAAAAAAAGGTGCAACACTGCTCACAGCAGCCTTAACAGTACTGCACACGGTCAGATGTGGCCCTAAGAAGGACCGTTGGGGTTCTTCAAGCCTAAAATAACTCCTAACGCTCTCCCTATAGCAGCAGCATCAGCAGCACTGTCCCTGATCTCTGTCAGAATGCATCTGTGGCGAGCCGCGGGCGGGGCAGATTTAAATACTTGGGTGACACCTGATCTCCCCAGCCACTCACTGCAGGGGGGTGGTATAGGGCTGGAACATCACAGGAGGAAGTTGTAATGCCTTCCCTGTCTTTCTATTGGCCAGAAAAGCGCACTAATGTCTCAGAGATGAAAGTGAAAGTAACTCGAACATCGCGTGGTACTCGTCTCCAGTAACGAGCATCTCGAACTCCCTAATACTCGAACGAGCATCAGGTTTGGACGAGTACGTTCGCTCATCTCTAATCACTATATTAATATATAGCCAATTCAAAAGACCACAAGGTCTAGTCATTTAGAGAAATAAAGTTTAATAATTATATCAAATTAATTTCACAAACACTAAAAAAGTTTTTAAAAATTGATGAATAAAATGACACTAGCAAAGGTGATGTGTAAACACAAAATTTTAAACCTAAGGAGGACCATACAGTGAGTTTAAGGTGCATATATAGATATCCCCAAAAAAACGTGAAGTTCAGATCCAATCATAAACGCAAAATGTGGTGAAATGTGGTGGAAAATATAGTTCAAGCTGATATCCCAAACATGTAGACCAAAATTCCAAAATATGCGGAAGGGATTTAAAGAAAATATGTAGGCAATCCCGGAACATGAAGAAGATGTCATCACCTGAACAAAAGAAAGAAAAAAAGTAAGTAACAATTAAAATAGAATTAAAACAAAAACGGCATCTATAACCAATGCAGACGGGAAGAATTTAAATGTACGGCATAAAATGGTAATCAATATTGAGTCCTTTAGGGGACAAAGTGTCAAGCTCATATATCCACCTAAGTTCCTTTTCTTGAGTAAACCCTGGCGGTCACCACCCCTCGCTAGGGGGGAACATGGTCAATGACCTGGAACTTCAACTGGCTTATGGAGTAATTCTTCTCCGAAAAATGTTTCGGGACCGTTAGATTAGCAAGTTTGTTTCGGATCGTACCTTTATGATTCACGATACGGGACCGGATTTCTAGTGTAGTCTCACTAACATAACAGAGGCCACATGGGCATGTCAATAGATATACAACAAAATTCGAGGTGCATGTATATCTATGTTTGATCTTGAACCTCCTGCCCGTATAGGGGTGGCAGAAACTGTCGCCCCTTACCATATGGCTACAGCACGAGCAATTATAGCAAGGGTGGTTGCCAGGTTTGAGTGGGGCCAATAATCTCTGCATAGTAGAGGTCCCTGCTTCAACTGAGGGTTTAACCAATCTATCTTTTAGGTTTTTTGCACGTCTGTAAGCCATTACTGGTCGCTCCTTGAATTCCTTGATATTTTCACATCCAGTGGTTAACATCGACCAGTGTTTGTTGAGAATACCGGATATTTTCCTGCTCATAACGCCGTATGTCGAGACAAAGGGAATTCTATTGGATGGTTGCCTCACTTTAGGGGTCAATAATGATTGTCGCTCAATGGATTTCACTTTCATCAATGTGCTGTTAATCAATGAGCCAGGGTAGCCTCTGGCTCTAAATTTCGCAGCCATTTCGTCCAGTCTCTTGTCAACACAGGCCTCGTTGGTAACCCTGTGCACTCTAATCATTTGGCTTAAAGAAAGAGAATTCACCATTGTAGTAGGGTGAAAACTGCTGTAATCAAAAGACTGTTTCTATCTGTGGTTTTGGTATACAAATCCGTTGATAGCCTATTCATGTCCTTTTGTACCAAGACGTCCAAAAATTGGACCTCTTTAGACGACGAGACCAGTTTAAATTGAATTTTAGAGCATACAGAATTCGGGTGTTCCTGAAACTCAATCAGTGAGGCCAAGGAGTCATCCCAAACAAGGAAGACATCATCAATGTAGCGTAACCAGGCCCTAACCTTAGGCCAGAATCGGGAGGAGTATACGTGTTGCTCTTCAAAGTGGCGCATTACCATGTTGACATAGGTTGGGGCAGTGTTGGAGCCCATGGCAGTGTCCTGCCGCTGTCCGTAGTACGCAGCCGCGAAGACAAAATAGTTCTTCGTGAGTATGAACTCGAGCAGCGACAGGACAAAGCCAACACAACCATTAGAGAAACCTGCTTTCCTGAGGTAAAATTCAACCGCTTCAAGCCCCACCGTATGTTCGATCGAAATGTACAATGACACCACGTCAAAAGAGGCTAATATCGTTTCAGGGCCTACTTCTAGATCCTGTATTTTGAGTAGAAAATCACTCGTGTCTTGTATGTGAGATGCAGCTGCATCAGCAAAAGGAGGTAGAACTTTATCAAGGAATCTGGCTGCATTGGTGAATATTGAATTACAGCCAGAGACAATAGGTCTACCAGTAGGGTCAGTCAAGTTCTTGTGAACTTTGGGTAACGTATACAGCGTGGGAGTTCTTGGATGTAAGACATCGATAAATTTAACCACATCATAATCAATCACGTCGTCAAGCAAGGCCTCATTCAGCAGTATTCGCAATTGTATCTGGAGCCTAGGCGTGAGGTCCACTTTCAGGACCTCATACACCTCCCTATTGCTTAATTGATTTGAAATCTGATTTATATATTTCACCGTGTCCATCACGACAATCGCCCCGCCTTTGTCCTCTGCTTTTATCGTGATGGACCTATCATCCATTAATGACCGCAAAACAGAGGACTCATGCTTATTCAAGTTATTCCTATCCCGGTCACAAATTCGGTCCTGGCGTCGCAAATTAGATACATCTCTCTGCACCAGATCAATATATGCCTCAATGTGGTGATTAGAACAAGTAGGCTGATACATACTTTTGTCGCGTAACCCAACGTTAGTAAGGGCAAACCTTTGTTGTTCATTGGGCTGTGCAGCTACCACCCGAGTGTCAACTGCAAACATATTCTTAAGGCCTAGATTGCGGAAAAAGCATTTTAAGTCAAAGTCAAGAAGAAACCAGTCAGTATGGGTGTTCAATGGGCAAAAAGACAAACCTTTAGATAGAACATGCATCTCCACCTCAGACAGAACCTTAGAGGAAATATTGACTACAAGGTTCATTTGTGAGTCATTCGACCCACTGGTGGTCTCTGTGTAGTAGACCTGGTCACAATCTGTGTGGCCTCTCTTCTGTGCCCTCCTGTGCTTGATGCCTCCTCGTTGCTGGCGACCTCTGTATCGTCCTTCTTCCTCGCTTTTTCTCTATTTCCTAATCGATGTCATGTTGATGTAGCGTGGTTTATTACTTGTAAGACTTGAGCAGATTGTCTATTGTTATGATTCAACACGCTGTGTTGGGTCTACTTGGTATTGCTAGTTTATACTTGCGATCCTAGGGGAGTGCGGTCATGTGATCGGGCGGCTGCATGATGACATAGTGACGCGGTGATGCATGTTGCTCCCACGCACGCGTAGCGCCGCCCCCTCCCCAATACATATGATGGACTGATTGTCTGGTTTCACCTATTATGTGGTACGTATTAACTTCATTTTTAACACAGCTCTATTTATGTTGCTGGCACTTATGTGTATGTGTACGTTTTGCTGTGTGATGTACCATTTTTTTAATTGTGTGATATATTTACTGTTTTGTATTGTCTGGCATTTATAAGCTTGAAAAAGACCCTGAGCGGCCGAAATGTTGTCTTGCCATTTTTAAGATGAAAGAATAAAGTTCCTGCTTTTTTATGATATTGTGAAGCACCGCTTACATGCTGCTGCCTCCTCTTTCCATATAATTGGTTATTCCTTGGTTGAGGATCCACAACCTATTTGGTGGCTTTGCATTTTTTTGAACGCGAATTTTTGCTCCCGCCTCAGTTTTGTTAGTCCGACTGGGGAAATTTGGGTGCTGCTGATCTGGTTGCTTGTTTGTCTAGGAACAGGTGGGTGGGACCTGGGGACCGGTAAATAACTGCAACATGCAGGGGCAGCTGGTGGAAGAGTTGCAGGGTGTGGATTTAAAATCCCTGCCTGCTGAATGGGCTGCCTCTGATTGGCTGAGCACTGTGACCAATCAGAGGCAGCTCTCAGCTATTGAATGACAACTGCCTCTGATTGGCCCCTGTGCTCAGCAGAAGATTGTGTCTGAACAGTGCATCTAACACACACAGTTATGCGCAGTATATTATGCGGCTGTACACAGTGCCAAGGCTAGGCTCACAGCTAGAATCCGCTACTGGCCTCTGCAAGTGGATTCAACATACGGCCATGTGAGCCCAGCATTGTTCAGACCGCTACCTGTGATAGGTAATCTAGCCCTGGGAACACTTGCCTTCCTGCAGTTCTAGGAGCAGCTTATTGAGTGCCTTCTGTGTGAGACCGCCGCACCTCCGCAAGCGTATAAAGGCTCACAGAGGGCCACTTTTTATACTCCATCCCTGCGACTGAGGTCAAGAAATGCCCCCCAAAAAAGCATGGGAGAAGGAAGGAGGATTTATTGCCCCATGTGCCCATCCCAACCAGGTCTCCATTATTACACCTGTCTTCGGACATATGACACAGTTTGCATTATTACTTTTATCTAAGATTTAGGGACTGCCAAAAAGGGTGTGGGGAGGGAGGATTATTTTTAGGGACAAATTTTTTTCCGCACAAGTGAGCAATGGGGCCTGGAATTTATTCAGTTGTGCCCTGAAATCCAACGGGTATTCTCTCCATTATAGGCCCAGCCATGTGTCCTACAAGTAGATTGGGGCTAGAATGGGTATGTTTCTGAGGATGGAAGAAACAGGAGGATCCATTTTGGGGTGGAAGTCTTCATTCATATGTATGCTGTACAAAAACAAACTGTTTTTAAAATGACACGATTGCCAAAAAATATAAAAATCGTAATTTTTTTCTTCTGCTTTGCTTAGATTCCTTCAAAAACTGTGGGGTCAAAATACGCAGTACATCACTAGATGAATTTATTTAGGAGTCTAGTTTTCAAAATGGGGTCAATTGTGTGGAGTTCTGTGTCGTTTTTGGCTGCTCAGGGGCTCTACAAGAGGGCAATGGGGCCTAAAATGCCTTCAAGCAAAATGTCTGTTCTGAAAGCCACAGGCTGCTCCTTTCGGTTTGGGCCCTATTGTGCATAAGATTAGTGCCACAATGGGTATGTTTCTGAACACAGGAGAAACTGGGCTATCTATTTTGGGGTGAAAGTCTTTATTCCTATGTATGTTGTATAAAAAACAGCTTTTAAAATGACACAATTGCCAAAAAAATGAAAATTGTAATTTTCTTTTTACTGCTTTGCTTAGATTCATTCAAAACGTGTGGGGTCAAAATATGCAGTACACCCCTAGATGAATTCGTTGAGGGAACTAGTTTTCAAAATGGGGTCATTTGTGGGGGTTCTCCATTGCTTTGGCTGTTCAAGGGCTCTACAAGTGGGCAATGGGGCCTATATCACCATCAAGTAAAATTACTGTTCTGAAAGCCACAAGCTGCTCTTTTCGGTTTAGGGCCCATTGTGCATAGAAACATAATATTAGAGCCACAATGGGTATACCTCCGAATAACGGGCAAACAAAGCTATCCATATTGGGGTGCAAGTCTTCATTCATATATGTGCTATATAAAAAAGCTGTTTTTAAAATGACACAATTTGCAAAAAAAGGAAAATTATAATTTTTTTCCTTTCATTTGTGGGGGTATCTATTATTCTGACACCTATGAGCCTTTCCAATCTTGGCTTGTTGTAAGAAAACAAATTGTTCCTCAAAATGTTGATAAACAATGTTAAATTTGCATGTCTCCTAAATTGTTAAAAAAATGAAAGTTTTTCAAATGTGCATCCGGAATAAAGTAAACAGATGGAAATATACATCTTATCAAAAAGATGTACAGTATGTTTGCACATATTTGAGATATTGCAATTTAAATTGTTTAAAAATTAAGTTTTCAAAATACATAAATTCTCTCAGTCTATTTTTACCACCTAAATGAAGTACAATATGTGACAAAAAAACAGTGTCAGAATCACTTGGATATGCAAAACCTTTTCGGAGTTATTCTATGTTAAAGTGACACATGGCAAATTTCCAAAATTTGGCTCCATCACTAAGGTGCAAACAGGCTTGGTCACTAAGAGGTTAAAAAGAGAATGTAATGATTAATGTTCTATTTTTATTTTCCATATGTGTTATTTGAAACTGGGACTTTATGAAGACTCTAAGCTTGTCTTCTTCCAACTTGCTCGTATCCCTCTCCCTTTCTTTCTCGATCTCTGTTTCTGATCTGATTTATTTCACTTTAACTAACCGTTTTTATCTAGAATGAATCATTATGATTCGAGAGGTCAAGTGAAGTCTTGTTTTTCATATTCATAAAATTAATAAAAATGGAACAGGACAGAGTATGATACATGGGCCATTAGCAATTCATTTCAATTGATACCATAAAATGATATTGACCTTTCATTCAACTTTTGCACCTCCACCTGTGAAATCTTATCTTCTAGGATCTGCTTACTTACATATTTTAACATTGTCTTTTGCATATGACAACTACCCTTCTAGAAGATTAAGGGTTTCTTTATTAGATACAAGCTGACTTTTCTTCAGTTTTACTCAAATAAATAGTTTGAGCAAGTGTTAATGTATCGTTTATATTTAATCCAATGTGGATTACTAAAAAGGTCTTACTTAAATATCACATAGAAATATCCACATTAAGTTAAAATATTTAAGGAACAGAGCCCCTGTCTTCCTTTACATCCACGATCAGCTGCAAAAACATTCAACAACCACCACGTGCAGAATCTCATATGAAGTGGTTGCTGAATTTGGGTGTTTTTCAGCTTCAGTTGCCCCAGGCCCAAACCAATAAGTAGACCGCCTCTATGGGGATTTATTTTCTTCATTTAATATCAGCTCTAGCCAGGAAAATCTTAAAAGGGAATCTGTCACCATTTTTAATGTTGCTCTATCTAAGAGCAGCATAGGCTAGCGAATGTAGTGCCGGGTCAATTACTTTTTTTAGTTGCAGTAATTGTCAGAAAATCGGTGATTAACTGCTGCATTGCAAGCACAGGAAGTAGTCCACGCTCTGTAATTTGGGATATTCATGAGCTGCGGCTGCCCCTCTGTTGCTGACAGCTTTCTTCTTCTACACTAGGCTAACAAGTGATGTCTCAAAAAGACATGGCCACAAATGTCAATTATCTGTAAATGTTTCACTTTTGGCTTTTCCACTTTGATCATCAAGAAATCTGATGATCTACAATATCTACAACAATCCTTGTGGGAATATTGATACATAACGTATGTATGATTCATCTCTTTATAATTTACAATGTGTGCAATGACATAGCTTGTCCTCAATGACATTTACACAATGTCAATACATATTTTCTACATAACACCACTTTTTATGCACAGTTACATAGTTATCATGGTAGGGTAAATATTTGCACTTCTATTTCCGTGAAGATTTCTTTTATGATGGAGGTTGAATATCTCACCTGCTGTGTTTACATTGCATAAAAGACTATGACTTTCCCATCAGTGCTGAAGAATCCTAGCTCTGCTATCAATCTGTGATATTCTATATACTGTAATAAATATTTGGATTCAATAGAAAATTGATTATAGTGTTAATGCCCAGCCTAAGGCCTCAGTCACACGGGCGCATCGGCATCCGTGCACCGACGCCGATGCGCCCGTGTGACTGACAGTTAGAAGACGGCCGTACCTGAAGACGGCCATCTCTCTCCAGCGCTGCTGAAAGAACACATGACCGGCAATGAAGCCAATCACATGTTCTTTCCTCCGGCGCAGCAGAGAGACGTTAGTAATTATAGTCACACTTCCAATTGAATTCAAATCGGCAGCATCTTGTATAGTCCTAATTTTTATAACCCTCTGAGTAATTAGGTAATAACTACAGTATTTGTACTTTGTTTAGCATATCAGATTGGGACGCCCACTGATCACTGTATACATTGTATCTTAGGGACACGTGTGAAAGCAAGAATTTTCAGTGCCCCCATATTGCTCCTTGCCATAATGGCTTTCCTATAACAACCTGACTGTACTTTGCCTGGCCTATGTATACCACTCTACAATATTTTTATCAGTTTTACTTGTAAAGTTACATCTATGCAAATCATAATAAGGTACACACTTACAGCTTATTCAAAGGTCAGTTCACAGATTTTACTGGGGTCCGATCTTTGGTATATCAGTGGAGGTCCAGAGGTCAGCAGTGGTTTAGCAGTGAGGCTCATTCAAATATTTTACACTGCATAGCAGTGTTCCTCGCTACCTTCCATATAGGGAACTGCAATAGGAAAACGGCAACTCTCAGGGGTTCAAACTATATTTTAGAACATACAAATTGTATTTGTTTGAACGAAAAGCATTTCATAATTTGTGGTTAAATTTTTGAGAACATTTTGAATCTTGGATGATTCGAAAAGAACCAAGATTTACAATTAGTGTCTTGAATAAGAACGTAGATTGTCAGACCCTTCTTTCCTAATGTTTCATCAAATTCATTTTGCTTGCAAAATAATTTTACTGTCTACAGAATCCTCGTTTGCCCATCGATCATTTCAGCTAGCTGTTCTTCATTTATAAAATTATCTGCCAATCACCATTATTTTTGAAGCATTCTTCACTTGCTCAAAAATTACTGAAAACTCATTTTGCTGGGGCCCAGTTTTCAATTTACATTATAATTGGTCTAATGATTGAAGTTTTGTTTACATTTTATGTTTTTCCCTTTGCGTTCACTCAATAACTTTACAGACCCATATTCTTCCAATTGTATTTATTGAATCTTACCTTTTTATATTACCATATTTATTTGATTTTTTTTCTTCTTGGTATTGTTAGTGAATAGATTCTTGTAAAAATGAAAATGGTCTTTTATTTTTTAGAATGAAAATAGATTAATTCAATTTGCTTATGTGAATTGCAGAGCAGTATGTAGAAACTAAGGGGGGCCAATAAGATAAAATGAAAGGCTAGGCTGAAGCAATCTTTCCTTGATTTAAAATGACCACATGTTGTTTGGTTGATTTTATGATATATTACTTTAAAATGTATCCTTTAATCATGCAGTATAGTAAGTATTGTTTTTGTAATTGTATTGTTATCCCTGTATTATTTATATGTTTTTTTAATCAGTGTTGTATTGGCATATCCTATATCTTCAACCAAAAGGAGATTATATTACAATTATTTTTAAGAGACCCATGTGTTTAAATATAGAAAATTGGTCCTTTGAATATAGAATTAAATAAAATATCATAGTGATAAAAACAAAATATTAGCGGGTCTGTTGTTGGATTATCCATAAACTTCAGTGCCCCGTTGGAGAACAATTAATATCTAAGTAAAATAAAGCCTAAATACCAGTGTTAAAACCAAACGATTAGTGATATTTATGTGTAGGAGAACAATATATAAATCAAGCACAATAAATATATTTCCTTCTGTATTGAGAATGGTAAAAAACAAAGACAGTAAATATCTGAAGCATTATATAATCGGGATCGTTATTAAAATAATATAAAGTCCACATTAAAATGTAATGGAGTAACAGCACAAAATACATGAGAAAACAGAAAGGCAATGGAGTAGAGTACCATAACATTTGGAAGTTTTAGAAATTAAATTATAAAAAAAAATTCAAATAATGAAATATACCGAAGGCAGGGGATATTGCTAGCTAATGAATATTCTTAGCATTGATTTAAGCACTAGTATGCATAAAGTGATTTACGTCGGAATAGTAATTTGAGCCTGAGCAGGTAGCCTTAAGGCCCTTTTACATGGGACTATTATCGTTCTGGTCATTCAAAAGCCTGCACTCCTGTGTAAAAGCATGCAGAAACTGAATGACTGGACGAGAGTCGTCCAGTCGTTCAGTTTTAAGCATGATTAAAATCTGAATGACACATCGTTCGATGTAAACAGCAGCTGTTCAGTAGTGAACTGCTGGTGCTTACAGCAAATGCAAAGGAGCAGTGGGAAGCGGGGAGAGAACCCTCCTCTAGCCGCACCACCTCCCTGCTGGCCACGCTGTGAGCGACTCAGCGATACTCACTCCAGTATAACAGCATGGGAGCGAAGATACATGCGGATGAGTATTGGGCATCGTTTGCCGGACACTCGTCCCGTGTTAAAGGGCCTTTAATGTTACTTCTATTAGTTCTTGCTGTAGATCGCTGGACAATCTGCAGACTTTAATTGCCAGGCAAGGCTGGTTAGCAGTTAATGCAAAGGAGAAGTAAACAAATGAATAGTTAACGCTATTGTCTTGATTGGTAATGACATCATTGAAGTAATTGTAAGAACACCAGGAGTGTAATCAGGGCTTGTAGATGTAAGCGCTGATAATGATTGCTAGGCAGAGCAGGAGAAAAGAGAAGACAGAACAGGACTTGCCAGGGATGTTACTGGATATTCATGTCCTGTACTCCCAGGAAAGAAGGAATGACAAGTTGTAAGGAAGACGGAAGTTAAAGAGCTTTTAAAGTTTGTGGTGTTGGCAGCACCCTAGTAACTATTCTACAAAAAACTATTCTGAATATTAGGATCACATACTCAATACTCCACCCTTCTCTTCTCTTGACTAATGATGACACACTGCAATTGCCCTGTTATGGCTGGAAAAAAGGTTGAGAAGCCCTGACAATCAACTTGAAATTTCCACTTCGCTTTCTATGTATTGTATAGTTCAGTGATTTGTACTGCTACAGTACTTTCTTCTGTTCACTGAATATGTGTAGAAGACTTAAAGTGGAAGGCTCAACCAATGAGTACTTCCCTGTATGCCGGTCGGTTCTTTATAGGTTTTGGGCTAGAGTGTGTTACCCGGACTCCACTTGATGAGGGCTTAGACAATGACATGTATATAAAAAGTGCCTCAGGGTGTACACTCGGATTATTAACAATAATTAACACCAAATTTGTCAAAAGGGCATGACACCCCCGTTTGAATACCCTCATTAAAATATAACTTTTATTGAACTAAATTAAAATACGAAGAGGCAGAGGAATTACCTATGCCCAGCAACCTGGGAGCGCTAAGCTACTTATAATATTCGCAATATGCTGCATATTGTGCTTTATAGAGTTCTCCTAACTAGCTAGTAGCTATATAAGATATCAAGCAGATCACTCCTGCAGACTAATGATTCTGCCTAAATAATAGCGCCAGGTCTGTATGTTTGAGCTTGAAGAAACATAGAAACACCCCCAACATGTTTTACCAATGTAGTGGCGACCTCAGAATTCTAGGGTTACTAGAATTGACAGCTGTTTTATAATATAAGGGAAAGTTTGTCTAATTTGACTGACCACTGAGCGACATTGCATTCTGAGTGGCCAATGGAGAGAAAGCTAATAATGCAGGAAAGGTTCTTAAGACAATCATGTGGCCAATCGCGGTATGTGATGATGTAATTAGCGCAGCAAATCATTGTTTGTCCTTTCAGAGCATGCTGGGTGTGACGCTTCTAGGACTTTGATATTTTTCCACTTCATTTTGTGGAGCATGCTCAGTACATAAAAGCTTATACTTGGGCCCCCTTCACAGGACTGTATGCATTTTTACTAGAGATGAGCGAGCACCAAAATGCTCGGGTGCTCGTTACTCGAGACAAAATTTTCGCGATGCTCGAGGGTTCGTTTCGAGTAACGAACCCCATTGAAGTCAATACCCGAGCATTTTTGTATATCGCCGATGCTCGCTAAGGTTTTCACTTGTGAAAATCTGGGTAATTCAAGAAAGTGATGGGAACGACACAGCAACGGATAGGGCAGGCGAGGGGCTACATGTTGGGCTGCATCTCAAGTTCCCAGGTCCCACTATTAAGCCACAATAGCGGCAAGAGTGCCCCCCCCCCCCTCCCAACAATTTTTACTTCTGAAAAACCCTCATTAGCAAGGCATACCTTAGGTAAGCACCACACTACCTCCAACAAAGCACAATCACTGCCTGCATGACACTCCGCTGCCACTTCTCCTGGGTTACAGGCTGCCCAACCCCCCCCCCTGCACGACCCAGTGTCCACAGCGCACACCAAAGTGTCCCTGCACAGCCTTCAGCTGCCCTCATGCCACACGCTGGCCTCATAGCCACACCACCCTCAAGTCTATTTATAAGTGCGTCTGCCATGAGGAGGAACCGCTGGCACACACTGCAGAGGGTTGGCACGGCCAGGCAGTGAGCCTCTTTAAAAGGGGCGGGGCGATAGCCCATAATGCTGTACAGAAGCAATGAGAAATCCAATCCTGTGCCACCTCCATCAGGAGCTGCACACGTGGGCATAGCAATGGGGAACCCATGTGCCCCACACTATTCATTCTGTCAAGTTGTCTGCATGCCCCAGTCAGACTGGGGTATTTTATAAATAGTCACAGGCAGGTACAACTCCGCAATGGGAATTCCGTGTGCACCAACAGCATGGGTGGCTCTCTGGAACCCACCGGCTGTACATAAATGTATCCCATTGCAGTGCCCAGCACAGCTGAGGTAACGCCAGGTTTAATGCAGGTGGGCTTTGGCCCACACTGCATGCCCCAGTCAGACTGGGGTTCATTAGAAGTGTACACATGCAGTTACAACTCCGTGTGGACCGACAGCATGGGTGGGTCCCAGGAAGCCACCGGCGGTACATAAATATATCCCATTGCAGTGCCCAGCACAGCTGAGGTAACGTCAGGTTTAATGCAGGTGGGCTTCGGCCCACACTGCATGCCCCAGTCAGACTGGGGTTCTTTAGAATTGGACACATGCAGTTACAACTCCGTGTGGACCGACAACATGGGTGGGTGCCAGGAAGCCACCGGCGGTACATAAATATATCCCATTGCATTGCCCATCACAGCTGAGGTAACGTCAGATTTAATGCAGGTGGGCTTCGGCCCACACTGCATGCCCCAGTCAGACTGGGGTTCTTTAGAAGTGGACACATGCAGTTACAACTCCGTGTGGACCGACAGCATAGGTGAGTCCCAGGAAGCCACCGGCGGTACATAAATATATCCCATTGCATTGCCCATCACAGCTGAGGTAACGTCAGGTTTAATGCAGGTGGGCTTCGGCCCACACTGCATGCCCCAGTCAGACTGGGGTTCTTTAGAAGTGGACACATGCAGTTACAACTCCGTGTGGACCGACAGCATGGGTGGCTCCCTGGAACCCACCGGCGGTACATAAATATATCCCATTGCAGTGCCCAGCACAGCTGAGGTAACGTTAGCTTTAATGCAGGTAGGCTAAAAATTACTAGGATTACAATGTAGGCGAGGGCCCAAAAAAATTGGTGTACCAACAGTACAAATGTACCTCAGAAGAATTGCCCATGCCCAACCAAGAGGGCAGGTGAAACCCATTAATCACTTTGGTTAATGTGGCTTAATTTGTAACTAGGCCTGTAGGCAGCCCAGTTAAAATAAAAATTGGTCTTGGGGGCCTAAGAAAAATTGGCCGTTCGGCGTGATTACGTGAGGTTTCAGGAGGAGGAGCAGGAGGAGGATGAATATAATACACAGATTAATGAAGCTAAAAGGTCCCCGTTTTTTATGGTGATAGAGAACGATGCTTCCATCCGCGGGTGTAGCCTACGTATTGTTTAGGTATCGCTGCTGTCCGCTGGTGGAGATGAGAACTCTGGGGAAATCCAGGCTTTGTTCATCTTTATGATTGTAAACCTGTCGGCACTGTCGGTTGACAGGCAGGTACGCTTATCCGTGATGATTCCCCCAGCCGCACTAAACACCCTCTCTGACAAGACGCTAGCCGCAGGACAAGCAAGCACCTCCAGGACATACAGCGCGAGTTCAGGCCACGTGTCCAGCTTCGACACCCAGTAGTTGTAGGGGGCAGAGGCGTCACGGAGGACAGTCGTGCGATCGGCTACGTACTCCCTCACCATCCTTTTACAGTGCTCCCGCCGACTCAGCCTTGACTGGGGAGCGGTGATACAGTCTTGCTGGGGAGCCATAAAGGTGTCAAAGGCCTTGGATAGTGTTCCACTGCCTGTGCTGTACATGCTACCTGATCTCCGCGCCTCCCCTGCTACCTGGCCCTCGTAACTGTGCCTTCTGCCACTAGCGCTGTCGGATGGGAATTTTACCATCAGTTTGTCCGCCAGGGTCCTGTGGTATAGCATCACTCTCGAACCCCTTTCCTCTTTGGGTATGCGAGTGGAAAGGTTCTCCTTATACCGTGGGTCGAGCAGTGTGTACACCCAGTAATCCGTAGTGGCCAGAATGCGTGTAACGCAAGGGTCAAGAGAAAGGCATCCTAACATGAAGTCAGCCATGTGTGCCAGGGTACCTGTACGCAACACATGACTGTCCTCACTAGGAAGATCACTTTCAGGATCCTCCTCCTCCTCCTCAGGCCATACACGCTGAAAGGATGACAGGCAAGCAGCATGGGTATCCTCAGCAGTGGGCCAAGCTGTCTCTTCCCCCTCCTCCTCATGCTTCTCCCCATCCTCCTCCTCATCCTCAATGCGCTGAGATATAGACAGGAGGGTGCTCTGACTACCCAGCGACATACTGTCTTCCCCCGCCTCCGTTTCTGATTCCAAAGCGTCTGCCTTTATGCTTTGCAGGGAACTTCTCAAGAGGCATAGCAGAGGAATGGTGACGCTAATGATTGCAGCATCGCCGCTCACCATCTGGGTAGACTCCTCAAAGTTTCCAAGGACCTGGCAGATGTCTGCCAACCAGGCCCACTCTTCTGTAAAGAATTGAGGAGGCTGACTCCCACTACACCGCCCATGTTGGAGTTGGTATTCCACTATAGCTCTACGCTGCTCATAGAGCCTGGTCAACATGTGGAGCGTAGAGTTCCACGGTGTGGGCACGTCGCACAGCAGTCGGTGCACTGGCAGATTAAACCGATGTTGCAGGGTGCGCAGGGTGGCAGCGTCTGTCTTGGGCTTGCGGAAATGTGCGCTGACCCGGCGCACCTTTCCGAGCAGGTCTGACAAGCGTGGGTAGCTTTTCAGAAAGCGCTGAACCACCAAATTAAAGACGTGGGCCAGGCATTGCACGGGCGTGAGGCTGCCGAGCTGCAGAGCCGCCACCAGGTTACGGCCGTTGTCACACACGACCATGCCCGGTTGGAGGCTGATCGGCGCAAGCCAGCGGTCGGTCTGCTCTGTCAGACCCTGCAGCAGTTCGTGGGCCGTGTGCCTCTTCTCTCCTAAGCTGAGTAGTTTCAGCACGGCCTGCTGACGCTTGCCCACCGCTGTGCTGCCACGCCGCGCGACACCGACTGCTGGCGACCTGCTGCTGCTGACACATCTTGATTGCGAGATAGAGGTTGCGTAGGAGGAGGAGGAGGAGGGTGGTTTAGTGGAGGAAGCATACACCACCGCAGATATCACCACCGAGCTGGGGCCCGCAATTCTGGGGGTGGGTAGGACGTGAGCGGTCCCAGGCTCTGACTCGGTCCCAGCCTCCACTAAATTCACCCAATGTGCCGTCAGGGAGATATAGTGGCCCTGCCCGCCTGTGATTGTCCACGTGTCCGTTGTTAAGTGGACCTTGGCAGTAACCGCGTTGGTGAGGGCGTGTACAATGTTGCGGGAGACGTGGTCATGCAGGGCTGGGACGGCACATCGGGAAAAGTAGTGGCGACTGGGAACCGAATAGCACGGGGCCTCCACCGCCATCATGCTTTTGAAAGCCTCCGTTTCCACAAGCCTATACGGCAGCATCTCCAGGCTGATCAATTTGACTATGTGCACGTTTAACGCTTGAGCGTGCGGGTGCGTGGCAGCGTACTTGCACTTGCGCTCAAACACTTGCGCTAGCGACGGCTGGACGGTGCGCTGAGAGACATTGCTGGATGGGGCCGAGGACAGCGGAGGTGAGGGTGTGGGTGCAGGCCGGGAGACGGTCGTGTCTGTGTCCTGAGAGGGGGGTTGGATCTCAGTGGCAGGTTGGGGCACAGGGGGAGAGGCACTGGTGCATCCCGGAGGTGGTGAACGGCCTTCGTCCCACCTTGTGGGGTGCTTGGCCATCATAAGCCTGCGCATGCTGGTGGTGGTGAAGCTAGTGGTGGTGGGTCCCCCCCTGATCTTGGTGCGACAAACCTTGCACACCACAGTTCTTCGGTCGTCCGCACTCTCAGTGAAAAACTGCCAGACCTTTGAGCTCCTCAGCCTCTGCAGGGTGGCATGGCGCGAGGGGGCGCTTTGGGAAACAGTTGGTGGATTATTTGGTCTGGCCCTGCCTCTACCCCTGGCCACCGCACTGCCTCTTCCAACCTGCCCTGCTGCTGCACTTGCCTCCCCCTCTGAAGACCTGTCCTCAGTAGGCTTAGCAAACCAGGTGGGGTCAGTCACCCCATCGTTCAGCTGCTCTTCCTCCGAATCCTCTGTGCGCTCCTCCCTCGGACTTACTGCAATTACTACTACCTGAGTGATAGACAACTGTGTCTCATCGTCATCGTCCTCCTCACCCACTGAAAGCTCTTGAGACAGTTGCCGGAAGTCCCCAGCCTCATCCCCCGGACCCCGGGAACTTTCCAAAGATTGGGCATCGGTCACGACAAACTCCTCCGGTGGGAGAGGAACCATTGCTGCCCATTCTGGGCAGGGGCCCGAGAACAGTTCCTGGGAGTCTGCCTGCTCCTCAGAATGTGTCATTGTAATGGAGTGAGGAGGCTGGGAGGAAGGAGGAGCAGCAGCCAGAGGATTCTGAGTTGCAGCAGTGGACGGCGTAGAAGTCTGGGTGGTCGATAGATTGCTGGATGCACTTTCTGCCATCCACTACAGGACCTGCTCACACTGCTCATTTTCTAATAAAGGTCTACCTCGTGGACCCATTAATTGTGAGATGAATCTGGGGACCCCTGAAACTTGCCTCTCTCCTAATCCCGCAGCAGTCGGCTGCGATACACCTGGATCAGGAGCTCGGCCTGTGCCCACACCCTTACTTGGGCCTCCGCGTCCTCGCCCACGTCCACGTCCTCTAGGCCTACCCCTACTCCTCAGCATGGTGTATTACCAGTAGAGCAGAAACAGAACGCTGTAATTATATGTGCCGCTTATTGGCCTGTGGTTGGAGGCTGACTTCGCTTACAGAACGCACAGCAGAGCCAGGAAACAATTTTGCCCACGCCTGTAGTGAGACGTAGGTGCGTAGGACTGAGCTAGTGGAATTCACAGCGCAGAAGCAGTCAAGTCACTAAAGGGCAGTGGTACGCCTTAAGTATTTGGCTTCCCTTTTTTTAAATGGTGAGCTGAAACAGCAGACAGATACTGTATGCAGCGTATATTATGTTTACTGTTTCCCTCTGGCGCTATGACGGCGGTGATGTAACGGGCACAGCAGAGCCAGGAAACAATTTTGCTTAAGCCTGCTGTAACGCTTAGCTGCGTATTATTTAGGACTACTAGCCCCAGCAGACACGCAGTACACTGAAGACGGTCACAGGCAGCCCAAATATAGTATTTTTCCCCAATTTTTTTGAAAAAGCTCACTGCCTATATAGACAGTATATCTCTTTCACCTTTCCCTCTTTCTCTGCCTCACCAGTACTGCCCCTATACTCTGTACAATGACTGCAGACTGAGGACGCAATGGTCTGCACGCCCGATATACAAAAAAAAAAATTGTGCAACACTGCTAAAAGCAGCCTCAACAGTACTGCCCACGGTCAGATGTGGCCCTAAGAAGGACCTTTGGGGTTCTTCAAGCCTAAAATAACACCTAACACTCACCCTATAGCAGCAGCAGCATCACCAGCACTTTCCCTGATCTCTGTCAGAATGCATGTGTGGCGAGCCGCGGCCGGGCAGATTTTAATACTCGGGTGACACCTGATCTCCCCAGCCACTCACTGCAGGGGGGTGGTATAGGGCTGGAACGTCACAGGAGGAAGTTGTGATGCCTTCCCTGTCTTTCTATTGGCCAGAAAAGCGCGCTAATGTCTCAGAGATTAAAGTGAAAGTAACTCGAACATCGTGTGGTGCTCGTCTCGAGTAACGAGCATCTTGAACACCCTAATACTCGAACGAGTATCAAGCTCGGACGAGTACGCTCGCTCATCTCTAGTCTGAACCAAACTTTTCAAAAATTTTCACTAATTAGCTCACCAGTTTTTGATAACAGCAGCATATCTAAAATTAAGCAATATTCACATTAAACAGACATTAAGGAAATTTGTTTTGCTAAATGCTTCAGATTTCTGGCTCAATTTGCCATAAAAACAAAAACTGATGGACTTGCACCACATTTATTTATGTGCATTAGAGGTTCATTTGAAATTGTGTGTGGCTTTTCAGAAACAGTTCATAAAATCAGCATAAGTTGGCATAAAAGGCCTTTAATGGGCATAATGTTGGTTCAAACTTTTGGCATTAATACATGCCATAAATAGGCATGCTTTCAAGAACATTGCTTATTCAGTGTAGGAATATACTGCAGCATTTATGGCCTTGTGATCATTATTAACATGGAAGTAATTGCCTTTCTTTAATGCATTGACTGACCACTTTTATGCTGATTTCACCTCTTGTATTTTGTTTTCCTTTTTTTAATGTATTTTTAACTTACATGAAAACTTTGAAAATTTTGGATGAGCAGATTCCTGTTAGTGTACTTTCCTGAATGCAAATTACTTTGATTTACTGTAAATAGTGAGTCAACTGTACCATCTCTAGTACTAAGAAAGGTCACTGTGATTAGAGAGAGAAACACGCCACAGATAATATTTGAAAATATTAGAATATTTCTTGTAAGAGCAGCACACAAAATAGTTCTATTCATTTAAGCATTTAAGCAAGTTCCATCTGTGGCAATGCAATGTACTGAAGACATCTTTTACCTAAAGCCATTTTTTTCACTGTACAAGATATCAATAACTTCAGATTTTCAAAACCATTATTTCAGTGTTGTAAAGCACAAACATTACAACAATATACTGGCAATTGTAGTTTTTATAGTGTCTATTATAACCAATATTTTTGTATCACTAAAATTCGCTAATGAAATGCATAATTTGTCTTTATTAGTGACCGCTAAAACAATAGTGGGAATTAGCAAGTAATTTGTGCCACTTTTATGGTGTAGAAAAGTTGAACATTATGAAATTATGGGGCATAACATATTTGCACTATAATTTCTGACTTTTTTCACAGTACTGTGAAAAAGGGGCAATGGAAGTGGGTGAGGTTTAGTGTAGGGGCATGGTCAACAGCACACAAAGAAATTATTGTTTTAAGCCAAAAATTGGCGCAAAAAGCAGAAAGTCAAAAATTCCCTATATGACATATTCACCCACATTATGATTATGAAAAATGGTGGCTGAATACTGCACAGAGCCAAGTGCTTTAGTGGGTTTTGGTGATAAGCAGAAGTTACTGTAGTTCACATATTGATACATTTTATAGTTATCATGATTTGGGTAGGTAGGCACTTTGTACCTTGGTTGAACCACTTTGTACCACTGTTGACCACAAACTCCTCCTCAGTATGCTACACTCCATTGGCCTAAAGGACACTGCCCTCTCCTGGTTCTCCTCCTACCTATCTGACCGCTCTTTCAGTGTCTCCTTTGCTGGCTCTACCTCCCCTCCTCTTCCCCTTGCTGTTGGGGTCCCCCAGGGCTCTGTCCTCGGCCCCCTTCTTTTCTCTATCTACACAGCCCCTACTGGACAAACCATCAGGAGATTTGGCCTCCAATACCACCTGTATGCTGATGACACCTAGCTATACACCTCTTCCCGTGACATCTCTGCACCTTTACTCCAAAACATCACTAACTGTCTGTCCGCTGTCTCTAACACCATGTCCTCTCTCTACCTAAACCTAAACCTCTCTAAAACTGACTTACTGGTATTTCCACCCTCCACTAACCAACCTCCTCCTGACATCTCCATCTCAATGTGTGGCGCCACCATAACTCCTAGACAACATGCCCGCTGCCTTGGGGTCATATTTGATTCTGATCTCTCTTTTACCCCCTACATCCAATCTCTGGCCCGAACTTGTCAGCTGCACCTCAAGAACATTGCAAGAATCCGCTCTTTTCTCACTGTAGACACGTTAAAAACTCTTACTGTTGCCCTCATCCACTCCCGGCTCGATTATTGCAACTCGTTGCTGATCGGCCTCCCCTGCACCAGACTCTACCCTCTCCAATCCATCCTGAATGCGGCAGCCAGGCTCACCTTCCTGTCCAGACGCTACTCGAACGCCTCTGCCCTGTGCCAGTCACTGCACTGGCTGCCTGTTAAATACAGAATTCAATTTAAACTCACTACCTTCATCCACAAAGCCCTCCACAGTGCAGCGCCCCCTATATCGCCTCCCTCATCTCAATACATCAACCAGCCCGGGCTCTCCGCTCTGCTAACGAAACCAGACTGAGCGCCCCTCTAATTCGAACTTCTCATTCCCGCCTCCAAGACTTCTCCAGAGCAGCACCGGTCCTCTGGAACGCACTACCAAAGGCTACCCGAGCAATCCAGGACTCGCAGAACTTCAGGCATGCTCTAAAAATGCACCTCTTCAGGGAGGCATACCGCATTCCCTAAATAAACCCCTCTGTACTCCGCCTGATAACATGCTCCCTGATCTACTGACTGCAATTCCTGCTAGCCATCATAAACCGCTCCTGCAGTCATACTGTTTCTGCCGTCACACGGCTAAATGTCTGACCATTGTCTATGTGTATAGCATGCCTCACTTTCCACCTCCCCATACTATGCACATCTCCAGCCCTTTATCTTCTGTATCGCCCCATTACTTGTAGTATGTAAGCTCGTTGGAGCAGGACCCCCACCCCTATTGTTTCCATCAATTGATTACTATGTAACCGTGGTTCTGTAATGTTTGAACTTTTGTCTTTCTGTATCCCCCCTGTCTATGTAAGCGCTGCGGAATATGTTGGCGCTATACAAATAAAGTTTATTATTATTATTATTATTAATTGGGATGGAATACTTTAGGCAAAAATATTTCCATGACATTCAACCAGAATTATTGCAATGAAATCTACAGTATACAATAAAATTTGACCAAATATAAGGGCTCAGTCACATGGGTGTTTTAACGGGTGTCTTTTTGCACGTTAAAAAGATCGCACTATATAGAACCAATGCTTTCCAATGGCAGTGGTCACATGTGTGAATTTTGCATGCGGATAAACGTCTGTGGCAAAAATTTTAGGACACCGTTTTTGAAATCGCAGGTAACTGCGGCATCTGGTTTTTTATTGTGAAACCCCTGGATGCTGTGGCAACCAGGGGTTTCACCTTGTGCTTAATAGGGCCGGCTGCGCTCCAGCAGCTGATTTCAGGACGTACTGCACTCCCTCTCCTTTCCAAAGTCTTCACGCTCTTGGTGCTTCCTTCACCAGGCACCCGGTGGCTTCTAGTGACTACAGCCTTGATTTAGAGTGATATAATGAATGATAAAATTATTATTATTTAAAATAATAAAACCATATTACAAGATTCATGAGACACACATAGGCTATTAGATAAGCAGAAATTGTCTGAAAGATTAGGTACACTTTAAGCTCAGCTAGATCAATCATGTACATCACATTGTTTTTGTAATGCCGCCACTACATCCCCCAACCAAAAGCATACTACCTATAAATTCCAAGTTGTTGCTGAAACTTTGTGTTGTTACCAAGGAGCAGATAAAGTTAATGAAAGCCTAAGGGTGGTTTTACACGAGCGTGTTTTTGTGGGTGCATACGCGCGCACAAAAACACACTTCTATCAGAACAAATGCATTCCCTAGGGTGTGTTTACATGTCCGTGTTTTACAGGTGCATGCTTGTAAAGATAGGACATGCATGCACCATAGTCTGCAAGCATGGTCTGCTGGCACCCTTGAATTGTTTTTCAGGGAAGAGCTTTATATATATATATATATATATATATATATATATATATATATATATATATATATATATAAGCTCTTCCCTGAAAAACAAGAATTTTAGTGTAAAAAATAAAAAAAAATACTTACCTGTCCACCGCTGCCGTGTCCCCGCGGAGATGAAGAACACATCTGCTGCATGCAGCAGATGTTTACTTCATCCCCGCGAGGAAAAAGAATTCCCTGCTGCACTTGCCACATCTGTGACAGATGCAGCAAAGGAGCTCTTCATCCTTGCAGGGAATAAAGAATTCCCTGCCACAGCTGCCACAGATGAATTCATGAATGGGTGATTGCTGCCTCTGATTGGCTGAGCGCATGGACCAATCAGAGGCAGCTGTCATTCAATAGATGAGGACTGCTTCTGACTGGTCACAATCCCCAGACAATCAGAGGCAGCCCATTCAGCTGCTCAGAGCAGTGCACGAGAAGAGTTGGCTGACGCGGCTGAGTCCCGGCAGCTTAAGAAAGGTGAGTATGATTTTTTTTAAAATTTTTATCACCATTTTTTCTTGTTTTTCAGGGAAGGGCTTATATTTAAAGCCCTTCACTGAAAAACAATTACAGGATGCCAGCAGCTGGATCCCCTACCGCAGCTGTCATCTGTGACAGCTGTGGTATGGAATTCTTTATTCCCCGCAGGGATGAAGAATTCCTTTGCTGCATCTGTCACAGATGTGGCAGGTGCAGCAGGGAATCCTTTTTCCTTGCGGGGATGAAGGAAACATCTGCCGCATGTGGCAGATGTGTTCTTCATCCCCGTGTGGATAGGACAGTGGCGGACAGGTACGTTTTGTTTTTTTTTACACTAAAATACTCGTTTTTCAGGGAAGGTCTTATATGTAAAGCCCTTCCCTGAAAAACAATTCGGGGGTGCCCGCAGACCAATGCCTTCAATGGAGCCACCGGCAGCAACCGCAGCTCCATTGAAAGCAATGCACAGACCTTTATACACGTGTGTTTTTGCACGTACATAGATGTGCACCTATGTACGCACAAAAACACGCTCGTGTGAAGCCACCCTAAAGGAAACATTTTTGGTGCAGACTCTCATGCCACTTCTGGTACCTGAACTCCTATCTCATCCACATACAGGAAACCAAGACGAGGGATAGGCAGAATAAGCTGCTGCTCAAGGTGCCATAGAGAAAAGAAGAGAAAAAACTATGGATTAAGAAACCTGCCTTTAAATTTTGTTGTACAACCAAATGGACACTGTCCTAGCTGTCACAGACTTTCACTGTGTGACAACTGCCTAATATAACCAATTAAGGGGTCAATCTATTGAATAATCATGACATAACTTCTCCAGTTTAGCTTTTCTATTTCTTGGTTTGTAAATACCTCACAAATCACAATTTTAGCTAATATATGTATTTGTTTTGATGCTATGGTACGAGCAAGTGCGCATGAATAGTGGGGAATGGTTAAAAATTACTTCAATTCAAGTGAATTCGATTTTTTTAGAATCTAATCTACTCACGTGTCCCATCTGTCACAGCTGTCTTGTGATAATGTTGCATTTTTAGTTATTGACTTGTATGGTGAAAAAAATCCTTCCATGATAAAAACACCAGCAAAAGTTATCCTGTTGATTTCAGAAAATTCATTCCTTTGTGGAATTATCATTCGATTTGATTTTAGAAGGAAAAAAATCAATACAAGTCTGGTTGAACATCTTTCGTTGTTCTAGTCCACCTAGTGCACCCTCACCATATGCTACTTTAACCACAATGTTCAGTGTCAGATTAAACCCTGTGAAGGTCTCTAGGCAGTCGAAATCTTGGGGGTTTATCTTGCAAATTATATACTAATATGCATTTAATTTTACCAACCAACAATTTTAATAAACCAATTTTTAATATACAAGACAAGCATTGGTAGTTCTTTGTTTCAGCCTCCGACTTTCTGTGTCTACAAAAGAGATGCAATAGTCTGAACAAGATTGATTAACTCTGTTATAGTAGAAATTAGACTGTGAAGTTAATCAAACTTCATTATAACTCGGAAAAGCTAACTAACTACCGCAGATGTCAGATATATATACTCATTGGTGCTCTTGAATCTTCTATTCGCGTCTAGACTTGGCAGGAACTCGCAACACACTAACTCACAGAAAAAAATTGTTCCTCAAGGTTTCTTGTGAGCACACTCTAGTGGGATAACACTGAACTAAGATGTGTAGGATGCATGTCAGCCACTAGGTGGAGGTGACCATCACTACTCTACATTATATGTACATACCGGTAGGACGCACCAAAATTTTATACTAACTGATGGAAGATGAGCCTTTAAGAGACACATGTGATTGTGCATACACAACATGAATAGAAGCAATACTCATGTGCCTATCTGGAGACACTGCAAAAAGATACTGCTAATTTTGTAAACAAGAATTGCATTTTTACCCACGCACAAAACGACCTGGCTGGTAGAGCTAATGGAAACATTAAGATATTTTGACAGGGAATAAAAAGAATAGGAGATGCATAGCAAAAGATTTGGATGTCATGCTGTGGTTTAACAGGTGGTGGGTGCACTGTGCGCATGAGCCTCAAGAAGTGGGAGGAGGCCCGATGCATTGCTACTAAGGGTGCAAGAGGCATGCCATAAGCTTCCTCTGCTGCAGCTAAAAAAGGCCTAAGCTCATGGACATTATTTGAATCATGGTGGTGTGTATACCTGTATATGTGTCTGAATTTTGACCAAGAGAAATGAAGAATTATTTGCAAACTGCACAAACAGTACAGTGTTTAATTTTTTGGATTGAAGAAACTGCGATGTGTACCCGGTGTCTATGGTTTATGTACTTTAAGATGTTAATGGACAGGAAATGGAGAAAGTCCAGCATTGGGTTAAAAGCTTTCAGTCTTTATTAGATGATTAAGGAAGACATAAAGGAACAAAAGGACATGTGCCGTCTTACATGTTTCAGGCAAGCATGTTGCATTTAATCATATTTCCCTATAGCGTCTTTAATCTCAATTTTTCATTTCTTTGAGTTGATACCTTTTTTCTATCTTTTTAACACAATTTAAGAAAGCTTGATTGTAATTTTCTTTCAAGCTCAAATCAATAATTATTTTGATCCTTTGTTGCAGAGAGCCTAAAAGATGCAGGGCCTATAGACTGAAGCCTACTCTGCCTATTTGGTAATCGGGCATTGATAATGTTATACTGTAATATGGTTTTGTGAAGTGATTCAGATTTTTGTAAACACAGTCTAAATTGGATAGATTATTTCGCCTAGAAGTTATTAACCAGTATGAAAATACAATGTCTTCAGAGGAGTGTTACTAAAAAGATCACTATTACAGCATTACTTTAACAATAATCATTCTAAGGAAAATAATAATGAAAATAACTTCCATATTAGGTATATTCTTCAATACAGCATACCATATTTTTGTACTAGCATCTCTTAATGCTGGCAGGTTCTGTAATTGCTAGGTGGGTTTCAGCTAGATAGTTGCACCTTGTTATCTTTAAAGTAAACTCCTCTTCAGTTAAACCAAGACCTAGTGGGAGATTCCTTTGGGTTAAAGGACCGCACAATATCTGTCCTTTTTCTTTCAATCTCACACACAAAGCTTCTAAAAATCTCTATAGCTGCAGGGTGGATAACACCTTCACTTAAGAGTAGAGAAATTGAACTGACTTCCAATATAAGTCAATCCTTACACTTTTTTGCAGCTTTGTATTGTTTTCCTTTCTATGGTGAGACGATGTTAAAATCCCTGTTTTTAGAAATTAAAATATTAAGCAGTCTGTATGCTTCTGAGGTTTGTTTGGTTCCATACTGAAGTCTGTTGTGAAATTAAAACTAACAACTGACCATATGCTACTGTAGCTCTGTGCAACCTACAAGTATTGAAATAAATGGGCCTAAGCTTCAATGCCAGACACTGGTTGATTGGTGGCATTTTGATGGCTGCTGATCCCAACCATATTAGTACTGTGTCCACCACCAGTTTTGACTTTAAAATAATAACAATAATTATTTTCAAAAGAACATCAAAAACGAATAAAAAAAATAAATCACTAACAATCATTATAATTGAACGGTGGACAGGATGATTTACTTGTTTGGATCCAAGCATTCTCAGTAGGGACATTATATACCTATGAGGTTTGGCCACCTTACAGCACCCTGGTCAATAACAGATAAGCTCTCTTTCTCCTATCTCTATTAACTTCTTTTTGTAGTCAGAAAAGTCGGCAACTATACAGCCAACTATGATGGTCAGTTGTATCCTGAGCGTGGCTTTAGGTTTCGCTGGGGCAGAAAAAAAGTCTATTAGTATTAAATAGCCCTTTGCAGTATAAACAGTGTTAAAACTAAATTTTATTGATATCGTTAAAAAATAGGGCTTAGGACATAAATGGATACCATGTTAACCCTGTATTTTACTATTAAATATAGGGTTAATGTGATATCCATTTGTGTCCTGAGCCCTATTTTGTGAGCATGGCTTTAGATTTAAAAATAAAAAAAACTTTTCATAGAAATATACTATAGTAAACCACTATTTCGGTTTACTATATGGTATTGTAGTTTAGCCTAAAACATGCCTCCCAACCATCCAAGATTTGGCGGCTTAGTCCCAGATTTTGGGGCCTATCACTCTGTCTTGGAAGGCATGCCATCTATCCTGCTTCTCACCACTTTGGCATGACTAATATGAGTAACTCCATCTAACAAGTAAAATCATCATTACTCAGACAGTAAATGCTACACACTCTATATAACACCTGCTGCAGTGGCCGAGAGCCAGGCCTTCAGCCGGGAAGACGGCGGGGTATAAGATGGTGGTGTTTTATGGTGGCACTACCGTCTCCTCTCTTTTGAGCCAAAGTACAGCCCAGCTCAGCCACTTGCAGATGGATAAGAAATAACAGTCCTTACTATTGAGGATTAGTTCTAGATCGTCTTTGTTATCCCAGTGTCCCTAGATGAGTGACTTGCAGTAAATAAATGAGTCTACAACTACATCTTTCAAAACTGGAGGCACTCGGTTTTCTTTTACTCACGTTTTCAACTCTTGATTTTCCAGTACGTAGGTGCTTTTGCTTTTCAATGAGAAACAAGTGCTCTTGAACAAGTTGAGTATCACGTTTCTTGACACGCTTACTTCCCTTGCACACCTTTTCAGCACACATAAAAAACAAGGAGTCCTTTTTTTTCCCAAGGCACATACATCCTCAGCGTGGGTTCACACGAGAGTGTTTTTGTGTGTACTTAGGTGCGTACATACGTGCGCACCTAGGTACGAACAAAAACACGCGTGAACACAGCTGCGTGCTTGTTGTCAATAGAGCCGCGGCTGCTGCCGGCGGCTCCATTGAAAACAATGCTCTGCCGGCTCCGTGCATTCTTTTCAGGGAAGGGCTTTACATATATGCCCTTCCCTGAAAAAGAAACATTTTAGTGCAAAAAGAAAAATTACTTCTCCACCGCTGCCGTGACCCCTGCGGGCATGAAGAACACATCTGCCGCATGTGGCAGATGTTTCCTTTACCCCCACTAGTTAAAAGAATTCCCTGCTGCTACATCTGCCACATCTGTGGCAGATGCAGCAGAAGAATTCTTCAATTCTCAACCGCAGCTGTCACACATGACAACTGCGGTAGAGAATCCTGCTGCCGGCATCCCCGTCAATGGCTTTTCAGGGAAGGGCTTCATAAGCCCTTCCCTGAAAAGCCATTTAAAATAGTGTCGCTGTCCCTGGCTCTGTAGTTCTCAGCTATCAGCAGCCGGGGATTTAAAATCCCCGCCTGCTGGTAGCTCTGATTGTGATTGGCTGAAGTGCTTCAGCCAATCACAATCAGAGCTACCAGCAGGCCGGGATTTTAAATCCCTGGCTGCTGATAGCTCAGCAGTGCTACAGAGACGGGGACAGCGGCAGAAGTCGCTGCTGAGCCCCAGCAGCCGTAAAGGGCTTTTCAGGGAGGGGCTCGTGTGAACCCACCCTCAGTCATAGTTAGCTAATGGACATTCTCTTGGGACAGCCACTCCTGTCTTAGAAAGAATTTTCTTAAATGCTCTTTCACCTCTCGTACTCCTGTGCACATTGTCCTAGCTGTGGTGGATTTTGTTCCTCCCTTGGCGATGCAGTTCAGTGGGGAAATGTGCGACAACCATACTCCAACTTCTCCCCCAAGTTGTGTTCCCCAAGTCAGGAGTGTCAGCACCACTGACTTCAGCGCACATCACCCCCTCCACCTACTACATCCTACATTCTTCTTCTCCCTCTCCTTTCTCTAGAACCCCTCTCTAGCCCCTCAAACACCAATCACATCACACACAGCAGGTTAGGAGGACCAACAAACAGACTCCAACAAGGTTGATAACACCAACACATACACCAAACACAGATGAACTTGCACATAAAGACGAACAGACCACAATTGCTGGAGGGACCCTAACTCTGGGTGACTACACGGCTCTCTTAGCTGGGGAAGTGGGCATGTGTGTCAGAACCAGCAATTCTCGCGGCCGCCGTGCCCGCACCACCGGTCATGCCACCCAGGTTACAGGAGTGCGGCGTAGGGGAGCCCCGGTTCTAGTAATCTCCCCGGGCCGCTGTAAAACTGGTCACCGCCGGGTTGTTAGGGAGGCAGCAGGTGCTTCTCTAGTTACTTGACTACCTAGCTGGCTTCCCTGGTAACGGTCTGTTCTGCAAGGCTGGGGGCGTGTCCCCAGTACCTCCTTGATTGACCTGCTGCTGTCAGGCTCCCCGCCCCAATCAGCTGCTGGGGCGGGAGCTCTGACAGCAGTTAAAAGTGTGTGTTTTCCTTCCAGCTCTTGCCAGTGTTAGTTTGGTTCTCCAGCTGCACCCGCATTTATTTTGACTGCTCTTGTTACCCTGGCTTTTCTGACTTCTGCTTTTGGACTTTGACTACGTTTTGCCTTCCCCTCTGTACTACGTACCCTCCTGTTGCCGACTCGGATTGTCTGACCATTCTACTGTTTGTTTGTCTTCAGTGTCTGTTTGTCTTCCCGTGTCCCGCTTCCCTAGTTTCCCAAATTTGCTATTAACAACCATGTTAACTCGTCGTCCCAATTGTCACCTTTTTTTTGTAACTATGGGTTCCACTCCCGGTTCTCGCTTTCTACTCCTTTTGTCTCGAACAATCCGGCCGCTGACATATCCTCTGAGGAACTGTGCACAGTTTGGGCCCAGGTTCGTAAGAACCTTCAGGGTTCCCAAGAGAAACTACGTAAATATTCCAAGAAAAGATGTACTATCTCGGCACCTTTTGTGGTCGGGGAGCAAGTTTTATTGTCATCCAAGAATCTGAGACTTAAGGTTCCCTCCCTGAAACTTGCTCCTCGGTTCATTGGCCCATTTACTGTGTCGCAGGTTATCAACCCTCTGTCATATAAGTTGTCACTTCCGGACTCCTGGAAGGTCCACAAGGTTTTTCATAAAAGCTTGCTTAAAAAGTACGTGACTCCAGTTCTACCCACCCAGAACCCGCCCCCTCCTTCTTTGGTACAGGGGGAAATGGAGTATGAAGTAGAAAGGCTTGTTGACGCCCGACGGGTTAGAGGTGTGCTGCAGTACCTGGTCCACTGGAGAGGATTTGGCCCTGAGGATAGGACGTGGGTCCCTGCCAGGGATGTTCATGCGCCACGCCTAGTCCGATTATTCCACAGGGCTTTCCCGCTCAAGCCCGCTCCTGGCCATGGGGGTCCGGTGTCCCCCCGTAGAAGGGGGGGTACTGTCAGAACCAGCAATTCTCGCGGCCGCCATGCCCGCACCACCGGTCATGCCACCCGGGTTACAGGAGTGCGGCGTAGGGGAGCCCCGGTTCTAGTAATCTCCCTGGGCCGCTGTAAAACTGGTCACCGCCGGGTTGCTAGGGAGGCAGCAAGTGCTTCTCTAGTTACTTGACTACCTAGCTGGCTTTCCTGGTAACAGTCTGTTCTGCAAGGCTGGGGGCGTGTCCCCAGCACCTCCTTGATTGCCCTGCTGCTGTCAGGCTCCCCGCCCCAATCAGCTGCTGGGGCGGGAGCTCTGACAGCAGTTAAAAGTGTGTGTTTTCCTTCCAGCTCTTGCCAGTGTTAGTTTGGTTCTCCAGCTACACCCGCGTTTATTTTCACTGCTCTTGTTACCCCAGCTTTTCTGACTTCTGCTTTTGGACTTTGACTACGTTTTGCCTTCCCCTCTGTACTGCGTACCCTCCTGTTGCCGCCTCGGATTGTCTGACCATTCTACAGTTTGTTTGTCTTTAGTGTCTGTTTGTCTTCCCGTGTCCCGCTTCCCTAGTGAGGGTAGGGACCACCGCCCAGTTGTCGCCCTGGGGGTTAGCCCAGGGGGGCAGCCCAGGGGGGCAAGTAGGCAGGGACAGGGGTTGCGGGATTTACCAGGGACCCCCATATCCTGGACACTGTCCTGACAATGTGTGTACAGACTGTGCAGCATCCAACAGTAGCATCTAATTAATGAAAATGATTTTATAGCTGAAACCTGCTGGATGGAAATATTCATGGAGTGATGGAGAGCAGTGAGGAGGGTACTGTAAAAAACTGGGGCCACAGTGGGGGTACCATAGTAAAATGGTTCCATAGAGGAGGCATAATTACTTTGTTGGGGCCAAAAGAGGACTAGTACTATGGGTAAGGCCAGATTAAGCGTATATACAGTAAGACTTGGAATTGTTACTGTATTATTTGCTTTATAAGACGCAAGGGGGATCCTATAAAGCAAACATGCCGAAATTTGGACCTGGCCAGCAGATGAAAAGGTTCACAAGTCCTTCTCACACAGCAGCCGGCCGAGACCTTATCCATAGCAGGAGAGCAGAGTGGCCAGTACAAACAGCTGATTGGTGGAGGCAGGGGAGCAGTAGGGTGTTCAATAATCAGCTGTATGTACAGATGAGCAGCACTCCTGCTATGCCTGCTATGAAGCCCACAGTGTGATGAGGATCACACATTCGATCCATAGCAGCTGCCCATACAAACAGCTGATTAGAACTGCTGATTAGTGAAAGAGAACTGCTCCACATACAAATTACACGTAAGTATTTGTTTTGAAATCTTTATTTTCCTCCATGCTTTGGCTAATGCTGTTTATCATTATGTGTGCAAAGAAATGCTGACACTGTTTAAAGAGAGCTACATGATTCATGCTACCTAAAGTAATGCTGCATAATCGCATATTTAGCTTCTGTCTAATGATTGTAACTTTATATGTACTTACCTTAAATCTAATATTCTAAAATTGGAGACCAATGAAGGCTGCAGCTAGTGTCAGGATTGATTTGTAAAATGTGCAGAGCATATTAATCATAGTGATACCCATTCAGTATTGGTCAGTCATTGGTGTGGGTAGACTGCAATTAACTCAGGGCCCTCCACCAATACCAAGCAAATATTACTCTTATACATTTTAACCCCTTAAGGACCAAGCGCTGCAAATTTACAGTGCTTGGTCCTGGGCTTTAACCCTTTCCAATCCCCTGTCTGATGTCTTCCAACATTCTGATTGAAGCCTGTACAGCTCCAATGTCAGAAGATGTCCGGCAGGGTATTCTTACTGTATATTACTGGCATCTCTGTTGTCGGGGGCCTCTCTAGCATGTCACAAACTGCAGTACTGGCTCTAGCTAGCAGATGGCGTCATTGTAAAATGGCTGAAAAAGAAAGCTCCTTAGTAAACCCTGAAGCCAAAATTGGATTGCAAAGGGTTAATCCTGGTCGAAAGCAAAAAATACAGCGCGGGATTAAAGCCTCTGCTCCTGCAATTAAGTAGGAGCAGGTCAGGTTGTTGAATCCGGAAGAGAAGGGAGAAGCGGTTTTTAATCACTTCTGCCTTTTTTCCCCCCAGGTAATGAGCGCTATATACTAAGAAGTGAAAGTGTTTCTTCCATTACATGACCCGGCGATCACGTGACTGCCAAGAGCCCCTGCTACAACAGAGCTGCAGGGTCCTTCAGAGCCAGATCAGCTCTGTTAGTGACTGATGTCACTGCAGGGTTTCTTATGGATGCCCCAGCTACAGTGGAAAAGTGTGAAGTAAAAAAAAAAGACAAAGTGAATGATCCCCAGAGGTCTTATATGACATCATGGGTGTCATAGATGGTAAAAAAAAATCCTTACAAAAATAAGTTTAAAAAAAGTTACAGAATAAGGGCTCTTTCCTGATGTGCGTATATCGGCTGGGTTTTCACGCCCCGTAAATATACACTGTCTCTCTCTGCAGGGAGAGAAGGCAGGCCGGGAGCAGTGCACTGAGCTCTTGCCCCCTCTCTGCCCTCTCTCCACCCCTCACCGCTATTTGCAATGGGTGGGGGTGGGGCAGAGCAGAACTTAGCTCCACCCCTTTCCTGCCCCTCCCTTTGCAAACAGTGACGAGGGGCGGAGAGGGGGCAGGAGCTCAGTGCACTGCACCCGGCCTGCCTCCTCCCCCTGCAGAGAGGGAGAACATATATCGGCCGGGCATGAAAACCCATATACGCACTTTGGAATAAGCCCTAAAAAAAAAAAAATTATATGCAAAAAAAAGAAAATGATGACCCAAAGTTGACGCCAACCAAAACCGTCGTTGTAATCCAAAACCATACATAATATATATCAGAACATACGAAACAAAATGTAGAGCCCATTCTCATACTTTATTTTGCATAAATCTACTAATTAAAAAAAAAAAAACTATAAATGTTAAAAAAATATTTTTTTTCAGCCTTTCACCCTCAATAAAACTAATTCATGAGTGTGAATACATTTAGGGAATCAAAATGTACTATATTTAGCAGGTCCTGTATCTGATATTAATTAAGGGGTCTGATATAAATATGGGAGGTCTGAATATATTTAGTCCTGTGCTTTTATGTAAGCCACCCACAGGGGCATAACTGCAGAGTCTCCACCCCATATAGCTCTCGAGTAACATTGCCATACTGTGACTGTCTATCAACTGCATACCATGACTAACTAGTACAACTGTACTTGCACTAGGTCACACCACCAAGCCGTAAGTTATAACATTGCCACAACATGACAGTTAACACTACCATAGTGTGACAAGAAAATACTACCATACAGTTGCTGAATAATGCCACCATACTGTGAGTGAATAATATTCAAATATTAAAGGGATTGTCATTCAGTATTAGCAATTTATAAAAAATGAAGGGTGGGCTGGTGAAGGTTTAAAACTCATTCAATTGGCGTGCTCTACCTAGACACAAGATGGCCGCGGCCATCAAGTCACATGATACAACCATAAGAAGATGGTCGCTGTATGTGATCACATGACGTTGAACCTGAAGAAGACGCCTGCCACCAGTGATTGCATACAGAAATGGAATTGTTTGTGAGCTGCCAAAGGAGTTAGCAGCAAGTCTCAAAGTCTCCTAGTGTGCATGCCCATGACGCAGTCCAGTGGGTGGAGCTTAGCTCCACCTACCCTGCCCCCTACCATTGCAAAAAGTGGTGAGGGGCGGAAAGAGGGCGGAGAGGGGGCGGGAGTTCAATGCACTAGCTCACAGCTAGGCCCGCCTCCTCCTCTTGCAGAGAGGGACAGCGTATATCGGTCAGGCATGAAAACCCAATAGATATATGCCTATCTGAATAAGCCCTTAATAAAACATTTTTTCAGAGACAGGGTGACCAAAAATGCACTACTCTGGTGTTGTTTTTTTTTTCTGAAAATGTTCACTGTTAAATAATGCATTAGTTGGATAGATCTGACTTTTATGGATTTAGCGATACCAAATATGTTTTGGCTTTTTTATTATAAAATATGGCAAAGGGTTTTTTCTTTAAACTTTTATTAACTTTTATTTTATTTCAATACCTATTAAAACTTTTTAAAACTGATTTTTACATGTTTTTTAGTCCCCATAGGGGACATGAGAGACCCAGGCTGTCATTGCAACAGAATAGCACCCCATGTTCTTAAAGACTTAACAGCTGCAATCAGCAATGGAGCTGATCGGAGCTGTTGCGGATACTTTTCAGCTATAAAAAGCAGCTGGCACCCACATTGTATAGAGCAGGATTAACCCCCATACAAACCCTGAACGTCCATGACGTAATTGTACATCCTGGAGCGTTAAGGAGTTAAAGTGACTGTCTGGGCCTGGAGAAAGAAAGATGGCCACAGCAGCTTCTCAGAGTGCCTGCTGTACACTGTGCACTGGTATGCATCATTGGTATAAGACACTACACCTGCTCCGATTGACCAGTGCTGCCCATGTGAGAGTTGCCGGTCAGTCTGATCAGCATGTAATGTCTTAGACTACCAATGTATAATATGTACAGTGTGCCTCAGGTAGTCAGAGACGTGGTTTAACCATCTGTGTCTCTCCTGGCCCAGGGGGAGCTCTAAACTTTGTTTAGGAGAGCTGGCATTCCAAGCAACTGGAGCTAAACTTTACATTGGATTTAACTGTTAGTAAAGGTGAGAGGGTGTTTATACAGGGTGTTTATACATGATTCTGCTTGTCCCTTTTCTTGCACCGCAGATGTAGCAGAGCAGAATGTTTTATTTGCTTTGTTTTAGCTGTTAGAATATTGTTTTGAAAAGAAGGTTTCTTCAGAAAATGAAGAAATGAAGAAACCTTCAATGGGAAACTCATATCGCACTCATGTGCAGATCGCACAGTCTGACTGTCCCATTTAAAACAATGGGCGATGCGTTCTGAGGGACACGGAGAAAAAAGGACATGCTGCTTTATTTTTTTGCTTTTCTTTTTTTTAAACCTCGCAGCACTTCTTTGAGAAAATCGCTAATGTGTATGGCATCATTTAAAAGAATGGAGCTCATATTCACGTGAATTTTGTGTGTCTAGCAATGCACGAGATTCGCACTCGTGGGAATGCAGCGTAAGGCTAATAGTGGCTGATAGTAAGTCACGCCTAAAATTGTCATCCATGTGCTGTACGATTTGCGGGACACCGCACATTTGCATCTACTACTCCCGTGCGAGACTCACGCGGAAATAGGAAACGTTGCGATTCCTCTGTTTTGCAGCATAGCTGCATGAGAGAAATCACTCATGTACATAGACCCATTGCAAATAAAGTGTTCTGCATCTTGCAATGCACGAAACTCAGACGATAAAATCAGCCATGCAAATATGGCCTAACATCACAGGCAGGATTACACTGAAAGGTAACACCTATATGTAGATAACACGGGAGTCACCATTCACAAGAGCTATAAACCGTTACTATCTACTCCCCCTCCCTGCAAAATGACCTCTGCGCACGTCACAAAACATGCCTAGAATAGTCTCCCATACAAGTCAATGGGTCCCCTCTAGAGATGAGTGATCTCTCTCATTCTCTCCACCCCCCACCCCCCTCCCGGCTTTTAAATGTAGTTCAGGAAAGATCGCCACCCCCATAGTTATGTACAGACAGCAGAATAAAAAGATTTCTACAATCACAAAATAAAAAAAAGAAAGAAAAATGGAATATGTCACAATTACACTCGTATGCCTGGACACTACTGTAGTTGCATTTCCCCATCATATAACATTAGTAGAAGATATTTTTTTTTATTATACATTACGCAGCTCCTCTTTTATTCTTCCTGGAAATGTAGGAATAACTTGAAAACTATGTGATACCATTCCCCTTGTCAACTGCATGTTTTTTTTGTCCCCATTTGTCACTCTGATCATTAATTGAACAGTAGTAGAATGTGTAAGGAAAATCCGTATTGAAAAGATGAATTGTAGCACTGAATTCATACATTTCCAGGATGATATAACAGAAGGCTAAAATACTGAAAAAAATCAAAGCCTATGTTTACATAACAGAAAGCTCGAAGTTTTAATATGATCCTCCAGAATTCTTTAAGCCTTTCTTTACGTTCACATTACATAATGAGTGAAATCGGCTCATGCGTGATATAACATTATTAAAATAAACAGACAGTACACCTCCATACGTTAAATTATACTTGGAAGCTGTCACAGTGCAATACTGTAGCTTAGATTATGATGAACTACTCAGTTTACGCAACTTCTTCACCTCTAGATTATGCTTCTAGGGAAAGCAAAAAAAGTTGCTTTTAAGACATCTATCTCACCACACTCTCCTGGAGTCTGAATACAAATAGGAATATTCTGTATCAGGCACAGTAAGGTTACGGTCAGTGAGAGATGATAAATGCATCCTGTCAGGCAAGGTACACAAGATGTAGAGTTGTAGGGGAGCATGAGTTTTTTCAGATGCACTCAACATGCTTCTAGTAGACAGAAGAATAGGATATGTGTAGTTACACACATATATATTATTTTATATAGATCTGCTCATTCATATATCTCAATATGTTGCAGTATAATCTACATGGGATGCATAGCCACATTTATGGGATTTATGAGTTGGGCAAAGTTGCTTTGCATTGACTGACGTAAAGTTTGGAACATGCTTTTCAATACTGACTGTGTTGTCAAAAGCTGACATTGCATCAAAGCTATCTGGGATAATCAAGAGAGATGTCCACGAGTGTTTATGGCACTGACCTCTGCTCCAGAGAGTCCCTCTGAAGTCCGCAGCCTTGATTTCTGGGTAGCAGGGGTGGAGGGTAGTGTAGCTGCTATAGAGAGAGGTGGCTCTAAGCAAGGTGTGGAGAAGGGGTGCCGAGGTGTGGAGTAAGGTGTGGAGCAGGAGATTTCTGCTCTTTCCCAGAAGGCAAGGGAGAGCTTGTATTGCTGCAGTGATCAGAGGAAAGTGGGTCTGTGTTTTGGAGCTTAAGCAATCTCCTCTGAAGCTTATGAAGTAGCCTGAGAACTTCCTTCAGTGCCACCTTGCCCGTGCACCTGATGTTAAATAAAAGTCGAGGAGTTTATTTGAATGGGCAGAAGATTTTCTTATTTTAGGTATCTTGAAGGTAGAACCCATGGCTAGATGGGACTTTAGAGTTGTAGCTGAGGGTAGAAGATTCTGCTAATTGGTAGATGGTGCAGGAGCTGAGCTTCTCAGCAGCTAGGCCATGTCCCTACAGGCAGTTTTTCTGGCCCATCTGTGGATCTACTGTACAAAGAAGGACGTATGATGCTGTGAGTTTGGGTCAGTATGTAGTGGCCCAGTACATCATCCTGGTCCTCTCCATAATGGTCATACATGTTTATCTTATGTGGATGCACTGTGCAAAGCTTGTCTTGTCATTTCCCATGTGTGTGTTGCCCAGCTGTGGCACTTGAGGGGTTAACTTTTATAAAATCATAGTCTGCCTGTAAATGTATCAGTCTGTCATGTCATGTGGTATGAGTGAGGTTATAAATAGGAGTGATTGAGAACGGGAAAGGAGTTCCATCTTGTCTGCTGAGAGAGTCTAACACAGAGCCACATGGAAGCACCTTCAGCTTCTTTGTGGTGAAGATGGAAAAGAAGGAGAGATTTCCTGTAGCAACTGTATTCTGGATGTAAGTGGAGTGAGCCCCAGATCAGAGAGTTAACATTCGTGAGTAATCACTTTCCTTGACAAGGCCAGTGCAGAGGTTCTGAATAATTAAGTCTTTACGTTTTCCTATGTGGCTGTCAAGAGCCAGAAACACTGCATAGAAGTGTTTAACTATACAACTTATGCTTGTTAATTGTCACAACCACATATCTCCAGAGCGGGGTGCAAATCCTAAAAGTCAATAATTGCTGCCAGAGTGTCTGCGGAGTGACCCTACCCCCTTTTCCAGGAGCGGTTCCTGACAGATGTAGTGTGTAGGACCGGTGTCATCCTGTGTTTCCTCCCTGACCTCTGATCTCTTGTCTTGCCTGCACTGTATAGACTGTACCTAAATTGCCTTGTAATAATAGTTCACTGCAAGTTTATTCAAGTAAAGTCTATACCAGTCTTTACCCATTCCTGGGGACCAGAGGTACTAAAAGACTGTGCCTGTGATTATTCTCTGTCGTGTATAATACCAATTTGTAGGAATGGTGGCGTCATCCATGACAACTACAACCCCCATCCTGCTGTTTATTGGCATTCCCTATCCTAAGGGTGTCTTTGGTGGCCTGCAGATATACTCTGGCCTTGACTACGTGTTCTCTCTCAGGGAAAGGAGCCTGGTAAGTGCCGCCGTGACAAGCCATCACTTAAACCTCCCAGCTCCCCACATATGCCAGGTGCCCGGGGTGTCTCTATGGAATACTGCAAGTAGATTGTAGGCAGCCTTGTACGTAATATGGGTGCAAAAATGTGCTTGTAATATGCTTATCTGAAACTGGCCTTAGGTGTTATTGAATCCATGCCATGCACCTCCTCTTCCTCCTCCAGTCATGCACTATATATAACAAAGAGAAACAGATTTACTTAAGCGTGTTTATTCATATCGTAATAGAATATTTGATTTTGAACTTTTCTTGTGCCACCTATTTATTGACCTTTCAATAGTTACATACTGTGTGAACAAGTTAATATCAACTTTATTATAGAAATACAATCTATAAAGCATATTTAACCCCTTAGTGACGAAGCCTGTTTGCGCCTTAGTGACGGAGCCAAATTTTGGAAATCTGACATGCGTCGTTCAACGTAGCATAACTCCGTAAAGGCTTTACATATCCCAGTGATTCTGACATTATTTTTTCGCCACATGTTGTACTTCATTTAGGTTGTAAAAAGAGACCGATATAATTTGTGTATATTTATTAAAAGTACCAATATTGGAAAACTTTTGAAAAAATTGTCATTTTTTTACATTTTCTCAAATATGTCCAAACATACTGTACAAATTTTTGATAAGATATGTATTTCCATCTGTTTACTTTATTCTGAATGCACACTTGAAAAACTTTTGTGTTTTTTTTTAACCATTTATAGGACGTACAAATTTAACATTACTTTTCAGCATTTTGAGGAGCACTTTGTTTTCCTGCACCAAGCCAAGTTTGCAAAGGCTCATAAGTGTCAGAATAATAGATACCCCCACAAATAACCCCATTTTAAAAACTACACCCCTTAATGTATTCACTGAGGGGTGTCATGAGTATTTTGATTCCACCAGTTTTTTTTCAGGAATTAATTCAATTTAGGGGAGAAAAAATAAAATTTCATATTTTTGCAAATATGTCATTTTAAAGACATATTTTTTTCCTATAGAGCCCATGAAAATGAGGATTTACACACCAAAATGGATACCCCCATTTCTCCCGTGTTCAGAAACATACCCATTGTGGCCCTAATCTTATGTCTGGATGCACAACGGGAGCCAAAATGAAAGGAGCAGTCGGTGTCTTTCAGAACATAAATTTTGCTTGAAGGCGTTTTAGGCCCCATAGCACTTTTGTAGAGCTCTTGAGTGGCCAAAACCAAAGAGAACCCCCACAGATGACCCCATTTTGAAAACTAGACCCCTTACCAAATTTATCTAGGGGTGTACTGCCCATTTTGATCCGACAGTTTTTTAATGAATTGAAGCAAAGCAAAAGGAAAAAATTGTGATTTTCGTTTTTTTGGCAATTCTGTCATTTTTAAAACTGTTTTTTTGGTACAGCACACACATGAATGAAGACTTGCACCCCAAAGTGGATACCCCTGTTTCTCCCGTGTTCAGAGACATATCCATTGTGGCCCTAATCTTTTGTCTGGATGCACAACGGGGCCCAAAATTAAAGGAGTAGTCGGTGGCTTTCAGAACAGAAATTTAGCATGAAGGTGATTTAGGCCCCATTGCCCACTTGTAGAGCCCTTGAGCAGCCAAAACGACAGAGAACCCCCACAAATGATCCCATTTTGAAAACTAAACCCCCTAACAAATTTATCTAGGGGTGTACTGTGTATTTTTACCCTACAATTTTTGAATAAATCTAAGCAAAGCAGTAGGAAAAAATTTACAATTTTCATTTTTTTGGCAGTTGTATCAATTTAAAAAACTGTTTTTTTTTGTACAGCACACATAGGAATGAAGACTTTCACCCCAAAATGGATACCCCTGTTTGTCCCATGTTCAGAACCATACCCCTTGTGGCCCTAATCTACTTAAAGGACACATGGCTAGGCCTATAATGGAAGGAGCACCCGTTGGATTTTAGGGTACAACGGAATAAATTCCAGGCCCCATTGCCCACTTATAGAGCCATTGAGCGTCCAAAACGATAAAGAACCCCCACAAGTGACCCCATTTTAAAAACTAGACCCCTTAACGAATTCATCTAGGGGTGTATTGCGTATTTTGACCCCACAGTATTTGAATAAATTTAAGCAAAGCAGAAGGAAAAAATTACGATTTTCATTTTTTTTGGCAATTTTGTCAATTTAAAAACTTTTTTTTTTGTACAGCGTACACAGGAATGAAGACGTTCACCCCAAAATGGATACCCCCGTTTGTCCCGTGTTCAAAAACATACCCATTGCGGCCCTAATCTACTTACAGGAAACATGGCAAGGCCTGTAATGGAGGGAACACCCATTGGATTGCAGGGCACAACTGAATAAATTCCAGGCCCCATTGCTCATTTGTACGTAATAAAAATTGACTCCCTAAAAATTCCCCCCCCCCCCCCGCCCCACACACACACTCCGCGCCCTTTTCGGCGTTCCCCAAATCTTAGATAAAAGTAATAATGTGAACTGTGTAGTATTTCCAAAGACGGGTAATTATGGAGGCTGGTTGGGATGGGCACATAGGGCAATAAAACCGTGTATCCCCCCTCCTCTCATGTATTTTGAGGGGCTTTTCTTGACCTCAGTGGCGGGGATGGGGTGTAAAAAGTGGCGTTCCATGAGTCTTCGTAAGCTTGATGAGGTGCGGTGGTCTCACACAGAAGGCGCTCAACATGCTGCTCCTGGAACTGCAGGAAGGCGAACGTTCCTGGGGCTTCTTGTAAATTATGTATTACAGATAGCAGTCTGAATAATGCCGGGCTTACGCAGCCGTAGGTGGAATCTGCTTGCGGAGGCCCGCAGCGGATCCCAGCTGTGAGCCCGGCTGTGACCCTGCGTACGGCCGCGTAATGTACTGCGCATAACTGCCTACTCACACAGGCGGTCATTCGCAGTACACATTTTTTTTTTTTTTGTATTACCCGCACCTTGGCTTAGCGATGACGCGGGTACCCGCAGCCCGTATACAAGGTAGTTGCATATGGGCAGCGGGTATATCTGCGACCATGGAGCACAATGGGCTCTATGTTGTGGATATCCACGGTAAAATAGAACCTGCTGCGCTCTCTTTTCTGCGAGTGGATTACGCAATTCCGACCCACTAATGTCAGCGGAATTGTGTAATTCAATGTGATTGATCTACGTATTACTGCGGATCAGACGCATGCGGAATCCGTAATTCCTATCTGGTCATGTGAGACTGGCCAAAGGTAGATCGCTACCTTTTTTTCACGTGACCGGGGACTGCTCAATGAGGCCACCCGTTACTGCTCCGTTGGTCGCCGAGAGCAAGGAGATTTTAAGTTTCCTGGGCTCCCCGACTCTTGCGCATGTGTCCGGTGTTTTGCCGGAGGTCGCATGTGCAGAATCCGGGTAAGTTCACGGAAGAAGATTGCGTCGGGGTGTAAATACGGAGGCCTCCGGTAAAAAGTTTCATCTCCTCTCACCGATCGCATCAGTGAGGGGAGATGAACCTTCACCTTTTTTTAACTTTTACGAGATTGCCATTATTCTTTGGATAACGGCGAACACGTGACCAGGCATTGCTCACCGCGGCCCCCCGTGAAATCCCCAGGCTCTCGGCTAAGTTTTGTAGCCAGGAGCAGGGAGATTTTAAATTACCACGGCTTTTGCGCATGGCCTGCCATATTGGCGACGGGCGCGTGCGCAGAAACTGGGGTGAGGTCCGCGGATAAATCCGCGGGCCTTAGGTACGTCATTTCATCCTCCCTCACGGATATGATCCGTGGGGGGAGATGAAACGCAAGCTTTTTTTAACTTTTTAAAACTTTTTTTTTTACTTTTTGCACTTTTTTTTTTTTTACTTTTTGCACTTTTTTTTTACATTACATGATCACTGTCATCCATTGGATGACAGTGATCATGTCCCCAGTGACATCCCTCTGCTCTTGGCTACACATGGCAGCCAGGAGCAGAGCAATTTTGAATTTCCCGGGGCTCGAACCCCTCTGTGCACGCGCCCGATGTCAATCATTGGGCGCGCATGCGCAGATGGGGATTTCGGGTCCCGGGACATCGGGACATCGCAGAGGACCGGGGGTGAGTATTTTCACCTCCCCTCATGGATCCGATCCATGAGGGGAGGTGAAACTTTACTTTCCTTTTACTTTTTCAACTTTTTCGCGATCACCGCTATCCAATGGATAGCGGTGATCGCGGGCCCGGGGACCGCTCACAGTGTTCCCCGGTAACACCTCCTGGTTCCCAGCTACCTTCAGGAGCCGGGAGCCAGGAGATTTTAAATTTGCCGGGGACACCCGGGCTTCTGCGCGTGCGCGTGACGTCATCGTCTGGCGCGCATGCGCAGAAGGCCGGCGGCGGCCTTTTTTACACAGGCTTTACTACTTTTTTACACAGTTTTGTTAACTTTTTTGCGATAGGCGCTATCCATTGCATAGCGCCGATCGCAATACCGGGGGGGACTGCCCGCATCCTGGGATGACAGCTCCATGCTGTCGGCTACCTGCGGGCACTGACAGCATGGAGCTGTCACGTCCTCAGGCAAGTGGGCATTAATCCAAAGAGGATGCATAAAACTACGTCCTCTAGGATTAAAGCCCACTTTCTGAGGACGTAGTTTCCCGATGGGGCGGTTGTTAAGGGGTTAACATGCTTAAACACTTAGGCCAGCTTCACACAGCCGATAAAATCGTGCAAGATTTGTGTGTTGCGAGACACACAAATCTTGTAGAAGTATAAACCCCATTCTTTTGAATAGAGGTCAAACACATGCGCGAGGTTTTCCAGCATGGCACCGCAACCATGTGAAGTTAGCCTTAAGACTCATTCAGACAAGCATGTTTATGTGCGTACATAGGTGAGCATAAAACCACATGTCTATTTAGAACCATTGGTTTCTTATGATGTGTTCACATGTCAGTGTCTTACAGGCATGCAAATGCACGCACCTGCAAAAGATAGGGCATGTGCATTTTATAGGTCTGTGGTGCGTGTAAATATTGCCCGTGGGGAGTCCCCTTGTCACTGAACACTGTGACAGCACTGTGGCAGAGGATTGCAATGTTTTCCCATTGCTTTCAATGGGGCCGCCGCTGCTGTCAGCCCCATTGGAAACAATGGGATGCAGGCAACCACTGCAGTAATTTTCGGGAAAGGGCTTTAAATATAAGCCCTTCCCTGAAAATCTTCCCTAGCATGTGTAAAAAAATAAAAAAAAATAAATATATATATATATATATATATATATATATATATATATATATATATATATACTCACCTCTCTGCCGCTGTCGCGGCTCAGGCGTGTCTTCTTTGCTTGGTCCCCCTATGAATTCAATAAATGGCTGAGCGCTGCCTGTGTTTGGCTGAGCACTCAGCCAATCAGACACAGCCCTTTCAGCAGACGGGGATTTTAAATCCTTGTCTGCTGAAAGAGATTCAGTACAGTATCGGGGACCAATCAGAGAAGATGTGCCTGAGCCTCGAGAGTGGCTGAGAGGTGAGTATATATTTTTTAAATTATTTACAAATGTTGGGGATAATTTTCAGAGAATTCAATGAATGGCTGAGCACTGCCTGTGATTGGCCGAGCACTGTGACCAATCACAGGCAGTGCTCAGCTGTTATTCAGCTGAGCACTCAGCCAATCAGACACATCCCTTTTAGTAGGTGGGGATTTAAAATCCCCGCTAAAAAGAGATCCAGAGCAGTGCTAGACAAGCGACTAGACGCGCCTGACCCCCGACAGTGGCGGAGAGGTAAGTATATATATTTTTTACACCAGCTAAGGATGATTTTTCAGGGAAGGGCTTATATTTAAAGCTCTTCCCCGAAAATCACTGCAGGGGTTTCCAGGAGCCTATTGCTTACAATGGGGCCACCGGCAGCAGTGGCGGCTCCATTGAAATCAATGGGCAAGGACCTTCATTCACGTGTGTTTTGGCATGTCTGAAAATGTGCTCTTCTGAATGAGGCCTTAGGGTTCCTACTCACTAGCGTTTTGTTTTACTCTGCGATATTGTTGCAATTTTTTAAACCGAATGTCAATGGGACTTTGTAATGTTAAAAACGCATTGCAAGTTTGTGCTTTGCGATTTTTGTGCGATGCAATTTTTAATATTAGAAAGTTCCATTGACATACGCATTTAAAAAAACGCAAGGGCTTAGGAGCCCTCAAGGACACAGTTTCCTTTAGTCATTGTTTTTACATCCTTTGCCTTCTAAGTGCCATAACTTTTTTAAAGTTCCATAAGCTTAAATGTATGAGACTTGTTTCCTTCAGGTCAATTGTGTTTTTAATTACACTATTTATTGTACCATATAATGTATTGAGAAGCTTTTTAAAAAAAAAAAAAATCTTATGGGGCAAAATGGGAAAAAAAAATTGAGTTTTGGCTTAATTTATTCTGCAGGTCAGTACAATTACAGCAATACCAAATGTATATCTTTCAATACCTGTTTTCTGTTGCCATATTTCAGGACCCACAACCTTTTCATAGTTACGTTTACAGTGCTGTGTGTGGGCTTGTTTTTTGTGGGGTATGTTGTGACTTTTATTGGTACCATTGTGGGGTACATAAGACTTTTTGATCACTTTTTATTCCATGTCGTGAGGTAACTATAAGGCCTTAGTCAGACGGGCGATTTTTCGCGCGATTTGCACATGCGCATGCGTCCGGCGATTTTATAAAACCATTGCTTTGCAATGGTATTGGACACATGAGCGCTTTTTATGCGCTCGTCCGATAAATTATAGAACAAAAAATCGCAGATCGCACCTATCTGCGATCTGCGATTCCTGTTCTCTTCTCTATATGTGCTCAATGGGGCCGGCGGCAGCAGCGCCGACCTCATTGAGAACATATAGAAGACAAATCATTCTTCTCTGCCACAGCTGTAACAGCTGTGACAGAGAAGAACGATGTTTGCCCATTGAATTCAATGGAGCGGCAATACAGCCGCTCCATTGAAAGCAATGGGCTGCCGGCGTGCGCGGGGTGAATTGTCGGGAAGGGGTTAAATATATAAACCCTTCCCTGCAATTCATTCTAAAATGTGTTAAAAAAAAAAAATTGTATACTCACCTTTCCGCTGCAGCCGGAGTCCAGCCACGGCTGCTGTCAGTTCTCCTGAACTGCTTCTTGGCACTATTCAGCCGGCGGGGCTTTAAAATCCCCGCCTGCTGAATGATCTGCCTCTGATTGGTCACAGCCCTGACCAATCAGAGGCTAAAAACACTCACACACCCATTCATGAATTCATGAATGGGTGAGTAACTGCTGCCTCTCAGCGCTGAGCCAATCAGGGGCAGGTCTGACTCACATCCATTCATGAATTCATGAATGGGTATGAGTGAGGCATGCCTCTGATTGGCTCAGCGCTGAGCCAATCAGGGGGCAGGTCTGACACACCCCCTTCACACCCACTGCAGGACTGCCACGCGGAGCTCCAGCTGCTGGGAGAAGGTGAGTATACAATTTTTTTTTATTTTAACACATTTTAGGATGGATTGCAGGGAAGGGCTTATATATTTAAGCCCTTACCGACAATTCATCCCGGGCTCGCCCGCAGCGCATTGCTTTCAATGGAGACGGCTGTACTGCCGTCTCCATTGAATGCAATGCGCTGGACAGCTCCGGCCCGTTTCTAATGAAACGCGGCTAGGAGCAGATTTTCGGGCGATTTGCGGGTGACTTGCGCGCACCGGTCACGCGATTTGCGGATGCGTATCCGTCATGCGATCCGCAAATCGCGTGAAAAATCGCCCGTCTGACTAAGGCCTCAAATAGCAATTCTGACATTGTGTCTTTTGTATGACATTCATTGTGTAGGAAAAGTAACATGATATTTTAATAGGTCTGATTTTTAGTCTGATTTTTTTTTTTTAGACTGAAGTGCAGTGATACCAAAATGTTTATTTTTTGTTTCAATTTGTAAGAGATGAAAAAAGGGTGCCCTTTGAATTTTTAATATTGATTTTAAATATTATTGAACTTTTTTTGTTAGCCTTTTTTTACATTGTTTAGTAGGACCACAAGGGAACTTGAAAATTTGCTTGTACAACACATTATATGTATTACTTGTACAATGCATTGCAATATTTCTGAAGCTTATTAAGCCTGTGGGAGGGCCTAAGAAACTAACTTGCATGGCAGGCCTGGAGACCACTGTTAGGCCCTAAGCTGCTATATAAATAGGCACCACATAATCCCATTGTAGGGGGACTGGTTGTGTGACAGACTGAGCCCCATTTTGGTGCTGTGGTTGTGACTGACCACTGCCTCTAAGGTGTTAACTGGATGGGCCCAGAATTCACTAGGATCCTGCCTATTTATTGAAAGGGTCAGCTGTTTGACACAGCCTGCACCTGCCACATATGGAATGGGTTTAGCTCCTGATCTTGCTACATACATTCCCTGCACATATCCTCTGTATACATAGTCTAGTAAACAGAGACTGGTGGGGAGCATCTGAGTGGCTGCACTGGAAAAATGGGGGATTTAACAGGTACGTAGTGTCTTTTATTATTTTATACAATTTTCCTCCGTACCAATTTTTTTTTTCTATGAAAACACAGAATTACTCTAAATATAAAGGAAAATGAATGAACATTCATAACACAGATCTGCGACTAAAAAGCTGTTTGATTAACCACAAAATGCAAAATTCTCTTCAAATTTAGTCCTTAGTCAGACGGGCGTTTTTTCGCGCGATTTGCGGATCGCATGATGGATGCGCATCCGCAAATCGCGTGACCTGTGCCCAAAAATCGCCCGAAAATCTGATCCTAGCCGCGTTTCATTAGAAACGGGCCGGAGCTGTCCAGCGCATTGCATTCAATGGAGCCGGCAATACAGCCGGCTCCATTGAAAACAATGCGCTGCGGGCGAGTGTGGGATGAATTGTCGGGAAGGGCTTAAATATATAAGCCCTTCCCTGCAATTCATCCAGAAAAGTGTTAAAATAAAAAATATATATATACTCACCTGCTCCCGGCAGCCGGAGTTCCGTGCGGCCGGCCTGCAGTGGGTGTGAAGGAGGTGTGAGTGAGACCTGCCCCCTGATTGGCTCAGCGCTGAGCCAATCAGAGGCAGGTCTCACTCACACTCATTCATGAATTCATAAAATATTTTTTTTATTTTAACACTTTTCTGGATGAATTGCAGGGAAGGGCTTATATATTTAAGCCCTTCCCGACAATTCATCCCACGCACGCCGGCAGCCCATTGCTTTCAATGGAGCCGGCTGTAACAGCTGTGGCAGAGAAGAATGATTTGTCTTCTATATGTTCTCAATGGGGTTGGCGCTGCTGCCGCCGACCCCATTGAGCGCATATAGAGGAGAACAGGAATCATAGATAGGGGCGATCTGCGATTTCTGTTCTATAATTTATCAGACGAGCGCATAAAAAGCGCTCATATGTCCGATACCATTGCAAAGCAATGGTTTTAAAAAATCGCCGGACGCATGCGCATGCGCAAATCGCGCGAAAAAACCCCCGTCTGACTAAGGCCTTAGCAAATTTTCTCCATTTTTGGTATTTTTTTTTCTTAGGGTTTTTAACTAAATTTAAAGTCAAAATTACTATTAATTAAATCACATCAGTGCATTTATAATATACAATGCCAAAAAACATAACTTTCAAAGAAAAGAACTTCCAGAGTGAGCTAATTGAAACCAGCATTAACATGTTGCAAGCTGACCGCGCAGGCTCTGACATGCACGGGCTTCATGCAATTTTTTTTCTTGGTTCTCATCTGTGGTACTACTGTATCTTGACGCCACCAGATGTATGGATGGAAACAAGATACAGGGTGCTTGATAGGGGGGTGATGCCCCCCAATAGCTTATTGGCTGCCATGAGCCAGGTCCTAGCATGCCGCAGCAATCAATATCCCCGGAGCAGCCGTCCCCCTTCCTTCTCCCCGTGGCAAACCGCTAGGTGGCACCTGTGCTGACAATGTGATACTGAAGCCGCTCTAGGAATCCCCCTGCTATGAGGCTGTGCCCTCCCACCTCCCTGGCGAAGCCCTTGTGCTGTGACTTACAGAGCCGCAGAGCATCTCCTCAAGCCATCTGCTCCCTCACAGCTCCCTCAACAGATGTGTCTGTGCCGCTGTGCCACCTCTCAGTTCTGTTCCAGACGCCGGCTTTCTGCTGCTGTGGCCGCTGACAGCTCGCTCCCCTGCTCAGTGTCTGCCACTACTGCCAGTGTCGCCGGCTCACTGCTGCTGTTGCCACTGACAAACGGAAAGAGTAGGAGTAACTCCCACAATCTCTTCGTGTTAGCCCGTCATTCCTAAGCGTGCTCTCTCTGTGAACACTTTTCCTGCAGCGATCTACATAGATTGTGGCAGGGAAAGGGTTAACAGTGCGAGGGGGCATCTCCCATGGACCCCCGGTGTTGAAGTGGGAGGCCGGCTATCAGTGCCGGATAGCTCAAGATCTGTCATGATCTCACGCTATTGATCTAACGCTGAATTGTCAGGAAATGTGATGTCCTATGACAAAACAGAGGTCATTTTCTGATTCAGCGTACCGAAAAATATAAAGATTACGTAGAAAAACCAAAACAGCTCTTAAAAGAAATTTTTTTGCAGGCCTGTGATCCATGAAACATACCTCTGACAAATCCCAATAATCAAAGACATGTCTGTTTTAATACTACAATTAAGAAAAAAAGTAATAGGGACATACAGAATCTGTTAGACATGTTTTTATTATATATCATATATGACTAAATAACAAATTATACTTCTTTGTATTTTTTTGATTTGACGGGATGCAGCTGCACCAAATACCAAAAAAAAAAAAAAAAAAGAAACTAATTCTTTATTAGGATTTAGGCCTTGGGTAACCTTATTTTAAGTTAAAAATCCCAAAAGCTTCTCTATTAAGGAGGTGATGATTCAAGTCACCTCCCTGTAGAGACCTATTTGATTTTATTTATACCAAACCCTCTTGAGGAATTGAGAATAAAGGTGGAGCATGGGGAGATCTCTTCCAGCCGCCTGCCTCCATTCACTGCAATGATGAATGACTGTCTGTTTATACAGGACTATAGTCACTTGGTTTTTAGGTGATTTCTTAGTTAGTGCCCTGCTTTGGCCACGTGTACACGGGACAACTATCACCTGAATTTCTTGTTTCCAGCGATTATAGGGGTGATAATTGCCCCATGTAAAGGTACGTTATTATGACCAAATTAGTGACTGTGTTGGAAATTAATGTGCGTTTAGTTGGCTGCGTGATTCTACATTTGTGGGGTCTTGTCAACAAGTCATCTAAGAGTCTTTGCTGAACCAATTTCTTTTGCATATTTTCACATCCAGGTAGCTTAGGCTATGTGATTCAACCACACAGTGACATCTCTGGAAGCTTTACCTATCAATTTTCTTTGTCCTGAACGATTCCAATGATCACTCCCAGTATGTAGTATTGTGTTCCCTGCCATGAAGTTGCGGAACACGTTAAAGATGTATTCCCATCTCTGCCAAACATAGTCACAATAAAAAAAATACTGTCCCTCTCTCGAATAAGGTGGCTGGAGTGGCTGAGCGGACAGAAAAAGCCAAGTATGACTTACTAGGTTGTTTTCGTTTACTGGACGTTCTTCATCATTCTTCCATGACAAGGAGGAGACAGGACCTCCAAACACTCAAACACAGGAGAAACTAGGGGCCAGGAAGAAGTCTGATTGGACACCCCCTCCTGGTCACAATCCCACCTTGGATAAATACATAGACTCCTTTAGACATGAGCTGCAATTTACTATACTGGACAATCAGAAAAGGGAATCATTAAATATCAATATGCAGCAAAGAAGGGCCATCTATGCACTCAAAAAAAAAACAAGTAGATCACCATTAAGCCTGCAGATAAGGGTGGTGCTATAGTCCTCATAAACACATTGGACTACATGAAAGAAGCAGAAAGACAGATAACAGACACCAGATATTACACCAAACTGGATCAAAACCTGACTCGGAAATATATAAGGGAATTGAGAAGGTGTGATAGACATGATAATTATTTAGTATAAAATGTCTATCGATATTTGTATAAATCAAATATATTTTGCTGTTGTAATGACTTTTAGCTCTGAGGAGTTTAAAGGACACACACACAATCTAATCATGGTATTTGCTAGACAATGGATGTATGATGTAATGTTAGATAAGTACATAGGGATTGCACAAGAGACCTCTAAGAGTTAAGGGCCATAGTGTTATGTGTATATCCTTATATCCTGTGTCCAACACTGAGTGTTGAATTAGCACTTCTTCACCCCTCCCATCCTGAAACTTCTACAACAAAGGAATTGCTTCAGCCTGAGCACATGTTGATAAGACTTGCTTATACACAGACATGACTGGAGCTAGGACAAAAGTCCATGCTACATCAGCACTTGGAAGAGGGTGGGCAGAGAGGTGGGAGATTCTATATGATCCGACAAATGAGAATCTTATATGTTACTGATGTAATCTGTTGCACGCCCATTGAAGGGCGGTTGTCATGTGTTATAATAAAAGGCTTGAGCCTCTATACATTGTAGAGACTCTCCCAGTTTTAGACCAGCATTTGTGCCTGATCTGGTTCGATGATGTGTGCACACGATACAATTCGGAAGCGACAAAATACCCCGAAGCCTGCTGGAGAAAATCATAATCCAGAACAGTGGCGTCCCTGGGTGGGCGAGTGGATCTGTGAGGTCACAGCCTGGAACGTACAGAGATCGGCAGATGGCACGCAGAACTCAGGGGCCCGAAAATCTACAGAACACGGTAAGATTGCTTTATGTAAATCTACCGATGTGATCTGGGTTCTGACTGCTAAATCTGCCTGTATCTAATCCAGACTGGACCTTCACTGAAAGACAGGTCTGTCCACTCGAAAAATCACCATGTTACCTGTCTAGGGGTATTTTGTATGCTGTGGCTGCTATGTCTAAGACGGTTAAAAATTGTGTATACAAGACCAAGAGACAAATTCTGTGAGGGTTAATGTGTCGGAAGGGCGGACTCGGCTGTTTAGGTCTGAGGGAACACGCCAGACACTTGCTCCTAGGTAAACTAGTGTGAGGTTAGGAAAATTTATGATACGTATATCTACCTTTTATGATTGAGCGTGTTATGTTCTCATATGTGAAAAGGTATATACGTGTGAAGTATAGCCGTGCTTTGTGACGGCTGACTCCAGAAACTCTTGGTCATTGAAAATAATCGTCAGTCTCTGTGTATAGCTAAAATGTTCTGTCTAGAACGTGTACAAGAAGTGCTCTTCGGGATTACTAGTAGACGGTGGGTTGTTAAAAAAGGTAAATGAGATATATACCTTGGGTTGATATAAAGGTAGATGAGATATATAC